>NC_089988.1:25136537-25438686 GCF_036417845.1 Apteryx mantelli
CAGTGCCTGCTAGGCCAGTGCTAGGTGCGTGGCTGCTGTTTTCAATTGTGAGGTCAGTGGTGTCTCAGTGCCTGCTAGGCCAGTGCTAGGTGCGTGGGTGCTGTTTGTGGTTGTGAGGTCAGTGGTGGCTCAGTGCCTGCTAGGCCAGTGCTAGGTGCGTGGCTGCTGTTTTCAATTGTGAGGTCACTTGTGGCTCAGTGCCTGCTAGGCCAGTGCTAGGTGCGTGGCTGCTGTTTTCAACTGTGAGGTCAGTGGTGTCTCAGTGCCTGCTAGGCCAGTGCTAGGTGCGTGGGTGCTGTTTGTGGTTGTGAGGTCAGTGGTGGCTCAGTGCCTGCTAGGCCAGTGCTAGGTGCGTGGCTGCTGTTTTCAACTGTGAGGTCAGTGGTGGCTCAGTGCCTGCTAGGCCAGTGCTAGGTGCGTGGGTGCTGTTTGTGGTTGTGAGGTCAGTGGTGGCTCAGTGCCTGCTAGGCCAGTGCTAGGTGCGTGGCTGCTGTTGGTGGTTGTGAGGTCAGTGGTGGCTCAGTGCCTGCTAGGCCAGTGCTAGGTGCGTGGCTGCTGTTTGTGGTTGTGAGGTCAGTGGTGGCTCAGTGCCTGCTAGGCCAGTGCTAGTTGCGTGGCTGCTGTTTTCAATTGTGAGGTCAGTGGTGGCTCAGTGCCTGCTAGGCCAGTGCTAGGTGCGTGGCTGCTGTTTGTGGTTGTGAGGTCAGTGGTGGCTCAGTGCCTGCTAGGCCAGTGCTAGGTGGGTGGCTGCTGTTTGTGGTTGTGAGGTCAGTGGTGGCTCAGTGCCTGCTAGGCCAGTGCTAGGTGCATGGCTGCTGTTTTCAACTGTGAGGTCAGTGGTGGCTCAGTGCCTGCTAGGCCAGTGCTAGGTGCGTGGCTGCTGTTTGTGGTTGTGAGGTCAGTGGTGGCTCAGTGCCTGCTAGGCCAGTGCTAGGTGCGTGGCTGCTGTTTGTGGTTGTGAGGTCAGTGGTGGCTCAGTCCCTGCTAGGCCAGTGCTGGGTGCGTGGTTGCTGTTGGTGGTTGTGAGGTCAGTGGTGGCTCAGTGCCTGCTAGGCCAGTGATAGGTGCGTGGCTGCTGTTTGTGGTTGTGAGGTCAGTGGTGGCTCAGTGCCTGCTAGGCCAGTGCTAGGTGCGTGGCTGCTGTTTGTGGTTGTGAGGTCAGTGGTGGCTCAGTGCCTGCTAGGCCAGTGCTAGGTGCGTGGCTGCTGTTTGTGGTTGTGAGGTCAGTGGTGGCTCAGTGCCTGCTAGGCCAGTGCTAGGTGCGTGGCTGCTGTTGGTGGTTGTGAGGTCAGTGGTGGCTCAGTGCCTGCTAGGCCAGTGCTAGGTGCGTGGGTGCTGTTGGTGGTTGTGAGGTCAGTGGTGGCTCAGTGCCTGCTAGGCCAGTGCTAGGTGCGTGGGTGCTGTTTGTGGTTGTGAGGTCAGTGGTGTCTCAGTGCCTGCTAGGCCAGTGCTAGGTGCGTGGCTGCTGTTTGTGGTTGTGAGGTCAGTGGTGGCTCAGTGCCTGCTAGGCCAGTGCTAGGTGCGTGGCTGCTGTTTGTGGTTGTGAGGTCAGTGGTGGCTCAGTGCCTGCTAGGCCAGTGCTAGGTGGGTGGCTGCTGTTTTCAATTGTGAGGTCACTTGTGTCTCAGTGCCTGCTAGGCCAGTGCTAGGTGCGTGGGTGCTGTTGGTGGTTGTGAGGTCAGTGGTGGCTCAGTGCCTGCTAGGCCAGTGCTAGGTGCGTGGGTGCTGTTGGTGGTTGTGAGGTCAGTGGTGTCTCAGTGCCTGCTAGGCCAGTGCTAGGTGCGTGGCTGCTTTTTTCAATTGTGAGGTCAGTGGTGGCTCAGTGCCTGCTAGGCAAGTGCTAGGTGCGTGGTTGCTGTTTTCAATTGTGAGGTCACTTGTGGCTCAGTGCCTGCTAGGCCAGTGCTAGGTGCGTGGCTGCTGTTTGTGGTTGTGAGGTCAGTGGTGGCTCAGTGCCTGCTAGGCCAGTGCTAGGTGCGTGGCTGCTGGTTGTGGTTGTGAGGTCAGTGGTGGCTCAGTGCCTGCTAGGCCAGTGCTAGGTGCGTGGGTGGTGTTTGTGGTTGTGAGGTCAGGGGTGGCTCAGTGCCTGCTAGGCCAGTGCTAGGTGCGTGGCTGCTGGTTGTGGTTGTGAGGTCAGTGGTGGCTCAGTGCCTGCTAGGCCAGTGCTAGGTGCGTGGTTGCTGTTTTCAATTGTGAGGTCACTTGTGTCTCAGTGCCTGCTAGGCCAGTGCTAGGTGCGTGGGTGCTGTTTGTGGTTGTGAGGTCAGTGGTGGCTCAGTGCCTGCTAGGCCAGTGCTAAGTGCGTGGCTGCTGTTTGTGGTTGTGAGGTCAGTGGTGGCTCAGTGCCTGCTAGGCCGGTGCTAGGTGCGTGGCTGCTGTTTGTGGTTGTGAGGTCAGTGGTGGCTCAGTGCCTGCTAGGCCGGTGCTAGGTGCGTGGCTGCTGTTTGTGGTTGTGAGGTCAGTGGTGGCTCAGTGCCTGCTAGGCCAGTGCTAGGTGCGTGGGTGCTGTTTGTGGTTGTGAGGTCAGTGGTGGCTCAGTGCCTGCTAGGCCAGTGCTAGGTGCGTGGCTGCTGTTGGTGGTTGTGAGGTCAGTGGTGGCTCAGTGCCTGCTAGGCCAGTGCTGGGTGCGTGGTTGCTGTTGGTGGTTGTGAGGTCAGTGGTGGCTCAGTGCCTGCTAGGCCAGTGCTAGGTGCGTGGCTGCTGTTTGTGGTTGTGAGGTCAGTGGTGGCTCAGTGCCTGCTAGGCCAGTGCTAGGTGCATGGCTGCTGTTTTCAACTGTGAGGTCAGTGGTGGCTCAGTGCCTGCTAGGCCAGTGCTAGGTGCGTGGGTGCTGTTTGTGGTTGTGAGGTCAGTGGTGGCTCAGTGCCTGCTAGGCCAGTGCTAGGTGCGTGGCTGCTGTTTGTGGTTGTGAGGTCAGGGGTGGCTCAGTGCCTGCTAGGCCAGTGCTAGGTGCGTGGCTGCTCTTTTCAATTGCGAGGTCACTTGTGTCTCAGTGCCTGCTAGGCCAGTGCTAGTTGCGTGGCTGCTGTTTTCAATTGTGAGCTCACTTCTGTCTCAGTGCCTGCTAGGCCAGTGCTAGGTGCGTGGCTGCTGTTTTCAATTGTGAGGTCAGTGGTGGCTCAGTGCCTGCTAGGCCAGTGCTAGGTGCGTGGCTGCTGTTTGTGGTTGTGAGGTCAGTGGTGGCTCAGTGCCTGCTAGGCCAGTGCTAGGTGTTTGGCTGCTGTTTTCAATTGTGAGGTCAGTGGTGGCTCAGTGCCTGCTAGGCAAGTGCTAGGTGCGTGGCTGCTGTTTGTGGTTGTGAGGTCAGTGGTGGCTCAGTGCCTGCTAGGCCATTGCTGGGTGCGTGGGTGCTGTTTGTGGTTGTGAGGTCAGTGGTGGCTCAGTGCCTGCTAGGCCAGTGCTAGGTGCGTGGCTGCTGTTTGTGGTTTTAGGTCACTTGTGCCTCTGTGCCTGCTAGGCCAGTGCTAGGTGCGTGGGTGCTGTTTGTGGTTGTGAGGTCAGTGGTGTCTCAGTGCCTGCTAGGCCAGTGCTAGGTGCGTGGTTGCTGTTTGTGGTTGTGAGGTCAGTGGTGGCTCAGTGCCTGCTAGGCCAGTGCTAGGTGCGTGGGTGCTGTTTGTGGTTGTGAGGTCAGTGGTGGCTCAGTGCCTGCTAGGCCAGTGGTAGGTGCGTGGCTGCTGTTTTCAATTGTGAGGTCACTTGTGTCTCAGTGCCTGCTAGGCCAGTGCTAGGTGCGTGGCTGCTGTTTTCAATTGTGAGGTCAGTGGTGGCTCAGTGCCTGCTAGGCCAGTGCTAGGTGCGTGGATGCTGTTTGTGGTTGTGAGGTCACCTGTGTCTCAGTGCCTGCTAGGCCAGTGCTAGGTGCGTGGCTGCTGTTGGTGGTTGTGAGGTCAGTGGTGGCTCAGTGCCTGCTAGGCCATTGCTGGGTGCGTGGCTGCTGTTTTCAATTGTGAGGTCAGTGGTGGCTCAGTGCCTGCTAGGCAAGTGCTAGGTGCGTGGCTGCTGTTTGTGGTTGTGAGGTCAGTGGTGGCTCAGTGCCTGCTAGGCCAGTGCTGGGTGCGTGGTTGCTGTTGGTGGTTGTGAGGTCAGTGGTGGCTCAGTGCCTGCTAGGCCAGTGCTAGCTGCGTGGCTGCTGTTTTCAATTGTGAGGTCACTTGTGGCTCAGTGCCTGCTAGGCCAGTGCTAGGTGCGTGGCTGCTGTTTGTGGTTGTGAGGTCAGTGGTGGCTCAGTGCCTGCTAGGCCAGTGCTAGGTGGGTGGCTGCTGTTTGTGGTTGTGAGGTCAGTGGTGGCTCAGTGCCTGCTAGGCCAGTGCTAGGTGCATGGCTGCTGTTTTCAACTGTGAGGTCAGTGGTGGCTCAGTGCCTGCTAGGCCAGTGCTAGGTGCGTGGCTGCTGTTTGTGGTTGTGAGGTCAGTGGTGGCTCAGTGCCTGCTAGGCCAGTGCTAGGTGCGTGGCTGCTGTTTGTGGTTGTGAGGTCAGTGGTGGCTCAGTGCCTGCTAGGCCAGTGCTAGGTGCGTGGCTGCTGGTTGTGGTTGTGAGGTCAGGGGTGGCTCAGTGCCTGCTAGGCCAGTGCTAGGTGCGTGGCTGCTGGTTGTGGTTGTGAGGTCAGTGGTGGCTCAGTGCCTGCTAGGCCAGTGCTAGGTGCGTGGCTGCTGTTTTCAATTGTGAGGTCACTTGTGTCTCAGTGCCTGCTAGGCCAGTGCTAGGTGCGTGGGTGCTGTTTGTGGTTGTGAGGTCAGTGGTGGCTCAGTGCCTGCTAGGCCAGTGCTAGGTGCGTGGGTGCTGTTGGTGGTTGTGAGGTCAGTGGTGGCTCAGTGCCTGCTAGGCCAGTGCTAGGTGCGTGGCTGCTGTTTGTGGTTGTGAGGTCAGTGGTGGCTCAGTGCCTGCTAGGCCAGTGCTAGGTGCGTGGCTGCTGTTTGTGGTTGTGAGGTCAGTGGTGGCTCAGTGCCTGCTAGGCCAGTGCTAGGTGCGTGGCTGCTGGTTGTGGTTGTGAGGTCAGTGGTGGCTCAGTGCCTGCTAGGCCAGTGCTAGGTGCGTGGCTGCTGTTTGTGGTTGTGAGGTCAGTGGTGGCTCAGTGCCTGCTAGGCCAGTGCTAGGTGGGTGGCTGCTGTTTTCAATTGTGAGGTCACTTGTGTCTCAGTGCCTGCTAGGCCAGTGCTAGGTGCGTGGGTGCTGTTGGTGGTTGTGAGGTCAGTGGTGGCTCAGTGCCTGCTAGGCCAGTGCTAGGTGCGTGGGTGCTGTTGGTGGTTGTGAGGTCAGTGGTGTCTCAGTGCCTGCTAGGCCAGTGCTAGGTGCGTGGCTGCTTTTTTCAATTGTGAGGTCAGTGGTGGCTCAGTGCCTGCTAGGCAAGTGCTAGGTGCGTGGTTGCTGTTTTCAATTGTGAGGTCACTTGTGGCTCAGTGCCTGCTAGGCCAGTGCTAGGTGCGTGGCTGCTGTTTGTGGTTGTGAGGTCAGTGGTGGCTCAGTGCCTGCTAGGCCAGTGCTAGGTGCGTGGCTGCTGGTTGTGGTTGTGAGGTCAGTGGTGGCTCAGTGCCTGCTAGGCCAGTGCTAGGTGCGTGGGTGGTGTTTGTGGTTGTGAGGTCAGGGGTGGCTCAGTGCCTGCTAGGCCAGTGCTAGGTGCGTGGCTGCTGGTTGTGGTTGTGAGGTCAGTGGTGGCTCAGTGCCTGCTAGGCCAGTGCTAGGTGCGTGGTTGCTGTTTTCAATTGTGAGGTCACTTGTGTCTCAGTGCCTGCTAGGCCAGTGCTAGGTGCGTGGGTGCTGTTTGTGGTTGTGAGGTCAGTGGTGGCTCAGTGCCTGCTAGGCCAGTGCTAGGTGCGTGGCTGCTGTTTGTGGTTGTGAGGTCAGTGGTGGCTCAGTGCCTGCTAGGCCAGTGCTAGGTGCGTGGCTGCTGTTTGTGGTTGTGAGGTCAGTGGTGGCTCAGTGCCTGCTAGGCCAGTGCTAGGTGCGTGGGTGCTGTTTGTGGTTGTGAGGTCAGTGGTGGCTCAGTGCCTGCTAGGCCAGTGCTAGGTGCGTGGCTGCTGTTGGTGGTTGTGAGGTCAGTGGTGGCTCAGTGCCTGCTAGGCCAGTGCTAGGTGCGTGGCTGCTGTTTGTGGTTGTGAGGTCAGTGGTGGCTCAGTGCCTGCTAGGCCAGTGCTAGGTGCGTGGCTGCTGTTTGTGGTTGTGAGGTCAGTGGTGGCTCAGTGCCTGCTAGGCCAGTGCTAGGTGCGTGGGTGCTGTTTGTGGTTGTGAGGTCAGTGGTGGCTCAGTGCCTGCTAGGCCAGTGCTAGTTGCGTGGCTGCTGTTTTCAATTGTGAGGTCACTTGTGGCTCAGTGCCTGCTAGGCCAGTGCTAGGTGCGTGGCTGCTGTTTTCAACTGTGAGGTCAGTGGTGTCTCAGTGCCTGCTAGGCCAGTGCTAGGTGCGTGGCTGCTGTTTGTGGTTGTGAGGTCAGTGGTGGCTCAGTGCCTGCTAGGCCAGTGCTAGGTGCGTGGCTGCTGTTTTCAATTGTGAGGTCACTTGTGGCTCAGTGCCTGCTAGGCCAGTGCTAGGTGCGTGGCTGCTGTTTTCAACTGTGAGGTCAGTGGTGTCTCAGTGCCTGCTAGGCCAGTGCTAGGTGCGTGGGTGCTGTTTGTGGTTGTGAGGTCAGTGGTGGCTCAGTGCCTGCTAGGCCAGTGCTAGGTGCGTGGCTGCTGTTTTCAACTGTGAGGTCAGTGGTGGCTCAGTGCCTGCTAGGCCAGTGCTAGGTGCGTGGGTGCTGTTTGTGGTTGTGAGGTCAGTGGTGGCTCAGTGCCTGCTAGGCCAGTGCTAGGTGCGTGGCTGCTGTTGGTGGTTGTGAGGTCAGTGGTGGCTCAGTGCCTGCTAGGCCAGTGCTAGGTGCGTGGCTGCTGTTTGTGGTTGTGAGGTCAGTGGTGGCTCAGTGCCTGCTAGGCCAGTGCTAGTTGCGTGGCTGCTGTTTTCAATTGTGAGGTCAGTGGTGGCTCAGTGCCTGCTAGGCCAGTGCTAGGTGCGTGGCTGCTGTTTGTGGTTGTGAGGTCAGTGGTGGCTCAGTGCCTGCTAGGCCAGTGCTAGGTGGGTGGCTGCTGTTTGTGGTTGTGAGGTCAGTGGTGGCTCAGTGCCTGCTAGGCCAGTGCTAGGTGCATGGCTGCTGTTTTCAACTGTGAGGTCAGTGGTGGCTCAGTGCCTGCTAGGCCAGTGCTAGGTGCGTGGCTGCTGTTTGTGGTTGTGAGGTCAGTGGTGGCTCAGTGCCTGCTAGGCCAGTGCTAGGTGCGTGGCTGCTGTTTGTGGTTGTGAGGTCAGTGGTGGCTCAGTCCCTGCTAGGCCAGTGCTGGGTGCGTGGTTGCTGTTGGTGGTTGTGAGGTCAGTGGTGGCTCAGTGCCTGCTAGGCCAGTGATAGGTGCGTGGCTGCTGTTTGTGGTTGTGAGGTCAGTGGTGGCTCAGTGCCTGCTAGGCCAGTGCTAGGTGCGTGGCTGCTGTTTGTGGTTGTGAGGTCAGTGGTGGCTCAGTGCCTGCTAGGCCAGTGCTAGGTGCGTGGCTGCTGTTTGTGGTTGTGAGGTCAGTGGTGGCTCAGTGCCTGCTAGGCCAGTGCTAGGTGCGTGGCTGCTGTTGGTGGTTGTGAGGTCAGTGGTGGCTCAGTGCCTGCTAGGCCAGTGCTAGGTGCGTGGGTGCTGTTGGTGGTTGTGAGGTCAGTGGTGGCTCAGTGCCTGCTAGGCCAGTGCTAGGTGCGTGGCTGCTGTTTGTGGTTGTGAGGTCAGTGGTGGCTCAGTGCCTGCTAGGCCAGTGCTAGGTGCGTGGCTGCTGTTTGTGGTTGTGAGGTCAGTGGTGGCTCAGTGCCTGCTAGGCCAGTGCTAGGTGCGTGGCTGCTGTTTGTGGTTGTGAGGTCAGTGGTGGCTCAGTGCCTGCTAGGCCAGTGCTAGGTGGGTGGCTGCTGTTTTCAATTGTGAGGTCACTTGTGTCTCAGTGCCTGCTAGGCCAGTGCTAGGTGCGTGGGTGCTGTTGGTGGTTGTGAGGTCAGTGGTGGCTCAGTGCCTGCTAGGCCAGTGCTAGGTGCGTGGGTGCTGTTGGTGGTTGTGAGGTCAGTGGTGTCTCAGTGCCTGCTAGGCCAGTGCTAGGTGCGTGGCTGCTTTTTTCAATTGTGAGGTCAGTGGTGGCTCAGTGCCTGCTAGGCAAGTGCTAGGTGCGTGGTTGCTGTTTTCAATTGTGAGGTCACTTGTGGCTCAGTGCCTGCTAGGCCAGTGCTAGGTGCGTGGCTGCTGTTTGTGGTTGTGAGGTCAGTGGTGGCTCAGTGCCTGCTAGGCCAGTGCTAGGTGCGTGGCTGCTGGTTGTGGTTGTGAGGTCAGTGGTGGCTCAGTGCCTGCTAGGCCAGTGCTAGGTGCGTGGGTGGTGTTTGTGGTTGTGAGGTCAGGGGTGGCTCAGTGCCTGCTAGGCCAGTGCTAGGTGCGTGGCTGCTGGTTGTGGTTGTGAGGTCAGTGGTGGCTCAGTGCCTGCTAGGCCAGTGCTAGGTGCGTGGTTGCTGTTTTCAATTGTGAGGTCACTTGTGTCTCAGTGCCTGCTAGGCCAGTGCTAGGTGCGTGGGTGCTGTTTGTGGTTGTGAGGTCAGTGGTGGCTCAGTGCCTGCTAGGCCAGTGCTAAGTGCGTGGCTGCTGTTTGTGGTTGTGAGGTCAGTGGTGGCTCAGTGCCTGCTAGGCCGGTGCTAGGTGCGTGGCTGCTGTTTGTGGTTGTGAGGTCAGTGGTGGCTCAGTGCCTGCTAGGCCAGTGCTAGGTGCGTGGGTGCTGTTTGTGGTTGTGAGGTCAGTGGTGGCTCAGTGCCTGCTAGGCCAGTGCTAGGTGCGTGGCTGCTGTTGGTGGTTGTGAGGTCAGTGGTGGCTCAGTGCCTGCTAGGCCAGTGCTGGGTGCGTGGTTGCTGTTGGTGGTTGTGAGGTCAGTGGTGGCTCAGTGCCTGCTAGGCCAGTGCTAGGTGCGTGGCTGCTGTTTGTGGTTGTGAGGTCAGTGGTGGCTCAGTGCCTGCTAGGCCAGTGCTAGGTGTTTGGCTGCTGTTTTCAATTGTGAGGTCCCTTGTGGCTCAGTGCCTGCTAGGCCAGTGCTAGGTGCGTGGCTGCTGTTTGTGGTTGTGAGGTCAGTGGTGGCTCAGTGCCTGCTAGGCCAGTGCTAGGTGCGTGGCTGCTGTTGGTGGTTGTGAGGTCAGTGGTGGCTCAGTGCCTGCTAGGCCAGTGCTAGGTGCGTGGCTGCTGTTTGTGGTTGTGAGGTCAGTGGTGGCTCAGTGCCTGCTAGGCCAGTGCTAGGTGCGTGGCTGCTGTTTGTGGTTGTGAGGTCAGTGGTGGCTCAGTGCCTGCTAGGCCAGTGCTAGGTGCGTGGGTGCTGTTTGTGGTTGTGAGGTCAGTGGTGGCTCAGTGCCTGCTAGGCCAGTGCTAGGTGCATGGCTGCTGTTTTCAACTGTGAGGTCAGTGGTGGCTCAGTGCCTGCTAGGCCAGTGCTAGGTGCGTGGGTGCTGTTTGTGGTTGTGAGGTCAGTGGTGGCTCAGTGCCTGCTAGGCCAGTGCTAGGTGCGTGGCTGCTGTTTGTGGTTGTGAGGTCAGGGGTGGCTCAGTGCCTGCTAGGCCAGTGCTAGGTGCGTGGCTGCTCTTTTCAATTGCGAGGTCACTTGTGTCTCAGTGCCTGCTAGGCCAGTGCTAGTTGCGTGGCTGCTGTTTTCAATTGTGAGCTCACTTCTGTCTCAGTGCCTGCTAGGCCAGTGCTAGGTGCGTGGCTGCTGTTTTCAATTGTGAGGTCAGTGGTGGCTCAGTGCCTGCTAGGCCAGTGCTAGGTGCGTGGCTGCTGTTTGTGGTTGTGAGGTCAGTGGTGGCTCAGTGCCTGCTAGGCCAGTGCTAGGTGTTTGGCTGCTGTTTTCAATTGTGAGGTCAGTGGTGGCTCAGTGCCTGCTAGGCAAGTGCTAGGTGCGTGGCTGCTGTTTGTGGTTGTGAGGTCAGTGGTGGCTCAGTGCCTGCTAGGCCATTGCTGGGTGCGTGGGTGCTGTTTGTGGTTGTGAGGTCAGTGGTGGCTCAGTGCCTGCTAGGCCAGTGCTAGGTGTGTGGCTGCTGTTTGTGGTTTTAGGTCACTTGTGCCTCTGTGCCTGCTAGGCCAGTGCTAGGTGCGTGGGTGCTGTTTGTGGTTGTGAGGTCAGTGGTGTCTCAGTGCCTGCTAGGCCAGTGCTAGGTGCGTGGTTGCTGTTTGTGGTTGTGAGGTCAGTGGTGGCTCAGTGCCTGCTAGGCCAGTGCTAGGTGCGTGGGTGCTGTTTGTGGTTGTGAGGTCAGTGGTGGCTCAGTGCCTGCTAGGCCAGTGCTAGGTGCGTGGCTGCTGTTTTCAATTGTGAGGTCACTTGTGTCTCAGTGCCTGCTAGGCCAGTGCTAGGTGCGTGGCTGCTGTTTTCAATTGTGAGGTCAGTGGTGGCTCAGTGCCTGCTAGGCCAGTGCTAGGTGCGTGGATGCTGTTTGTGGTTGTGAGGTCACCTGTGTCTCAGTGCCTGCTAGGCCAGTGCTAGGTGCGTGGCTGCTGTTGGTGGTTGTGAGGTCAGTGGTGGCTCAGTGCCTGCTAGGCCAGTGCTAGGTGCGTGGCTGCTGTTTGTGGTTGTGAGGTCAGTGGTGGCTCAGTGCCTGCTAGGCCAGTGCTAGGTGCGTGGCTGCTGTTTTCAATTGTGAGGTCAGTGGTGGCTCAGTGCCTGCTAGGCAAGTGCTAGGTGCGTGGCTGCTGTTTGTGGTTGTGAGGTCAGTGGTGGCTCAGTGCCTGCTAGGCCAGTGCTGGGTGCGTGGTTGCTGTTGGTGGTTGTGAGGTCAGTGGTGGCTCAGTGCCTGCTAGGCCAGTGCTAGCTGCGTGGCTGCTGTTTTCAATTGTGAGGTCAGTGGTGGCTCAGTGCCTGCTAGGCCAGTGCTAGGTGCGTGGTTGCTGTTTTCAATTGTGAGGTCACTTGTGGCTCAGTGCCTGCTAGGCCAGTGCTAGGTGCGTGGCTGCTGTTTGTGGTTGTGAGGTCAGTGGTGGCTCAGTGCCTGCTAGGCCAGTGCTAGGTGGGTGGCTGCTGTTTGTGGTTGTGAGGTCAGTGGTGGCTCAGTGCCTGCTAGGCCAGTGCTAGGTGCATGGCTGCTGTTTTCAACTGTGAGGTCAGTGGTGGCTCAGTGCCTGCTAGGCCAGTGCTAGGTGCGTGGCTGCTGTTTGTGGTTGTGAGGTCAGTGGTGGCTCAGTGCCTGCTAGGCCAGTGCTAGGTGCGTGGCTGCTGTTTGTGGTTGTGAGGTCAGTGGTGGCTCAGTGCCTGCTAGGCCAGTGCTAGGTGCGTGGCTGCTGGTTGTGGTTGTGAGGTCAGGGGTGGCTCAGTGCCTGCTAGGCCAGTGCTAGGTGCGTGGCTGCTGGTTGTGGTTGTGAGGTCAGTGGTGGCTCAGTGCCTGCTAGGCCAGTGCTAGGTGCGTGGCTGCTGTTTTCAATTGTGAGGTCACTTGTGTCTCAGTGCCTGCTAGGCCAGTGCTAGGTGCGTGGCTGCTGTTGGTGGTTGTGAGGTCAGTGGTGGCTCAGTGCCTGCTAGGCCAGTGCTAGGTGCGTGGGTGCTGTTGGTGGTTGTGAGGTCAGTGGTGGCTCAGTGCCTGCTAGGCCAGTGCTAGGTGCGTGGCTGCTGTTTGTGGTTGTGAGGTCAGTGGTGGCTCAGTGCCTGCTAGGCCAGTGCTAGGTGCGTGGCTGCTGTTTGTGGTTGTGAGGTCAGTGGTGGC
Organism: Apteryx mantelli; assembly: GCF_036417845.1. NCBI lineage: Eukaryota > Metazoa > Chordata > Aves > Apterygiformes > Apterygidae > Apteryx > Apteryx mantelli. The sequence continues at coordinate 25,148,235 of NC_089988.1, forward strand.
TCAGTGCCTGCTAGGCCAGTGCTAGGTGCGTGGCTGCTGTTTGTGGTTGTGAGGTCAGTGGTGGCTCAGTGCCTGCTAGGCCAGTGCTAGGTGCGTGGCTGCTGTTTGTGGTTGTGAGGTCAGTGGTGGCTCAGTGCCTGCTAGGCCAGTGCTAGGTGGGTGGCTGCTGTTTTCAATTGTGAGGTCACTTGTGTCTCAGTGCCTGCTAGGCCAGTGCTAGGTGCGTGGCTGCTGTTGGTGGTTGTGAGGTCAGTGGTGGCTCAGTGCCTGCTAGGCCAGTGCTAGGTGCGTGGGTGCTGTTGGTGGTTGTGAGGTCAGTGGTGTCTCAGTGCCTGCTAGGCCAGTGCTAGGTGCGTGGCTGCTTTTTTCAATTGTGAGGTCAGTGGTGGCTCAGTGCCTGCTAGGCAAGTGCTAGGTGCGTGGTTGCTGTTTTCAATTGTGAGGTCACTTGTGGCTCAGTGCCTGCTAGGCCAGTGCTAGGTGCGTGGCTGCTGTTTGTGGTTGTGAGGTCAGTGGTGGCTCAGTGCCTGCTAGGCCAGTGCTAGGTGCGTGGCTGCTGGTTGTGGTTGTGAGGTCAGTGGTGGCTGAGTGCCTGCTAGGCCAGTGCTAGGTGCGTGGGTGGTGTTTGTGGTTGTGAGGTCAGGGGTGGCTCAGTGCCTGCTAGGCCAGTGCTAGGTGCGTGGCTGCTGGTTGTGGTTGTGAGGTCAGTGGTGGCTCAGTGCCTGCTAGGCCAGTGCTAGGTGCGTGGTTGCTGTTTTCAATTGTGAGGTCACTTGTGTCTCAGTGCCTGCTAGGCCAGTGCTAGGTGCGTGGGTGCTGTTTGTGGTTGTGAGGTCAGTGGTGGCTCAGTGCCTGCTAGGCCAGTGCTAGGTGCGTGGCTGCTGTTTGTGGTTGTGAGGTCAGTGGTGGCTCAGTGCCTGCTAGGCCGGTGCTAGGTGCGTGGCTGCTGTTTGTGGTTGTGAGGTCAGTGGTGGCTCAGTGCCTGCTAGGCCAGTGCTAGGTGCGTGGGTGCTGTTTGTGGTTGTGAGGTCAGTGGTGGCTCAGTGCCTGCTAGGCCAGTGCTAGGTGCGTGGCTGCTGTTGGTGGTTGTGAGGTCAGTGGTGGCTCAGTGCCTGCTAGGCCAGTGCTAGGTGCGTGGCTGCTGTTTGTGGTTGTGAGGTCAGTGGTGGCTCAGTGCCTGCTAGGCCAGTGCTAGTTGCGTGGCTGCTGTTTTCAATTGTGAGGTCACTTGTGGCTCAGTGCCTGCTAGGCCAGTGCTAGGTGCGTGGCTGCTGTTTTCAACTGTGAGGTCAGTGGTGTCTCAGTGCCTGCTAGGCCAGTGCTAGGTGCGTGGCTGCTGTTTGTGGTTGTGAGGTCAGTGGTGGCTCAGTGCCTGCTAGGCCAGTGCTAGGTGCGTGGCTGCTGTTTTCAATTGTGAGGTCACTTGTGGCTCAGTGCCTGCTAGGCCAGTGCTAGGTGCGTGGCTGCTGTTTTCAACTGTGAGGTCAGTGGTGTCTCAGTGCCTGCTAGGCCAGTGCTAGGTGCGTGGGTGCTGTTTGTGGTTGTGAGGTCAGTGGTGGCTCAGTGCCTGCTAGGCCAGTGCTAGGTGCGTGGCTGCTGTTTTCAACTGTGAGGTCAGTGGTGGCTCAGTGCCTGCTAGGCCAGTGCTAGGTGCGTGGGTGCTGTTTGTGGTTGTGAGGTCAGTGGTGGCTCAGTGCCTGCTAGGCCAGTGCTAGGTGCGTGGCTGCTGTTGGTGGTTGTGAGGTCAGTGGTGGCTCAGTGCCTGCTAGGCCAGTGCTAGGTGCGTGGCTGCTGTTTGTGGTTGTGAGGTCAGTGGTGGCTCAGTGCCTGCTAGGCCAGTGCTAGTTGCGTGGCTGCTGTTTTCAATTGTGAGGTCAGTGGTGGCTCAGTGCCTGCTAGGCCAGTGCTAGGTGCGTGGCTGCTGTTTGTGGTTGTGAGGTCAGTGGTGGCTCAGTGCCTGCTAGGCCAGTGCTAGGTGGGTGGCTGCTGTTTGTGGTTGTGAGGTCAGTGGTGGCTCAGTGCCTGCTAGGCCAGTGCTAGGTGCATGGCTGCTGTTTTCAACTGTGAGGTCAGTGGTGGCTCAGTGCCTGCTAGGCCAGTGCTAGGTGCGTGGCTGCTGTTTGTGGTTGTGAGGTCAGTGGTGGCTCAGTGCCTGCTAGGCCAGTGCTAGGTGCGTGGCTGCTGTTTGTGGTTGTGAGGTCAGTGGTGGCTCAGTCCCTGCTAGGCCAGTGCTGGGTGCGTGGTTGCTGTTGGTGGTTGTGAGGTCAGTGGTGGCTCAGTGCCTGCTAGGCCAGTGATAGGTGCGTGGCTGCTGTTTGTGGTTGTGAGGTCAGTGGTGGCTCAGTGCCTGCTAGGCCAGTGCTAGGTGCGTGGCTGCTGTTTGTGGTTGTGAGGTCAGTGGTGGCTCAGTGCCTGCTAGGCCAGTGCTAGGTGCGTGGCTGCTGTTTGTGGTTGTGAGGTCAGTGGTGGCTCAGTGCCTGCTAGGCCAGTGCTAGGTGCATGGCTGCTGTTTTCAACTGTGAGGTCAGTGGTGGCTCAGTGCCTGCTAGGCCAGTGCTAGGTGCGTGGCTGCTGTTTGTGGTTGTGAGGTCAGTGGTGGCTCAGTGCCTGCTAGGCCAGTGCTAGGTGCGTGGCTGCTGTTTGTGGTTGTGAGGTCAGGGGTGGCTCAGTGCCTGCTAGGCCAGTGCTAGGCCCATGGCTGCTCTTTTCAATTGCGAGGTCACTTGTGTCTCAGTGCCTGCTAGGCCAGTGCTAGTTGCGTGGCTGCTGTTTTCAATTGTGAGCTCACTTGTGGCTCAGTGCCTGCTAGGCCAGTGCTAGGTGCGTGGCTGCTGTTTTCAACTGTGAGGTCAGTGGTGGCTCAGTGCCTGCTAGGCCAGTGCTAGGTGCGTGGTTGCTGTTTGTGGTTGTGAGGTCAGTGGTGGCTCAGTGCCTGCTAGGCCAGTGCTAGGTGCGTGGATGCTGTTTTCAACTGTGAGGTCAGTGGTGGCTCAGTGCCTGCTAGGCCAGTGCTAGGTGCGTGGCTGCTGTTTTCAACTGTGAGGTCAGTGGTGGCTCAGTGCCTGCTAGGCCAGTGCTAGGTGCGTGGTTGCTGTTTGTGGTTGTGAGGTCAGTGGTGGCTCAGTGCCTGCTAGGCCAGTGCTAGGTGCGTGGGTGCTGTTTGTGGTTGTGAGGTCAGTGGTGGCTCAGTGCCTGCTAGGCCAGTGGTAGGTGCGTGGCTGCTGTTTTCAATTGTGAGGTCACTTGTGTCTCAGTGCCTGCTAGGCCAGTGCTAGGTGCGTGGCTGCTGTTTTCAATTGTGAGGTCACTTGTGTCTCAGTGCCTGCTAGGCCAGTGCTAGGTGCGTGGATGCTGTTTGTGGTTGTGAGGTCACCTGTGTCTCAGTGCCTGCTAGGCCAGTGCTAGGTGCGTGGGTGCTGTTGGTGGTTGTGAGGTCAGTGGTGGCTCAGTGCCTGCTAGGCCAGTGCTAGGTGCGTGGCTGCTGTTTGTGGTTGTGAGGTCAGTGGTGGCTCAGTGCCTGCTAGGCCAGTGCTAGGTGCGTGGCTGCTGTTTTCAATTGTGAGGTCAGCGGTGGCTCAGTGCCTGCTAGGCAAGTGCTAGGTGCGTGGCTGCTGTTTGTGGTTGTGAGGTCAGTGGTGGCTCAGTGCCTGCTAGGCCAGTGCTGGGTGCGTGGTTGCTGTTGGTGGTTGTGAGGTCAGTGGTGGCTCAGTGCCTGCTAGGCCAGTGCTAGGTGCGTGGCTGCTGTTTGTGGTTGTGAGGTCAGTGGTGGCTCAGTGCCTGCTAGGCCAGTGCTAGGTGCGTGGCTGCTGTTTTCAATTGTGAGGTCAGTGGTGGCTCAGTGCCTGCTAGGCCAGTGCTAGGTGCGTGGCTGCTGTTTGTGGTTGTGAGGTCAGTGGTGGCTCAGTGCCTGCTAGGCCAGTGCTAGGTGCGTGGTTTCTGTTGGTGGTTGTGAGGTCAGTGGTGGCTCAGTGCCTGCTAGGCCAGTGCTAGGTGCGTGGCTGCTGTTGGTGGTTGTGAGGTCAGTGGTGGCTCAGTGCCTGCTAGGCCAGTGCTAGTTGCATTTGTAGTTTGTGGTTGTGAGGTCAGAGGTGGCTCAGTGCCTGCTAGGCCAGTGCTAGGTGCGTGGCTGCTGTTTGTGGTTTTGAGGTCAGTGGTGGCTCAGTGCCTGCTAGGCCAGTGCTAGGTGTTTGGCTGCTGTTTTCAATTGTGAGGTCAGTGGTGGCTCAGTGCCTGCTAGGCCAGTGCTAGGTGCGTGGGTGCTCTTTGTGGTTGTGAGGTCAGTGGTGGCTCAGTGCCTGCTAGGCCAGTGCTAGGTGCGTGGCTGCTGGTTGTGGTTGTGAGGTCAGTGGTGGCTCAGTGCCTGCTAGGCCAGTGCTAGGTGCGTGGCTGCTGTTTGTGGTTGTGAGGTCAGTGGTGGCTCAGTGCCTGCTAGGCCAGTGCTAGTTGCGTGGCTGCTCTTTTCAATTGCGAGGTCACTTGTGTCTCAGTGCCTGCTAGGCCAGTGCTAGGTGCGTGGCTGCTGTTTGTGGTTGTGAGGTCAGTGGTGGCTCAGTGCCTGCTAGGCCAGTGCTAGGTGCGTGGGTGCTGTTTTCAATTGTGAGGTCACTTGTGGCTCAGTGCCTGCTAGGCCACTGCTAGGTGCGTGGCTGCTGTTTGCAGTTGTGAGGTCAGTGGTTGCTCAGTGCCTGCTAGGCCAGTGCTAGGTGCGTGGGTGCTCTTTGTGGTTGTGAGGTCAGTGGTGGCTCAGTGCCTGCTAGGCCAGTGCTAGGTGCGTGGGTGCTGTTTGTGGTTGTGAGGTCAGTGGTGGCTCAGTGCCTGCTAGGCCAGTGCTAGGTGCGTGGCTGCTGTTTGTGGTTGTGAGGTCACTTGTGTCTCAGTGCCTGCTAGGCCAGTGCTAGGTGCGTGGCTGCTGTTTTCAATTGTGAGGTCACTTGTTTCTCAGTGCCTGCTAGGCCAGTGCTAGGTGCGTGGCTGCTGTTTGTGGTTGTGAGGTCAGTGGTGGCTCAGTGCCTGCTAGGCCAGTGCTAGGTGCGTGGCTGCTGTTTGTGGTTTTAGGTCACCTGTGTCTCAGTGCCTGCTAGGCCAGTGCTAGGTGCGTGGCTGCTGTTTTCAACTGTGAGGTCAGTGGTGGCTCAGTGCCTGCTAGGCCAGTGCTAGGTGCGTGGTTGCTGTTTGTGGTTGTGAGGTCAGTGGTGGCTCAGTGCCTGCTAGGCCAGTGCTAGGTGCGTGGGTGCTGTTTGTGGTTGTGAGGTCAGTGGTGGCTCAGTGCCTGCTAGGCCAGTGGTAGGTGCGTGGCTGCTGTTTTCAATTGTGAGGTCAGTGGTGGCTCAGTGCCTGCTAGGCCAGTGCTAGTTGCGTGGCTGCTCTTTTCAATTGTGAGGTCAGTGGTGGCTCAGTGCCTGCTAGGCCAGTGCTAGGTGCGTGGCTGCTGTTTGTGGTTGTGAGGTCAGTGGTGGCTCAGTGCCTGCTAGGCCAGTGCTAGGTGCGTGGCTGCTGTTTGTGGTTGTGAGGTCAGTGGTGGCTCAGTGCCTGCTAGGCCAGTGCTGGGTGCGTGGCTGCTGTTTGTGGTTGTGAGGTCAGTGGTGGCTCAGTGCCTGCTAGGCCAGTGCTAGGTGCGTGGCTGCTGGTTGTGGTTGTGAGGTCAGTGGTGGCTCAGTGCCTGCTAGGCCAGTGCTAGGTGCGTGGCTGCTGTTTTCAATTGTGAGGTCACTTGTGGATCAGTGCCTGCTAGGCCTGTGCTAGGTGCGTGGCTGCTGTTTGTGGTTGTGAGGTCAGTGGTGGCTCAGTGCCTGCTAGGCCAGTGCTAGGTGCGTGGCTGCTGTTTGTGGTTTTAGGTCACCTGTGTCTCAGTGCCTGCTAGGCCAGTGCTAGGTGCGTGGGTGCTGTTTGTGGTTGTGAGGTCAGAGGTGGCTCAGTGCCTGCTAGGCCAGTGCTAGGTGCGTGGCTGCTGTTTTCAATTGTGAGGTCAGTGGTGGCTCAGTGCCTGCTAGGCCAGTGCTAGGTGCGTGGCTGCTGTTTGTGGTTGTGAGGTCAGTGGTGTCTCAGTGCCTGCTAGGCCAGTGCTAGGTGCGTGGCTGCTGTTTTCAATTGTGAGGTCAGTGGTGGCTCAGTGCCTGCTAGGCCAGTGCTAGGTGCGTGGGTGCTGTTTGTGGTTGTGAGGTCAGTGGTGGCTCAGTGCCTGCTAGGCCAGTGCTAGGTGCGTGGCTGCTCTTTTCAATTGCGAGGTCACTTGTGTCTCAGTGCCTGCTAGGCCAGTGCTAGGTGCGTGGGTGCTGTTTGTGGTTGTGAGGTCAGTGGTGGCTCAGTGCCTGCTAGGCCAGTGCTAGGTGCGTGGTTGCTGTTTGTGGTTGTGAGGTCAGTGGTGGCTCAGTGCCTGCTAGGCCAGTGCTAGGTGCGTGGCTGCTGTTTTCAATTGTGAGGTCACTTGTGTCTCAGTGCCTGCTAGGCCAGTGCTAGGTGCGTGGCTGCTGTTTTCAATTGTGAGGTCAGTGGTGGCTCAGTGCCTGCTAGGCCAGTGCTAGGTGCGTGGCTGCTGTTTGTGGTTGTGAGGTCAGTGGTGTCTCAGTGCCTGCTAGGCCAGTGCTAGGTGCGTGGCTGCTGTTTTCAATTGTGAGGTCAGTGGTGGCTCAGTGCCTGCTAGGCCAGTGCTAGGTGCGTGGGTGCTGTTTGTGGTTGTGAGGTCAGTGGTGGCTCAGTGCCTGCTAGGCCAGTGCTAGGTGCGTGGCTGCTCTTTTCAATTGCGAGGTCACTTGTGTCTCAGTGCCTGCTAGGCCAGTGCTAGGTGCGTGGGTGCTGTTTGTGGTTGTGAGGTCAGTGGTGGCTCAGTGCCTGCTAGGCCAGTGCTAGGTGCGTGGTTGCTGTTTGTGGTTGTGAGGTCAGTGGTGGCTCAGTGCCTGCTAGGCCAGTGCTAGGTGCGTGGCTGCTGGTTGTGGTTGTGAGGTCAGTGGTGGCTCAGTGCCTGCTAGGCCAGTGCTAGGTGCGTGGCTGCTGGTTGTGGTTGTGAGGTCAGTGGTGGCTCAGTGCCTGCTAGGCCAGTGGTAGGTGCGTGGCTGCTGTTTTCAATTGTGAGGTCACTTGTGTCTCAGTGCCTGCTAGGCCAGTGCTAGGTGCGTGGCTGCTGTTTTCAATTGTGAGGTCAGTGGTGGCTCAGTGCCTGCTAGGCCAGTGCTAGGTGCGTGGCTGCTGTATGTGTTTGTGAGGTCAGTGGTGGCTCAGTGCCTGCTAGGCCAGTGCTAGGTGCGTGGCTGCTGTTTGTGGTTGTGAGGTCAGTGGTGGCTCAGTGCCTGCTAGGCCAGTGCTAGGTGCGTGGCTGCTGGTTGTGGTTGTGAGGTCAGTGGTGGCTCAGTGCCTGCTAGGCCAGTGCTAGGTGCGTGGCTGCTGTTTTCAATTGTGAGGTCACTTGTGGCCAGTGCCTGCTAGACCAGTGCTAGGTGCGTGGGTGCTGTTTGTGGTTGTGAGGTCAGTGGTGGCTCAGTGCCTGCTAGGCCAGTGCTAGGTGCGTGGCTGCTGTTTTCAACTGTGAGGTCAGTGGTGGCTCAGTGCCTGCTAGGCCAGTGCTAGGTGCGTGGATGCTGTTTTCAACTGTGAGGTCAGTGGTGGCTCAGTGCCTGCTAGGCCAGTGCTAGGTGCGTGGCTGCTGTTTGTGGTTGTGAGGTCAGTGGTGGCTCAGTGCCTGCTAGGCCAGTGCTAGGTGCGTGGCTGCTGTTTGTGGTTGTGAGGTCAGTGGTGGCTCAGTGCCTGCTAGGCCAGTGCTAGGTGCGTGGCTGCTGTTGGTGGTTGTGAGGTCAGTGGTGGCTCAGTGCCTGCTAGGCCAGTGCTAGGTGCGTGGCTGCTGTTTGTGGTTGTGAGGTCAGTGGTGGCTCAGTGCCTGCTAGGCCAGTGCTAGGTGCGTGGCTGCTGTTTGTGGTTGTGAGGTCAGTGGTGGCTCAGTGCCTGCTAGGCCAGTGCTAGGTGCGTGGCTGCTGTTTGTGGTTGTGAGGTCAGTGGTGGCTCAGTGCCTGCTAGGCCAGTGCTAGTTGCGTGGCTGCTGTTTTCAATTGTGAGGTCACTTGTGGCTCAGTGCCTGCTAGGCCAGTGCTAGGTGCGTGGCTGCTGTTTTCAACTGTGAGGTCAGTGGTGGCTCAGTGCCTGCTAGGCCAGTGCTAGGTGCGTGGCTGCTGTTTGTGGTTGTGAGGTCAGTGGTGGCTCAGTGCCTGCTAGGCCAGTGCTAGGTGCGTGGATGCTGTTTTCAACTGTGAGGTCAGTGGTGGCTCAGTGCCTGCTAGGCCAGTGCTAGGTGTGTGGCTGCTGTTTGTGGTTGTGAGGTCAGTGGTGTCTCAGTGCCTGCTAGGCCTGTGCTAGGTGCGTGGCTGCTGTTTGTGGTTGTGAGGTCAGTGGTGGCTCAGTGCCTGCTAGGCCAGTGCTAGGTGCGTGGCTGCTGTTTGTGGTTTTAGGTCACCTGTGTCTCAGTGCCTGCTAGGCCAGTGCTAGGTGCGTGGGTGCTGTTTGTGGTTGTGAGGTCAGTGGTGGCTCAGTGCCTGCTAGGCCAGTGCTAGGTGCGTGGCTGCTGTTTGTGGTTGTGAGGTCAGTGGTGGCTCAGTGCCTGCTAGGCCAGTGCTAGGTGTTTGGCTGCTGTTTTCAATTGTGAGGTCAGTGGTGGCTCAGTGCCTGCTAGGCCAGTGCTAGGTGCGTGGTTGCTGTTTGTGGTTGTGAGGTCAGTGGTGGCTCAGTGCCTGCTAGGCCAGTGCTAGGTGCGTGGCTGCTGTTTGTGGTTGTGAGGTCAGTGGTGGCTCAGTGCCTGCTAGGCCAGTGGTAGGTGCGTGGCTGCTGTTTTCAATTGTGAGGTCACTTGTGTCTCAGTGCCTGCTAGGCCAGTGCTAGGTGCGTGGCTGCTGTTTTCAATTGTGAGGTCAGTGGTGGCTCAGTGCCTGCTAGGCCAGTGCTAGGTGCGTGGATGCTGTTTGTGGTTGTGAGGTCACCTGTGTCTCAGTGCCTGCTAGGCCAGTGCTAGGTGCGTGGGTGCTGTTGGTGGTTGTGAGGTCAGTGGTGGCTCAGTGCCTGCTAGGCCAGTGCTAGGTGCGTGGCTGCTGTTTGTGGTTGTGAGGTCAGTGGTGGCTCAGTGCCTGCTAGGCCAGTGCTAGGTGCGTGGCTGCTGTTTTCAATTGTGAGGTCAGTGGTGGCTCAGTGCCTGCTAGGCAAGTGCTAGGTGCGTGGCTGCTGTTTGTGGTTGTGAGGTCAGTGGTGGCTCAGTGCCTGCTAGGCCAGTGCTGGGTGCGTGGTTGCTGTTGGTGGTTGTGAGGTCAGTGGTGGCTCAGTGCCTGCTAGGCCAGTGCTAGGTGCGTGGTTGCTGTTTTCAATTGTGAGGTCACTTGTGGCTCAGTGCCTGCTAGGCCAGTACTAGGTTCGTGGCTGCTGTTTGTGGTTGTGAGGTCAGTGGTGTCTCAGTGCCTGCTAGGCCAGTGCTGGGTGCGTGGTTGCTGTTGGTGGTTGTGAGGTCAGTGGTGGCTCAGTGCCTGCTAGGCCAGTGCTAGGTGCGTGGCTGCTGTTTGTGGTTGTGAGGTCAGAGGTGGCTCAGTGCCTGCTAGGCCAGTGCTAGGTGCGTGGCTGCTGTTTTCAATTGTGAGGTCAGTGGTGGCTCAGTGCCTGCTAGGCCAGTGCTAGGTGCGTGGGTGCTGTTGGTGGTTGTGAGGTCAGTGGTGGCTCAGTGCCTGCTAGGCCAGTGCTAGGTGCGTGGCTGCTGTTTGTGGTTGTGAGGTCAGTGGTGGCTCAGTGCCTGCTAGGCCAGTGCTAGGTGCGTGGGTGCTGTTTTCAATTGTGAGGTCAGTGGTGGCTCAGTGCCTGCTAGGCCAGTGCTAGCTGCGTGGGTGCTGTTTTCAATTGTGAGGTCAGTGGTGGCTCAGTGCCTGCTAGGCCAGTGCTAGGTGCGTGGGTGCTGTTTTCAATTGTGAGGTCAGTGGTGGCTCAGTGCCTGCTAGGCCAGTGCTAGGTGCGTGGCTGCTGTTTGTGGTTGTGAGGTCAGTGGTGGCTCAGTGCCTGCTAGGCCAGTGCTAGGTGCGTGGCTGCTGGTTGTGGTTGTGAGGTCAGTGGTGGCTCAGTGCCTGCTAGGCCAGTGCTAGGTGCGTGGCTGCTGTTTTCAATTGTGAGGTCAGTGGTGGCTCAGTGCCTGCTAGGCCAGTGCTAGGTGCGTGGCTGCTGTTTTCAATTGTGAGGTCACTTGTGTCTCAGTGCCTGCTAGGCCAGTGCTAGGTGCGTGGCTGCTGTTTTCAATTGTGAGGTCAGTGGTGGCTCAGTGCCTGCTAGGCCAGTGCTAGGTGCGTGGCTGCTGTTTGTGGTTGTGAGGTCAGTGGTGGCTCAGTGCCTGCTAGGCCAGTGCTAGGTGCGTGGCTGCTGTTTTCAATTGTGAGGTCAGTGGTGGCTCAGTGCCTGCTAGGCCAGTGCTAGGTGCGTGGCTGCTGTTTGTGGTTGTGAGGTCACTTGTGGCTCAGTGCCTGCTAGGCCAGTGCTAGGTGCGTGGGTGCTGTTTGTGGTTGTGAGGTCAGTGGTGGCTCAGTGCCTGCTAGGCCAGTGCTAGGTGCGTGGGTGCTGTTTGTGGTTGTGAGGTCAGTGGTGGCTCAGTCCCTGCTAGGCCAGTGCTGGGTGCGTGGCTGCTGGTTGTGGTTGTGAGGTCAGTGGTGGCTCAGTGCCTGCTAGGCCAGTGCTAGGTGCGTGGCTGCTGGTTGTGGTTGTGAGGTCAGGGGTGGCTCAGTGCCTGCTAGGCCAGTGCTAGGTGCGTGGCTGCTGGTTGTGGTTGTGAGGTCAGTGGTGGCTCAGTGCCTGCTAGGCCAGTGCTAGGTGCGTGGCTGCTGTTTTCAATTGTGAGGTCACTTGTGTCTCAGTGCCTGCTAGACCAGTGCTAGGTGCGTGGGTGCTGTTTGTGGTTGTGAGGTCAGTGGTGGCTCAGTGCCTGCTAGGCCAGTGCTAGGTGCGTGGCTGCTCTTTTCAATTGCGAGGTCACTTGTGTCTCAGTGCCTGCTAGGCCAGTGCTAGTTGCGTGGCTGCTGTTTTCAATTGTGAGGTCACTTGTGGCTCAGTGCCTGCTAGGCCAGTGCTAGGTGCGTGGCTGCTGTTTTCAATTGTGAGGTCAGTGGTGGCTCAGTGCCTGCTAGGCCAGTGCTAGGTGCGTGGCTGCTGTTTGTGGTTGTGAGGTCAGTGGTGGCTCAGTGCCTGCTAGGCCAGTGCTAGGTGCGTGGCTGCTCTTTTCACTTGTGAGGTCAGTGGTGGCTCAGTGCCTGCTAGGCCAGTGCTAGGTGCGTGGCTGCTGTTTGTGGTTGTGAGGTCAGTGGTGGCTCAGTGCCTGCTAGGCCAGTGCTAGGTGCGTGGCTGCTGGTTGTGGTTGTGAGGTCAGTGGTGGCTCAGTGCCTGCTAGGCCAGTGCTAGGTGCGTGGCTGCTGTTGGTGGTTGTGAGGTCAGTGGTGGCTCAGTGCCTGCTAGGCCAGTGCTAGGTGCATGGCTGCTGTTTTCAATTGTGAGGTCAGTGGTGGCTCAGTGCCTGCTAGGCCAGTGCTAGGTGTGTGGCTGCTGTTTGTGGTTGTGAGGTCACTTGTGGCTCAGTGCCTGCTAGGCCAGTGCTAGGTGCGTGGGTGCTGTTTGTGGTTGTGAGGTCAGTGGTGGCTCAGTGCCTGCTAGGCCAGTGCTAGGTGCGTGGTTGCTGTTTGTGGTTGTGAGGTCAGTGGTGGCTCAGTGCCTGCTAGGCCAGTGCTAGGTGCGTGGCTGCTGGTTGTGGTTGTGAGGTCAGTGGTGGCTCAGTGCCTGCTAGGCCAGTGCTAGGTGCGTGGCTGCTGGTTGTGGTTGTGAGGTCAGTGGTGGCTCAGTGCCTGCTAGGCCAGTGGTAGGTGCGTGGCTGCTGTTTTTAATTGTGAGGTCACTTGTGTCTCAGTGCCTGCTAGGCCAGTGCTAGGTGCGTGGCTGCTGTTTTCAATTGTGAGGTCAGTGGTGGCTCAGTGCCTGCTAGGCCAGTGCTAGGTGCGTGGCTGCTGTATGTGTTTGTGAGGTCAGTGGTGGCTCAGTGCCTGCTAGGCCAGTGCTAGGTGCGTGGCTGCTGTTTGTGGTTGTGAGGTCAGTGGTGGCTCAGTGCCTGCTAGGCCAGTGCTAGGTGCGTGGCTGCTGTTTGTGGTTGTGAGGTCAGTGGTGGCTCAGTGCCTGCTAGGCCAGTGCTAGGTGCGTGGGTGCTGTTTGTGGTTGTGAGGTCAGTGGTGGCTCAGTGCCTGCTAGGCCAGTGCTAGGTGCGTGGCTGCTGTTGGTGGTTGTGAGGTCAGTGGTGGCTCAGTGCCTGCTAGGCCAGTGCTAGGTGCGTGGCTGCTGTTTGTGGTTGTGAGGTCAGTGGTGGCTCAGTGCCTGCTAGGCCAGTGCTAGGTGCGTGGCTGCTGTTTGTGGTTGTGAGGTCAGTGGTGGCTCAGTGCCTGCTAGGCCAGTGCTAGGTGCGTGGCTGCTGTTTGTGGTTGTGAGGTCAGTGGTGGCTCAGTGCCTGCTAGGCCAGTGCTAGTTGCGTGGCTGCTGTTTTCAATTGTGAGGTCACTTGTGGCTCAGTGCCTGCTAGGCCAGTGCTAGGTGCGTGGCTGCTGTTTTCAACTGTGAGGTCAGTGGTGGCTCAGTGCCTGCTAGGCCAGTGCTAGGTGCGTGGTTGCTGTTTGTGGTTGTGAGGTCAGTGGTGGCTCAGTGCCTGCTAGGCCAGTGCTAGGTGCGTGGGTGCTGTTTTCAATTGTGAGGTCAGTGGTGGCTCAGTGCCTGCTAGGCCAGTGCTAGGTGCGTGGATGCTGTTTGTGGTTGTGAGGTCACCTGTGTCTCAATGCCTGCTAGGCCTGTGCTAGGTGCGTGGCTGCTGTTGGTGGTTGTGAGGTCAGTGGTGGCTCAGTGCCTGCTAGGCCAGTTCCAGGTGCGTGGCTGCTGTTTGTGGTTGTGAGGTCAGTGGTGGCTCAGTGCCTGCTAGGCCAGTGCTAGTTGCGTGGCTGCTGTTTTCAATTGTGAGGTCAGTGGTGGCTCAGTGCCTGCTAGGCAAGTGCTAGGTGCGTGGCTGCTGTTTGTGGTTGTGAGGTCAGTGGTGGCTCAGTGCCTGCTAGGCCAGTGCTGGGTGCGTGGTTGCTGTTGGTGGTTGTGAGGTCAGTGGTGGCTCAGTGCCTGCTAGGCCAGTGCTAGGTGCGTGGCTGCTGTTTGTGGTTGTGAGGTCAGTGGTGGCTCAGTGCCTGCTAGGCCAGTGCTAGGTGCGTGGGTGCTGTTTTCAATTGTGAGGTCAGTGGTGGCTCAGTGCCTGCTAGGCCAGTGCTAGGTGCGTGGGTGCTGTTGGTGGTTGTGAGGTCAGTGGTGGCTCAGTGCCTGCTAGGCCAGTGCTAGGTGCGTGGCTGCTGTTTGTGGCTGTGAGGTCAGTGGTGGCTCAGTGCCTGCTAGGCCAGTGCTAGGTGTGTGGCTGCTGTTTGTGGTTGTGAGGTCAGTGGTGGCTCAGTGCCTGCTAGGCCAGTGCTAGGTGCGTGGGTGCTGTTTTCAATTGTGAGGTCAGTGGTGGCTCAGTGCCTGCTAGGCCAGTGCTAGGTGCGTGGATGCTGTTTTCAATTGTGAAGTCAGTGGTGGCTCAGTGCCTGCTAGGCCAGTGCTAGGTGCGTGGGTGCTGTTTTCAATTGTGAGGTCAGTGGTGGCTCAGTGCCTGCTAGGCCAGTGCTAGGTGCGTGGGTGCTGTTTTCAATTGTGAGGTCAGTGGTGGCTCAGTGCCTGCTAGGCCAGTGCTAGGTGCGTGGCTGCTGGTTGTGGTTGTGAGGTCAGTGGTGGCTCAGTGCCTGCTAGGCCAGTGCTAGGTGCGTGGCTGCTGTTTTCAATTGTGAGGTCAGTGGTGGCTCAGTGCCTGCTAGGCCAGTGCTAGGTGCGTGGCTGCTGTTTTCAATTGTGAGGTCACTTGTGTCTCAGTGCCTGCTAGGCCAGTGCTAGGTGCGTGGCTGCTGTTTTCAATTGTGAGGTCAGTGGTGGCTCAGTGCCTGCTAGGCCAGTGCTAGGTGCGTGGCTGCTGTTTGTGGTTGTGAGGTCAGTGGTGGCTCAGTGCCTGCTAGGCCAGTGCTAGGTGCGTGGCTGCTGTTTTCAATTGTGAGGTCAGTGGTGGCTCAGTGCCTGCTAGGCCAGTGCTAGGTGCGTGGCTGCTGTTTGTGGTTGTGAGGTCACTTGTGGCTCAGTGCCTGCTAGGCCAGTGCTAGGTGCGTGGGTGCTGTTTGTGGTTGTGAGGTCAGTGGTGGCTCAGTGCCTGCTAGGCCAGTGCTAGGTGCGTGGTTGCTGTTTGTGGTTGTGAGGTCAGTGGTGGCTCAGTGCCTGCTAGGCCAGTGCTAGGTGCGTGGCTGCTGGTTGTGGTTGTGAGGTCAGTGGTGGCTCAGTGCCTGCTAGGCCAGTGGTAGGTGCGTGGCTGCTGTTTTCAATTGTGAGGTCACTTGTGTCTCAGTGCCTGCTAGGCCAGTGCTAGGTGCGTGGCTGCTGTTTTCAATTTTGAGGTCAGTGGTGGCTCAGTGCCTGCTAGGCCAGTGCTAGGTGCGTGGATGCTGTTTGTGGTTGTGAGGTCAGTGGTGGCTCAGTGCCTGCTAGGCCAGTGCTAGGTGCGTGGCTGCTGTTTGTGGTTGTGAGGTCACTTGTGTCTCTGTGCCTGCTAGGCCAGTGATAGGTGCGTGGCTGCTGTTTGTGGTTGTGAGGTCAGTGGTGGCTCAGTGCCTGCTAGGCCAGTGCTAGGTGCGTGGCTGCTGTTTGTGGTTGTGAGGTCAGTGGTGGCTCAGTGCCTGCTAGGCCAGTGCTAGGTGCGTGGCTGCTGTTTTCAATTGTGAGGTCAGTGGTGGCTCAGTGCCTGCTAGGCAAGTGCTAGGTGCGTGGCTGCTGTTTGTGGTTGTGAGGTCAGTGGTGGCTCAGTGCCTGCTAGGCCAGTGCTGGGTGCGTGGTTGCTGTTGGTGGTTGTGAGGTCAGTGGTGGCTCAGTGCCTGCTAGGCCAGTGCTAGGTGCGTGGCTGCTGTTTGTGGTTGTGAGGTCAGTGGTGGCTCAGTGCCTGCTAGGCCAGTGCTAGGTGCGTGGTTGCTGTTTTCAATTGTGAGGTCAGTGGTGGCTCAGTGCCTGCTAGGCCAGTGCTAGGTGCGTGGGTGCTGTTTTCAATTGTGAGGTCAGTGGTGGCTCAGTGCCTGCTAGGCCAGTGCTAGGTGCGTGGCTGCTGTTTTCAATTGTGAGGTCACTTGTGGCTCAGTGCCTGCTAGGCCAGTGCTAGGTGCGTGGCTGCTGTTTTCAATTGTGAGGTCAGTGGTGGCTCAGTGCCTGCTAGGCCAGTGCTAGGTGCGTGGCTGCTGTTTGTGTTTGTGAGGTCACTTGTGGCTCAGTGCCTGCTAGGCCAGTGCTAGGTGCGTGGCTGCTGTTTTCAATTGTGAGGTCACTTGTGGCTCAGTGCCTGCTAGGCCAGTGCTAGGTGCGTGGCTGCTGTTTGTGGTTGCGAGGTCAGTGGTGGCTCAGTGCCTGCTAGGCCAGTGCTAGGTGCGTGGCTGCTGTTTGTGGTTGTGAGGTCAGTGGTGGCTCAGTGCCTGCTAGGCCAGTGCTAGGTGCGTGGCTGCTGTTTTCAATTGTGAGGTCACTTGTGGCTCAGTGCCTGCTAGGCCAGTGCTGGGTGCGTGGCTGCTGTTTTCAATTGTGAGGTCAGTGGTGGCTCAGTGCCTGCTAGGCCAGTGCTAGGTGCGTGGCTGTTGTTTTCAATTGTGAGGTCAGTGGTGGCTCAGTGCCTGCTAGGCCAGTGCTAGGTGCATGGCTGCTGTTTGTGGTTGTGAGGTCACTAGTGGCTCAGTGCCTGCTAGGCCAGTGCTAGGTGCATGGCTGCTGTTTGTTGTTGTGAGGTCACTTGTGGCTCAGTGCCTGCTAGGCCAGTGCTAGGTGCATGGCTGCTGTTTTCAATTGTGAGGTCAGCGGTGGCTCAGTGCCTGCTAGGCCAGTGCTAGGTGCGTGGCTGCTGTTTTCAATTGTGAGGTCAGTGGTGGCTCAGTGCCTGCTAGGCCAGTGCTAGGTGCGTGGCTGCTGTTTGTGGTTGTGAGGTCACTTGTGGCTCAGTGCCTGCTAGGCCAGTGCTAGGTGCGTGGCTGCTGTTTTCAATTGTGAGGTCACTTGTGGCTCAGTGCCTGCTAGGCCAGTGCTAGGTGCGTGGCTGCTGTTTTCAATTGTGAGGTCAGTGGTGGCTCAGTGCCTGCTAGGCCAGTGCTAGGTGCGTGGCTGCTGTTTTCAATTGTGAGGTCAGTGGTGGCTCAGTGCCTGCTAGGGCAGTGCTAGGTGCGTGTCTGCTGTTTTCAGTTGTGAGGTCACTTGTGGCTCAGTGCCTGCTAGGCCAGTGCTAGGTGTGTGGCTGCTGTTTGTGGTTGTGAGGTCACTTGTGGCTCAGTGCCTGCTAGGCCAGTGCTAGGTGCATGGCTGCTGTTTTCAATTGTGAGGTCAGCGGTGGCTCAGTGCCTGCTAGGCCAGTGCTAGGTGCGTGGCTGCTGTTTTCAATTGTGAGGTCAGTGGTGGCTCAGTGCCTGCTAGGCCAGTGCTAGGTGCGTGGCTGCTGTTTGTGGTTGTGAGGTCACTTGTGGCTCAGTGCCTGCTAGGCCAGTGCTAGGTGCGTGGCTGCTGTTTTCAATTGTGAGGTCACTTGTGGCTCAGTGCCTGCTAGGCCAGTGCTAGGTGCGTGGCTGCTGTTTTCAATTGTGAGGTCAGTGGTGGCTCAGTGCCTGCTAGGCCAGTGCTAGGTGCGTGGCTGCTGTTTTCAATTGTGAGGTCAGTGGTGGCTCAGTGCCTGCTAGGCCAGTGCTAGGTGCGTGGCTGCTGTTTTCAATTGTGAGGTCAGTGGTGGATCAGTGCCTGCTAGGCCAGTGCTAGGTGCGTGGCTGCTGTTTGTGGTTGTGAGGTCACTTGTGGCTCAGTGCCTGCTAGGCCAGTGCTAGGTGCGTGGCTGCTGTTTTCAATTGTGAGGTCACTTGTGGCTCAGTGCCTGCTAGGCCAGTGCTAGGTGCGTGTCTGCTGTTTTCAATTGTGAGGTCAGTGGTGGCTCAGTGCCTGCTAGGCCAGTGCTAGGTGCGTGGCTGCTGTTTTCAATTGTGAGGTCACTTGTGGCTCAGTGCCTGCTAGGCCAGTGCTAGGTGCGTGGCTGCTGTTTTCAATTGTGAGGTCAGTGGTGGCTCAGTGCCTGCTAGGCCAGTGCTAGGTGCGTGGCTGCTGTTTGTGTTTGTGAGGTCACTTGTGGCTCAGTGCCTGCTAGGCCAGTGCTAGGTGCGTGGCTGCTGTTTTCAATTGTGAGGTCACTTGTGGCTCAGTGCCTGCTAGGCCAGTGCTAGGTGCGTGGCTGCTGTTTTCAATTGTGAGGTCAGTGGTGGCTCAGTGCCTGCTAGGCCAGTGCTAGGTGCGTGGCTGCTGTTTTCAGTTGTGAGGTCCCTTGTGGCTCAGTGCCTGCTAGGCCAGTGCTAGGTGCGTGGCTGCTGTTTTCAATTGTGAGGTCAGTGGTGGCTCAGTGCCTGCTAGGCCAGTGCTAGGTGCGTGGCTGCTGTTTTCAATTGTGAGGTCACTTGTGGCTCAGTGCCTGCTAGGCCAGTGCTAGG
This sequence comes from Apteryx mantelli, assembly GCF_036417845.1. Taxonomy (NCBI): domain Eukaryota; kingdom Metazoa; phylum Chordata; class Aves; order Apterygiformes; family Apterygidae; genus Apteryx; species Apteryx mantelli. The sequence continues at coordinate 25,165,805 of NC_089988.1, forward strand.
TGCGTGGCTGCTGTTTGTGGTTGTGAGGTCAGTGGTGGCTCAGTGCCTGCTAGGCCAGTGCTAGGTGCGTGGCTGCTGTTTTCAGTTGTGAGGTCAGTGGTGGCTCAGTGCCTGCTAGGCCAGTGCTAGGTGCGTGGCTGCTGTTTGTGGTTGTGAGGTCACTTGTGGCTCAGTGCCTGCTAGGCCAGTGCTAGGTGCGTGGCTGCTGTTTTCAATTGTGAGGTCACTTGTGGCTCAGTGCCTGCTAGGCCAGTGCTAGGTGCGTGGCTGCTGTTTTCAATTGTGAGGTCACTTGTGGCTCAGTGCCTCCTAGGCCAGTGCTAGGTGCGTGGCTGCTGTTTGTGGTTGCGAGGTCACTTGTGGCTCAGTGCCTGCTAGGCCAGTGCTAGGTGCGTGGCTGCTGTTTTCAATTGTGAGGTCAGTGGTGGCTCAGTGCCTGCTAGGCCAGTGTTAGGTGCGTGGGTGCTGTTTGTGGTTGTGAGGTCAGTGGTGGCTCAGTGCCTGCTAGGCCAGTGCTAGGTGCGTGGCTGCTGTTTGTGGTTGTGAGGTCAGTGGTGGCTCAGTGCCTGCTAGGCCAGTGCTAGGTGCGTGGCTGCTGTTTTCAATTGTGAGGTCAGTGGTTTCTCAGTGCCTGCTAGGCCAGTGCTAGGTGCGTGGCTGCTGTTTGTGGTTGTGAGGTCAGTGGTGGCTCAGTGCCTGCTAGGCCAGTGCTAGGTGCGTGGCTGCTGTTTGTGGTTGTGAGGTCAGTGGTGGCTCAGTGCCTGCTAGGCCAGTGCTAGGTGCGTGGCTGCTGTTTGTGGTTGTGAGGTCAGTGGTGGCTCAGTGCCTGCTAGGCCAGTGCTAGTTGCGTGGCTGCTGTTTTCAATTGTGAGGTCACTTGTGGCTCAGTGCCTGCTAGGCCAGTGCTAGGTGCGTGTCTGCTGTTTTCAATTGTGAGGTCAGTGGTGGCTCAGTGCCTGCTAGGCCAGTGCTAGGTGCGTGGCTGCTGTTTGTGGTTGCGAGGTCACTTGTGGCTCAGTGCCTGCTAGGCCAGTGCTGGGTGCGTGGCTGCTGTTTTCAATTGTGAGGTCAGTGGTGTCTCAGTGCCTGCTAGGCCAGTGCTAGGTGGGTGGCTGCTGTTTGTGGTTGTGAGGTCAGTGGTGGCTCAGTGCCTGCTAGGCCAGTGCTAGGTGCGTGGCTGCTGTTTTCAATTGTGAGGTCAGTGGTGGCTCAGTGCCTGCTAGGCCAGTGCTAGGTGCGTGGCTGCTGTTTGTGGTTGTGAGGTCAGTGGTGGCTCAGTGCCTGCTAGGCCAGTGCTAGTTGCGTGGCTGCTGTTTTCAATTGTGAGGTCACTTGTGGCTCAGTGCCTGCTAGGCCAGTGCTAGGTGCGTGGCTGCTGTTTTCAATTGTGAGGTCAGTGGTGGCTCAGTGCCTGCTAGGCCAGTGCTAGGTGCGTGGCTGCTGTTTGTGGTTGCGAGGTCACTTGTGGCTCAGTGCCTGCTAGGCCAGTGCTGGGTGCGTGGCTGCTGTTTTCAATTGTGAGGTCAGTGGTGGCTCAGTGCCTGCTAGGCCAGTGCTAGGTGCGTGGCTGCTGTTTGTGGTTGTGAGGTCAGTGGTGCCTCAGTGCCTGCTAGGCCAGTGCTAGGTGCGTGGCTGCTGTTTGTGGTTGTGAGGTCAGTGGTGGCTCAGTGCCTGCTAGGCCAGTGCTAGGTGCGTGGCTGCTGTTTTCAATTGTGAGGTCACTTGTGGCTCAGTGCCTGCTAGGCCAGTGCTGGGTGCGTGGCTGCTGTTTTCAATTGTGAGGTCAGTGGTGGCTCAGTGCCTGCTAGGCCAGTGCTAGGTGCGTGGCTGCTGTTTTCAATTGTGAGGTCACTTGTGGCTCAGTGCCTGCTAGGCCAGTGCTGGGTGCGTGGCTGCTGTTTTCAATTGTGAGGTCAGCGGTGGCTCAGTGCCTGCTAGGCCAGTGCTAGGTGCGTGGCTGCTGTTTTCAATTGTGAGGTCAGTGGTGGCTCAGTGCCTGCTAGGCCAGTGCTAGGTGCATGGCTGCTGTTTGTGGTTGTGAGGTCACTTGTGGCTCAGTGCCTGCTAGGCCAGTGCTAGGTGCATGGCTGCTGTTTGTTGTTGTGAGGTCACTTGTGGCTCAGTGCCTGCTAGGCCAGTGCTAGGTGCGTGGGTGCTGTTTGTGGTTGTGAGGTCAGTGGTGGCTCAGTGCCTGCTAGGCCAGTGCTAGGTGCGTGGCTGCTGTTGGTGGTTGTGAGGTCAGTGGTGGCTCAGTGCCTGCTAGGCCAGTGCTAGGTGCGTGGCTGCTGTTTTCAATTGTGAGGTCAGCGGTGGCTCAGTGCCTGCTAGGCCAGTGCTAGGTGCGTGGCTGCTGTTTTCAATTGTGCGGTCAGTGGTGGCTCAGTGCCTGCTAGGCCAGTGCTAGGTGCGTGGGTGCTGTTTTCAATTGTGAGGTCAGTGGTGGCTCAGTGCCTGCTAGGCCAGTGCTAGGTGCGTGTCTGCTGTTTTCAGTTGTGAGGTCACTTGTGGCTCAGTGCCTGCTAGGCCAGTGCTAGGTGCGTGGCTGCTGTTTTCAATTGTGAGGTCAGTGGTGGCTCAGTGCCTGCTAGGCCAGTGCTAGGTGCGTGGCTGCTGTTTTCAATTGTGAGGTCACTTGTGGCTCAGTGCCTGCTAGGCCAGTGCTAGGTGCGTGGCTGCTGTTTGTGGTTGTGAGGTCAGTGGTGGCTCAGTGCCTGCTAGGCCAGTGCTAGGTGCGTGGCTGCTGTTTGTGTTTGTGAGGTCACTTGTGGCTCAGTGCCTGCTAGGCCAGTGCTAGGTGCGTGGCTGCTGTTTTCAATTGTGAGGTCACTTGTGGCTCAGTGCCTGCTAGGCCAGTGCTAGGTGCGTGGCTGCTGTTTGTGGTTGCGAGGTCAGTGGTGGCTCAGTGCCTGCTAGGCCAGTGCTAGGTGCGTGGCTGCTGTTTGTGGTTGTGAGGTCAGTGGTGCCTCAGTGCCTGCTAGGCCAGTGCTAGGTGCGTGGCTGCTGTTTGTGGTTGTGAGGTCAGTGGTGGCTCAGTGCCTGCTAGGCCAGTGCTAGGTGCGTGGCTGCTGTTTGTGGTTGCGAGGTCACTTGTGGCTCAGTGCCTGCTAGGCCAGTGCTAGTTGCGTGGCTGCTGTTTGTGATTGTGAGGTCACTTGTGGCTCAGTGCCTGCTAGGCCAGTGCTAGGTGCGTGGCTGCTGTTTTCAGTTGTGAGGTCCCTTGTGGCTCAGTGCCTGCTAGGCCAGTGCTAGGTGCATGGCTGCTGTTTGTGGTTGTGAGGTCAGTGGTGGCTCAGTGCCTGCTAGGCCAGTGCTAGGTGCGTGGCTGCTGTTTTCAATTGTGAGGTCACTTGGGGCTCAGTGCCTGCTAGGCCAGTGCTAGGTGCGTGGGTGCTGTTTGTGGTTGTGAGGTCACTTGTGCCTCTGTGCCTGCTAGGCCAGTGCTAGGTGCGTGGGTGCTGTTGGTGGTTGTGAGGTCAGTGGTGTCTCAGTGCCTGCTAGGCCAGTGCTAGGTGCGTGGCTGCTGTTTGTGGTTGTGAGGTCACTTGTGTCTCAGTGCCTGCTAGGCCAGTGCTAGGTGCGTGGCTGCTGTTTTCAATTGTGAGGTCAGTGGTGGCTCAGTGCCTGCTAGGCCAGTGCTAGGTGCGTGGGTGCTGTTTTCAATTGTGAGGTCACTTGTGGCTCAGTGCCTGCTAGGCCAGTGCTAGGTGCGTGGCTGCTGTTTTCAGTTGTGAGGTCCCTTGTGGCTCAGTGCCTGCTAGGCCAGTTCTAGGTGCGTGGCTGCTGTTTTCAATTGTGAGGTCAGTGGTGGCTCAGTGCCTGCTAGGCCAGTGCTAGGTGCGTGGCTGCTGTTTTCAATTGTGAGGTCACTTGTGGCTCAGTGCCTGCTAGGCCAGTGCTAGGTGCGTGGCTGCTGTTTGTGGTTGTGAGGTCAGTGGTGGCTCAGTGCCTGCTAGGCCAGTGCTAGGTGCGTGGCTGCTGTTTGTGGTTGTGAGGTCAGTGGTGGCTCAGTGCCTCCTAGGCCAGTGCTAGGTGCGTGGCTGCTGTTTGTGGTTGCGAGGTCACTTGTGGCTCAGTGCCTGCTAGGCCAGTGCTAGGTGCGTGGCTGCTGTTTTCAATTGTGAGGTCAGTGGTGGCTCAGTGCCTGCTAGGCCAGTGCTAGGTGCGTGGCTGCTGTTTGTGGTTGCGAGGTCAGTGGTGGCTCAGTGCCTGCTAGGCCAGTGCTAGGTGCGTGGTTGCTGTTTTCAATTGTGAGGTCAGTGGTGGCTCAGTGCCTGCTAGGCCAGTGCTAGGTGCGTGGGTGCTGTTTTCAATTGTGAGGTCAGTGGTGGCTCAGTGCCTGCTAGGCCAGTGCTAGGTGCGTGGCTGCTGTTTGTGGTTGTGAGGTCAGTGGTGGCTCAGTGCCTGCTAGGCCAGTGCTAGGTGCGTGGCTGCTGTTTGTGGTTGTGAGGTCAGTGGTGGCTCAGTGCCTGCTAGGCCAGTGCTAGGTGCGTGGCTGCTGTTTTCAATTGTGAGGTCAGTGGTTTCTCAGTGCCTGCTAGGCCAGTGCTAGGTGCGTGGCTGCTGTTTTCAATTGTGAGGTCAGTGGTGGCTCAGTGCCTGCTAGGCCAGTGCTAGGTGCGTGGCTGCTGTTTGTGGTTGTGAGGTCAGTGGTGGCTCAGTGCCTGCTAGGCCAGTGCTAGGTGCGTGGCTGCTGTTTGTGGTTGTGAGGTCAGTGGTGGCTCAGTGCCTGCTAGGCCAGTGCTAGTTGCGTGGCTGCTGTTTTCAATTGTGAGGTCACTTGTGGCTCAGTGCCTGCTAGGCCAGTGCTAGGTGCGTGGCTGCTGTTTTCAATTGTGAGGTCACTTGTGGCTCAGTGCCTGCTAGGCCAGTGCTAGGTGCGTGGCTGCTGTTTTCAATTGTGAGGTCAGTGGTGGCTCAGTGCCTGCTAGGCCAGTGCTAGGTGCGTGGCTGCTGTTTTCAATTGTGAGGTCACTTGTGGCTCAGTGCCTGCTAGGCCAGTGCTAGGTGCGTGGCTGCTGTTTTCAATTGTGAGGTCAGTGGTGGCTCAGTGCCTGCTAGGCCAGTGCTAGGTGCGTGGCTGCTGTTTGTGGTTGTGAGGTCAGTGGTGTCTCAATGCCTGCTAGGCCAGTGCTAGGTGCGTGGCTGCTTTTTGTGGTTGTGAGGTCAGTGGTGGCTCAGTGCCTGCTAGGCCAGTGCTAGGTGCGTGGGTGCTGTTTTCAATTGTGAGGTCAGTGGTGGCTCAGTGCCTGCTAGGCCAGTGCTAGGTGCGTGGCTGCTGTTTGTGTTTGTGAGGTCACTTGTGGCTCAGTGCCTGCTAGGCCAGTGCTAGGTGCGTGGCTGCTGTTTTCAATTGTGAGGTCACTTGTGTCTCAGTGCCTGCTAGGCCAGTGCTAGGTGCGTGGCTGCTGTTTGTCATTGCGAGGTCAGTGGTGGCTCAGTGCCTGCTAGTCCAGTGCTAGGTGCGTGGGTGCTGTTTGTGGTTGTGAGGTCAGTGGTGGCTCAGTGCCTGCTAGGCCAGTGCTAGGTGCGTGGGTGCTGTTTTCAATTGTGAGGTCACTTGTGGCTCAGTGCCTGCTAGGCCAGTGCTAGGTGCGTGGCTGCTGTTTTCAGTTGTGAGGTCACTTGTGGCTCAGTGCCTGCTAGGCCAGTTCTAGGTGCGTGGGTGCTGTTTGTGGTTGCGAGGTCACTTGTGGCTCAGTGCCTGCTAGGCCAGTGCTAGGTGCGTGGCTGCTGTTTTCAATTGTGAGGTCACTTGTGGCTCAGTGCCTGCTAGGCCAGTGCTAGGTGCGTGGCTGCTGTTTGTGGTTGTGAGGTCACTTGTGTCTCAGTGCCTGCTAGGCCAGTGCTAGGTGCGTGGGTGCTGTTTGTGGTTGTGAGGTCAGTGGTGGCTCAGTGCCTGCTAGGCCAGTGCTAGGTGCATGGCTGCTGTTTTCAATTGTGAGGTCAGTGGTGGCTCAGTGCCTGCTAGGCCAGTGCTAGGTGCGTGGGTGCTGTTTTCAATTGTGAGGTCACTTGTGGCTCAGTGCCTGCTAGGCCAGTGCTAGGTGCGTGGCTGCTGTTTTCAATTGTGAGGTCAGTGGTGGCTCAGTGCCTGCTAGGCCAGTGCTAGGTGCGTGGCTGCTGTTTGTGGTTGTGAGGTCAGTGGTGGCTCAGTGCCTGCTAGGCCAGTGCTAGGTGCGTGGGTGCTGTTTGTGGTTGTGAGGTCACTTGTGGCTCAGTGCCTGCTAGGCCAGTGCTAGGTGCGTGGCTGCTGTTTTCAATTGTGAGGTCACTTGGGGCTCAGTGCCTGCTAGGCCAGTGCTAGGTGCGTGTCTGCTGTTTTCAATGGTGAGGTCAGTGGTGGCTCAGTGCCTGCTAGGCCAGTGATGGGTGCGTGGGTGCTGTTTGTGGTTGTGAGGTCAGTGGTGGCTCAGTGCCTGCTAGGCCAGTGCTAGGTGCGTGGGTGCTGTTTGTGGTTGCGAGGTCACTTGTGGCTCAGTGCCTGCTAGGCCAGTGCTAGGTGCGTGGCTGCTGTTTGTGGTTGTGAGGTCACTTGTGGCTCAGTGCCTGCTAGGCCAGTGCTAGGTGCGTGGCTGCTGTTTGTGATTGTGAGGTCAGTGGTGTCTCAGTGCCTGCTAGGCCAGTGCTAGGTGCTTGGCTGTGTTTGTGGTTGTCAGGTCACTTGTATCTCTGTGCCTGCTAGGCCAGTGCTAGGTGCGTGGCTGCTGTTTGTGGTTGTGAGGTCAGTGGTGGCTCAGTGCCTGCTAGGCCAGTGCTAGGTGCGTGGCTGCTGTTTTCAACTGTGAGGTCAGTGGTGGCTCAGTGCCTGCTAGACCAGTGCTAGGTGCGTGGCTGCTGTTTTCAATTGTGAGGTCACTTGTGGCTCAGTGCCTGCTAGGCCAGTGCTAGGTGCGTGGCTGCTGTTTGTGGTTGTGAGGTCACTTGTGTCTCAGTGCCTGCTAGGCCAGTGCTAGGTGCGTGGGTGCTGTTTGTGGTTGTGAGGTCAGTGGTGGCTCAGTGCCTGCTAGGCCAGTGCTAGGTGCATGGCTGCTGTTTTCAATTGTGAGGTCAGTGGTGGCTCAGTGCCTGCTAGGCCAGTGCTAGGTGCGTGGCTGCTGTTTTCAATTGTGAGGTCACTTGTGGCTCAGTGCCTGCTAGGCCAGTGCTAGGTGCGTGGCTGCTGTTTTCAATTGTGAGGTCACTTGTGGCTCAGTGCCTGCTAGGCCAGTGCTAGGTGCGTGGCTGCTGTTTGTGACTGTGAGGTCAGTGGTGGCTCAGTGCCTGCTAGGCCAGTGCTAGGTGCGTGGGTGCTGTTTGTGGTTGCGAGGTCACTTGTGGCTCAGTGCCTGCTAGGCCAGTGCTAGGTGCGTGGGTGCTGTTTTCAATTGTGAGGTCACTTGTGGCTCACTGCCTGCTAGGCCAGTGCTAGGTGCGTGGCTGCTGTTTGTGGTTGTGAGGTCAGTGGTGGCTCAGTGCCTGCTAGGCCAGTGCTAGGTGCGTGGGTGCTGTTTGTGGTTGCGAGGTCACTTGTGGCTCAGTGCCTGCTAGGCCAGTGCTAGGTGCGTGGCTGCTGTTTTCAATTGTGAGGTCACTTGTGGCTCAGTGCCTGCTAGGCCAGTGCTAGGTGCGTGGCTGCTGTTTGTGACTGTGAGGTCAGTGGTGGCTCAGTGCCTGCTAGGCCAGTGCTAGGTGCGTGGCTGCTGTTGGTGGTTGTGAGGTCAGTGGTGGCTCAGTGCCTGCTAGGCCAGTGCTAGGTGCGTGGCTGCTGTTTGTGTTTGTGAGGTCACTTGTGGCTCAGTGCCTGCTAGGCCAGTGCTGGGTGCGTGGCTGCTGTTTTCAATTGTTAGGTCAGTGGTGGCTCAGTGCCTGCTAGGCCAGTGCTAGGTGCGTGGCTGCTGTTTGTGGTTGTGAGGTCAGTGGTGGCTCAGTGCCTGCTAGGCCAGTGCTAGGTGCGTGGCTGCTGTTTTCAACTGTGAGGTCAGTGGTGGCTCAGTGCCTGCTAGACCAGTGCTAGGTGCGTGGCTGCTGTTTTCAATTGTGAGGTCACTTGTGGCTCAGTGCCTGCTAGGCCAGTGCTAGGTGCGTGGCTGCTGTTTGTGGTTGTGAGGTCACTTGTGTCTCAGTGCCTGCTAGGCCAGTGCTAGGTGCGTGGGTGCTGTTTGTGGTTGTGAGGTCAGTGGTGGCTCAGTGCCTGCTAGGCCAGTGCTAGGTGCATGGCTGCTGTTTTCAATTGTGAGGTCAGTGGTGGCTCAGTGCCTGCTAGGCCAGTGCTAGGTGCGTGGCTGCTGTTTTCAATTGTGAGGTCACTTGTGGCTCAGTGCCTGCTAGGCCAGTGCTAGGTGCGTGGCTGCTGTTTTCAATTGTGAGGTCACTTGTGGCTCAGTGCCTGCTAGGCCAGTGCTAGGTGCGTGGCTGCTGTTTGTGACTGTGAGGTCAGTGGTGGCTCAGTGCCTGCTAGGCCAGTGCTAGGTGCGTGGGTGCTGTTTGTGGTTGCGAGGTCACTTGTGGCTCAGTGCCTGCTAGGCCAGTGCTAGGTGCGTGGGTGCTGTTTTCAATTGTGAGGTCACTTGTGGCTCACTGCCTGCTAGGCCAGTGCTAGGTGCGTGGCTGCTGTTTGTGGTTGTGAGGTCAGTGGTGGCTCAGTGCCTGCTAGGCCAGTGCTAGGTGCGTGGGTGCTGTTTGTGGTTGCGAGGTCACTTGTGGCTCAGTGCCTGCTAGGCCAGTGCTAGGTGCGTGGCTGCTGTTTTCAATTGTGAGGTCACTTGTGGCTCAGTGCCTGCTAGGCCAGTGCTAGGTGCGTGGCTGCTGTTTGTGACTGTGAGGTCAGTGGTGGCTCAGTGCCTGCTAGGCCAGTGCTAGGTGCGTGGCTGCTGTTGGTGGTTGTGAGGTCAGTGGTGGCTCAGTGCCTGCTAGGCCAGTGCTAGGTGCGTGGCTGCTGTTTGTGTTTGTGAGGTCACTTGTGGCTCAGTGCCTGCTAGGCCAGTGCTGGGTGCGTGGCTGCTGTTTTCAATTGTTAGGTCAGTGGTGGCTCAGTGCCTGCTAGGCCAGTGCTAGGTGCGTGGCTGCTGTTTGTGGTTGTGAGGTCAGTGGTGGCTCAGTGCCTGCTAGGCCAGGGCTAGGTGCGTGGCTGCTGTTTTCAATTGTGAGGTCACTTGTGGCTCAGTGCCTGCTAGGCCAGTGCTAGGTGCGTGGCTGCTGTTTTCAATTGTGAGGTCAGTGGTGGCTCAGTGCCTGCTAGGCCAGTGCTAGGTGCGTGGCTGCTGTTTGTGGTTGCGAGGTCACTTGTGGCTCAGTGCCTGCTAGGCCAGTGCTAGGTGCGTGGCTGCTGTTGGTGGTTGTGAGGTCACTTGTGGCTCAGTGCCTGCTAGGCCAGTGCTAGGTGCGTGGCTGCTGTTTTCAATTGTGAGGTCAGTGGTGGCTCAGTGCCTGCTAGGCCAGTGCTAGGTGCGTGGGTGCTGTTGGTGGTTGTGAGGTCAGTGGTGTCTCAGTGCCTGCTAGGCCAGTGCTAGGTGGGTGGCTGCTGTTTGTGGTTGTGAGGTCAGTGGTGGCTCAGTGCCTGCTAGGCCAGTGCTAGGTGCGTGGGTGCTGTTTGTGGTTGTGAGGTCACTTGTGCATCTGTGCCTGCTAGGCCAGTGCTAGGTGCGTGGTTGCTGTTTTCAGTTGTGAGGTCAGTGGTGGCTCAGTGCCTGCTAGGCCAGTGCTAGGTGCGTGGCTGCTGTTGGTGGTTGTGAGGTCAGTGGTGGCTCAGTGCCTGCTAGGCCAGTGCTAGGTGCGTGGCTGCTGTTTGTGGTTGTGAGGTCAGTGGTGGCTAAGTGCCTGCTAGGCCAGTGCTAGGTGCGTGGGTGCTGTTTGTGGTTGTGAGGTCAGTGGTGGCTCAGTGCCTGCTAGGCCAGTGCTAGGTGCGTGGCTGCTGTTTGTGGTTGTGAGGTCAGTGGTGGATCAGTGCCTGCTAGGCCAGTGCTAGGTGCGTGGGTGCTGTTTGTGGTTGTGAGGTCACTTATGTCTCAGTGCCTGCTAGGCCAGTGCTAGGTGCGTGGGTGCTGTTTTCAGTTGTGAGCTCAGTGGTGGCTCAGTGCCTGCTAGGCCAGTGCTAGGTGCGTGGCTGCTGTTTTCAATTGTGAGGTCAGTGGTGGCTCAGTGCCTGCTAGGCCAGTGCTAGGTGCGTGGGTGCTGTTTGTGGTTGTGAGGTCAGTGGTGGCTCAGTGCCTGCTAGGCCAGTGCTAGGTGCGTGGCTGCTGTTTGTGGTTGTGAGGTCAGTGGTGGCTCAGCGCCTGCTAGGCCAGTGCTAGGTGCGTGGCTGCTGTTTTCAATTGTGAGGTCACTTGTGTCTCAGTGCCTGCTAGGCCAGTGCTAGGTGCGTGGCTGCTGTTTGTGGTTGTGAGGTCAGTGGTGGCTCAGTGCCTGCTAGGCCAGTGCTAGGTGCGTGGGTGCTGTTTGTGGTTGTGAGGTCAGTGGTGGCTCAGTGCCTGCTAGGCCAGTGCTAGGTGCGTGGCTGCTGTTTGTGGTTGTGAGGTCAGTGGTGTCTCAGTGCCTGCTAGGCCAGTGCTAGGTGCGTGGGTGCTGTTTGTGGCTGTGATGTCAGTGGTGGCTCAGTGCCTGCTTGGCCAGTGCTAGGTGCGTGGTTGTGTTTGTGGTTGTGAGGTCACTTGTGTCTCTGTGCCTGCTAGGCCAGTGCTAGGTGCGTGGTTGCTGTTTTCAGTTGTGAGGTCAGTGGTGGCTCAGTGCCTGCTAGGCCAGTGCTAGGTGCGTGGGTGGTGTTTGTGGTTGTGAGGTCAGTGGTGTCTCAGTGCCTGCTAGGCCAGTGCTAGGTGGGTGGCTGCTGTTTGTGGTTGTGAGGTCAGTGGTGGCTCAGTGCCTGCTAGGCCAGTGCTAGGTGCGTGGCTGCTGTTTGTGGTTGTTAGGTCACTTGTGTCTCAGTGCCTGCTAGGCCAGTGCTAGGTGCGTGGGTGCTGTTTGTGGTTGTGAGGTCAGTGGTGGCTCAGTGCCTGCTAGGCCAGTGCTAGGTGCGTGGGTGCTGTTTTCAATTGTGAGGTCAGTGGTGGCTCAGTGCCTGCTAGGCCAGTGCTAGGTGCGTGGCTGCTGTTGGTGGTTGTGAGGTCAGTGGTGTCTCAGTGCCTGCTAGGCCAGTGCTAGGTGCGTGGCTGCTGTTTGTGGTTGTGAGGTCAGTGGTGGCTCAGTGCCTGCTAGGCCAGTGCTAGGTGCGTGGCTGCTGTTTTCAATTGTGAGGTCGGTGGTGGCTCAGTGCCTGCTAGGCCAGTGCTAGGTGCGTGGGTGCTGTTTTCAGTTGTGAGGTCACTTGTGCCTCAGTGCCTGCTAGGCCAGTGCTAGGTGGGTGGCTGCTGTTTGTGGTTGTGAGGTCAGTGGTGGCTCATTGCCTGCTAGGCCAGTGCTAGGTGCGTGGGTGCTGTTTGTGGTTGTGAGGTCAGTGGTGGCTCAGTGCCTGCTAGGCCAGTGCTAGGTGCGTGGGTGGTGTTTGTGGTTGTGAGGTCAGTGGTGGCTCAGTGCCTGCTAGGCCAGTGCTAGGTGGGTGGCTGCTGTTTGTGGTTGTGAGGTCAGTGGTGGCTCAGTGCCTGCTAGGCCAGTGCTAGGTGCGTGGGTGCTGTTTGTGGCTGTGATGTCAGTGGTGGCTCAGTGCCTGCTAGGCCAGTGCTAGGTGCGTGGTTGTGTTTGTGGTTGTGAGGTCACTTGTGTCTCTGTGCCTGCTAGGCCAGTGCTAGGTGCGTGGTTGCTGTTTTCAGTTGTGAGGTCAGTGGTGGCTCAGTGCCTGCTAGGCCAGTGCTAGGTGCGTGGGTGGTGGTTGTGGTTGTGAGGTCAGTGGTGTCTCAGTGCCTGCTAGGCCAGTGCTAGGTGCGTGGGTGCTGTTTGTGGTTGTGAGGTCAGTGGTGGCTCAGTGCCTGCTAGGCCAGTGCTAGGTGCGTGGCTGCTGTTTGTGGTTGTGAGGTCACTTGTGTCTCAGTGCCTGCTAGGCCAGTGCTAGGTGCGTGGGTGCTGTTGGTGGTTGTGAGGTCAGTGGTGTCTCAATGCCTGCTAGGCCAGTGCTAGGTGCGTGGCTGCTGTTGGTGGTTGTGAGGTCAGTGGTGGCTCAGTGCCTGCTAGGCCAGTGCTAGGTGCGTGGGTGCTGTTTTCAATTGTGAGGTCAGTGGTGGCTCAGTGCCTGCTAGGCCAGTGCTAGGTGCGTGGCTGCTGTTTGTGGTTGTGAGGTCACTTGTGTCTCAGTGCCTGCTAGGCCAGTGCTAGGTGCGTGGCTGCTGTTTTCAATTGTGAGGTCAGTGGTGGCTCAGTGCCTGCTAGGCCAGTGCTAGGTGCGTGGCTGCTGTTGGTGGTTGTGAGGTCAGTGGTGTCTCAGTGCCTGCTAGGCCAGTGCTAGGTGGGTGGCTGCTGTTTGTGGTTGTGAGGTCAGTGGTGGCTCAGTGCCTGCTAGGCCAGTGCTAGGTGCGTGGGTGCTGTTTGTGGTTGTGAGGTCACTTGTGCATCTGTGCCTGCTAGGCCAGTGCTAGGTGCGTGGTTGCTGTTTTCAGTTGTGAGGTCAGTGGTGGCTCAGTGCCTGCTAGGCCAGTGCTAGGTGCGTGGCTGCTGTTGGTGGTTGTGAGGTCAGTGGTGGCTCAGTGCCTGCTAGGCCAGTGCTAGGTGCGTGGCTGCTGTTGGTGGTTGTGAGGTCAGTGGTGGCTAAGTGCCTGCTAGGCCAGTGCTAGGTGCGTGGGTGCTGTTTGTGGTTGTGAGGTCAGTGGTGGCTCAGTGCCTGCTAGGCCAGTGCTAGGTGCGTGGCTGCTGTTTGTGGTTGTGAGGTCAGTGGTGGATCAGTGCCTGCTAGGCCAGTGCTAGGTGCGTGGGTGCTGTTTGTGGTTGTGAGGTCACTTATGTCTCAGTGCCTGCTAGGCCAGTGCTAGGTGCGTGGGTGCTGTTTTCAGTTGTGAGCTCAGTGGTGGCTCAGTGCCTGCTAGGCCAGTGCTAGGTGCGTGGCTGCTGTTTTCAATTGTGAGGTCAGTGGTGGCTCAGTGCCTGCTAGGCCAGTGCTAGGTGCGTGGATGCTGTTTGTGGTTGTGAGGTCAGTGGTGGCTCAGTGCCTGCTAGGCCAGTGCTAGGTGCGTGGCTGCTGTTTGTGGTTGTGAGGTCAGTGGTGGCTCAGTGCCTGCTAGGCCAGTGCTAGGTGCGTGGCTGCTGTTGGTGGTTGTGAGGTCAGTGGTGTCTCAGTGCCTGCTAGGCCAGTGCTAGGTGCGTGGCTGCTGTTTTCAATTGTGAGGTCAGTGGTGGCTCAGTGCCTGCTAGGCCAGTGCTAGGTGGGTGGCTGCTGTTGGTGGTTGTGAGGTCAGTGGTGGCTCAGTGCCTGCTAGGCCAGTGCTAGGTGGGTGGCTGCTGTTGGTGGTTGTGAGGTCAGTGGTGGCTCAGTGCCTGCTAGGCCAGTGCTAGGTGGGTGGCTGCTGTTTGTGGTTGTGAGGTCAGTGGTGGCTCAGTGCCTGCTAGGCCAGTGCTAGGTGCGTGGCTGCTGTTTGTGGTTGTGAGGTCAGTGATGTCTCAGTGCCTGCTAGGCCAGTGCTAGGTGCGTGGGTGCTGTTTGTGGCTGTGATGTCAGTGGTGGCTCAGTGCCTGCTAGGCCAGTGCTAGGTGCGTGGTTGTGTTTGTGGTTGTGAGGTCAGTAGTGGCTCAGTGCCTGCTAGGCCAGTGCTAGGTGCGTGGGTGGTGTTTGTGGTTGTGAGGTCAGTGGTGGCTCAGTGCCTGCTAGGCCAGTGCTAGGTGGGTGGCTGCTGTTTGTGGTTGTGAGGTCAGTGGTGGCTCAGTGCCTGCTAGGCCAGTGCTAGGTGCGTGGCTGCTGTTTGTGGTTGTGAGGTCACTTGTGTCTCAGTGCCTGCTAGGCCAGTGCTAGGTGCGTGGCTGCTGTTTTCAATTGTGAGGTCAGTGGTGGCTCAGTGCCTGCTAGGCCAGTGCTAGGTGGGTGGCTGCTGTTGGTGGTTGTGAGGTCAGTGGTGGCTCAGTGCCTGCTAGGCCAGTGCTAGGTGCGTGGCTGCTGTTTGTGGTTGTGAGGTCACTTGTGTCTCAGTGCCTGCTAGGCCAGTGCTAGGTGCGTGGCTGCTGTTTGTGGTTGTGAGGTCAGTGGTGGCTCAGTGCCTGCTAGGCCAGTGCTAGGTGCGTGGCTGCTGTTTGTGGTTGTGAGGTCAGTGGTGGATCAGTGCCTGCTAGGCCAGTGCTAGGTGCGTGGGTGCTGTTTGTGGTTGTGAGGTCACTTATGTCTCAGTGCCTGCTAGGCCAGTGCTAGGTGCGTGGGTGCTGTTTTCAGTTGTGAGCTCAGTGGTGTCTCAGTGCCTGCTAGGCCAGTGCTAGGTGCGTGGCTGCTGTTTTCAATTGTGAGGTCAGTGGTGGCTCAGTGCCTGCTAGGCCAGTGCTAGGTGCGTGGCTGCTGTTTGTGGTTGTGAGGTCAGTGGTGGCTCAGTGCCTGCTAGGCCAGTGCTAGGTGCGTGGCTGCTGTTTGTGGTTGTGAGGTCAGTGGTGGCTCAGTGCCTGCTAGGCCAGTGCTAGGTGCGTGGCTGCTGTTGGTGGTTGTGAGGTCAGTGGTGGCTCAGTGCCTGCTAGGCCAGTGCTAGGTGCGTGGCTGCTGTTGGTGGTTGTGAGGTCAGTGGTGGCTCAGTGCCTGCTAGGCCAGTGCTAGGTGCGTGGCTGCTGTTTGTGGTTGTGAGGTCAGTGGTGGCTCAGTGCCTGCTAGGCCAGTGCTAGGTGGGTGGCTGCTGTTGGTGGTTGTGAGGTCAGTGGTGGCTCAGTGCCTGCTAGGCCAGTGCTAGGTGGGTGGCTGCTGTTGGTGGTTGTGAGGTCAGTGGTGGCTCAGTGCCTGCTAGGCCAGTGCTAGGTGGGTGGCTGCTGTTTGTGGTTGTGAGGTCAGTGGTGGCTCAGTGCCTGCTAGGCCAGTGCTAGGTGCGTGGCTGCTGTTTGTGGTTGTGAGGTCAGTGATGTCTCAGTGCCTGCTAGGCCAGTGCTAGGTGCGTGGGTGCTGTTTGTGGCTGTGATGTCAGTGGTGGCTCAGTGCCTGCTAGGCCAGTGCTAGGTGCGTGGTTGTGTTTGTGGTTGTGAGGTCAGTGGTGGCTCAGTGCCTGCTAGGCCAGTGCTAGGTGCGTGGGTGGTGTTTGTGGTTGTGAGGTCAGTGGTGGCTCAGTGCCTGCTAGGCCAGTGCTAGGTGGGTGGCTGCTGTTTGTGGTTGTGAGGTCAGTGGTGGCTCAGTGCCTGCTAGGCCAGTGCTAGGTGCGTGGCTGCTGTTTGTGGTTGTGAGGTCACTTGTGTCTCAGTGCCTGCTAGGCCAGTGCTAGGTGCGTGGCTGCTGTTTTCAATTGTGAGGTCAGTGGTGGCTCAGTGCCTGCTAGGCCAGTGCTAGGTGGGTGGCTGCTGTTGGTGGTTGTGAGGTCAGTGGTGGCTCAGTGCCTGCTAGGCCAGTGCTAGGTGCGTGGCTGCTGTTTGTGGTTGTGAGGTCACTTGTGTCTCAGTGCCTGCTAGGCCAGTGCTAGGTGCGTGGCTGCTGTTTGTGGTTGTGAGGTCAGTGGTGGCTCAGTGCCTGCTAGGCCAGTGCTAGGTGCGTGGCTGCTGTTTGTGGTTGTGAGGTCAGTGGTGGATCAGTGCCTGCTAGGCCAGTGCTAGGTGCGTGGGTGCTGTTTGTGGTTGTGAGGTCACTTATGTCTCAGTGCCTGCTAGGCCAGTGCTAGGTGCGTGGGTGCTGTTTTCAGTTGTGAGCTCAGTGGTGTCTCAGTGCCTGCTAGGCCAGTGCTAGGTGCGTGGCTGCTGTTTTCAATTGTGAGGTCAGTGGTGGCTCAGTGCCTGCTAGGCCAGTGCTAGGTGCGTGGCTGCTGTTTGTGGTTGTGAGGTCAGTGGTGGCTCAGTGCCTGCTAGGCCAGTGCTAGGTGCGTGGCTGCTGTTTGTGGTTGTGAGGTCAGTGGTGGCTCAGTGCCTGCTAGGCCAGTGCTAGGTGCGTGGCTGCTCTTGGTGGTTGTGAGGTCAGTGGTGGCTCAGTGCCTGCTAGGCCAGTGCTAGGTGCGTGGCTGCAGTTTTCAATTGTGAGGTCAGTGGTGGCTCAGTGCCTGCTAGGCCAGTGCTAGGTGCGTGGCTGCTGTTTGTGGTTGTGAGGTCAGTGGTGGCTCAGTGCCTGCTAGGCCAGTGCTAGGTGCGTGGGTGCTGTTTGTGGTTGTGAGGTCACTTGTGCATCTGTGCCTGCTAGGCCAGTGCTAGGTGCGTGGGTGCTGTTTTCAGTTGTGAGGTCAGTGGTGGCTCAGTGCCTGCTAGGCCAGTGCTAGGTGCGTGGCTGCTGTTTGTGGTTGTGAGGTCAGTGGTGGCTCAGTGCCTGCTAGGCCAGTGCTAGGTGCGTGGCTGCTGTTGGTGGTTGTGAGGTCAGTGGTGGCTAAGTGCCTGCTAGGCCAGTGCTAGGTGCGTGGGTGCTGTTTGTGGTTGTGAGGTCAGTGGTGGCTCAGTGCCTGCTAGGCCAGTGCTAGGTGCGTGGCTGCTGTTTGTGGTTGTGAGGTCAGTGGTGGCTCAGTGCCTGCTAGGCCAGTGCTAGGTGCGTGGCTGCTGGTTGTGGTTGTGAGGTCAGTGGTGGCTCAGTGCCTGCTAGGCCAGTGCTAGGTGCGTGGCTGCTCTTTTCAATTGCGAGGTCACTTGTGTCTCAGTGCCTGCTAGGCCAGTGCTAGGTGCGTGGTTTCTGTTGGTGGTTGCGAGGTCACTTGTGTCTCAGTGCCTGCTAGGCCAATGCTAGGTGCGTGGCTGCTGTTTGTGGTTGTGAGGTCACTTGTGCCTCTGTGCCTGCTAGGCCAGTGCTAGGTGCGTGGCTGCTGTTTGTGGTTGTGAGGTCAGTGGTGGCTCAGTGCCTGCTAGGCCAGTGCTAGGTGCGTGGCTGCAGTTTTCAATTGTGAGGTCAGTGGTGGCTCAGTGCCTGCTAGGCCAGTGCTAGGTGCGTGGCTGCTGTTTGTGGTTGTGAGGTCAGTGGTGGCTCAGTGCCTGCTAGGCCAGTGCTAGGTGCGTGGCTGCTGTTTGTGGTTGTGAGGTCAGTGGTGGCTCAGTGCCTGCTAGGCCAGTGCTAGGTGCGTGGCTGCTGTTTGTGGTTGTGAGGTCAGTGGTGGCTCAGTGCCTGCTAGGCCAGTGCTAGGTGCGTGGCTGCTGTTTGTGGTTGTGAGGTCAGTGGTGGCTCAGTGCCTGCTAGGCCAGTGCTAGGTGCGTGGCTGCTGTTTGTGGTTGTGAGGTCAGTGGTGGCTCAGTGCCTGCTAGTCCAGTGCTAGGTGCGTGGCTGCTGTTTGTGGTTGTGAGGTCAGTGGTGGCTCAGTGCCTGCTAGGCCAGTGCTAGGTGCGTGGGTGCTGTTTGTGGTTGTGAGGTCAGTGGTGGCTCAGTGCCTGCTAGGCCAGTGCTAGGTGCGTGGCTGCTGTTTGTGGTTGTGAGGTCAGTGGTGGCTCAGTGCCTGCTAGGCCAGTGCTAGGTGCGTGGCTGCTGTTTGTGGTTGTGAGGTCAGTGGTGGCTCAGTGCCTGCTAGGCCAGTGCTAGGTGCGTGGCTGCAGTTTTCAATTGTGAGGTCAGTGGTGGCTCAGTGCCTGCTAGGCCAGTGCTAGGTGCGTGGCTGCTGTTTGTGGTTGTGAGGTCAGTGGTGGCTCAGTGCCTGCTAGGCCAGTGCTAGGTGCGTGGGTGCTGTTTGTGGTTGTGAGGTCACTTGTGCATCTGTGCCTGCTAGGCCAGTGCTAGGTGCGTGGGTGCTGTTTTCAGTTGTGAGGTCAGTGGTGGCTCAGTGCCTGCTAGGCCAGTGCTAGGTGCGTGGCTGCTGTTTGTGGTTGTGAGGTCAGTGGTGGCTCAGTGCCTGCTAGGCCAGTGCTAGGTGCGTGGCTGCTGTTGGTGGTTGTGAGGTCAGTGGTGGCTAAGTGCCTGCTAGGCCAGTGCTAGGTGCGTGGGTGCTGTTTGTGGTTGTGAGGTCAGTGGTGGCTCAGTGCCTGCTAGGCCAGTGCTAGGTGCGTGGCTGCTGTTTGTGGTTGTGAGGTCAGTGGTGGCTCAGTGCCTGCTAGGCCAGTGCTAGGTGCGTGGCTGCTGGTTGTGGTTGTGAGGTCAGTGGTGGCTCAGTGCCTGCTAGGCCAGTGCTAGGTGCGTGGCTGCTCTTTTCAATTGCGAGGTCACTTGTGTCTCAGTGCCTGCTAGGCCAGTGCTAGGTGCGTGGTTTCTGTTGGTGGTTGCGAGGTCACTTGTGTCTCAGTGCCTGCTAGGCCAATGCTAGGTGCGTGGCTGCTGTTTGTGGTTGTGAGGTCACTTGTGCCTCTGTGCCTGCTAGGCCAGTGCTAGGTGCGTGGCTGCTGTTTGTGGTTGTGAGGTCAGTGGTGGCTCAGTGCCTGCTAGGCCAGTGCTAGGTGCGTGGCTGCAGTTTTCAATTGTGAGGTCAGTGGTGGCTCAGTGCCTGCTAGGCCAGTGCTAGGTGCGTGGCTGCTGTTTGTGGTTGTGAGGTCAGTGGTGGCTCAGTGCCTGCTAGGCCAGTGCTAGTTGCGTGGCTGCTGTTTGTGGTTGTGAGGTCAGTGGTGGCTCAGTGCCTGCTAGGCCAGTGCTAGGTGCGTGGCTGCTGTTTGTGGTTGTGAGGTCAGTGGTGGCTCAGTGCCTGCTAGGCCAGTGCTAGGTGCGTGGCTGCTGTTTGTGGTTGTGAGGTCAGTGGTGGCTCAGTGCCTGCTAGGCCAGTGCTAGGTGCGTGGCTGCTGTTTGTGGTTGTGAGGTCACTTGTGTCTCAGTGCCTGCTAGGCCAGTGCTAGGTGCGTGGCTGCTGTTTTCAATTGTGAGGTCAGTGGTGGCTCAGTGCCTGCTAGGCCAGTGCTAGGTGGGTGGCTGCTGTTGGTGGTTGTGAGGTCAGTGGTGGCTCAGTGCCTGCTAGGCCAGTGCTAGGTGCGTGGCTGCTGTTTGTGGTTGTGAGGTCACTTGTGTCTCAGTGCCTGCTAGGCCAGTGCTAGGTGCGTGGCTGCTGTTTGTGGTTGTGAGGTCAGTGGTGGCTCAGTGCCTGCTAGGCCAGTGCTAGGTGCGTGGCTGCTGTTTGTGGTTGTGAGGTCAGTGGTGGATCAGTGCCTGCTAGGCCAGTGCTAGGTGCGTGGGTGCTGTTTGTGGTTGTGAGGTCACTTATGTCTCAGTGCCTGCTAGGCCAGTGCTAGGTGCGTGGGTGCTGTTTTCAGTTGTGAGCTCAGTGGTGGCTCAGTGCCTGCTAGGCCAGTGCTAGGTGCGTGGCTGCTGTTTTCAATTGTGAGGTCAGTGGTGGCTCAGTGCCTGCTAGGCCAGTGCTAGGTGCGTGGCTGCTGTTTGTGGTTGTGAGGTCAGTGGTGGCTCAGTGCCTGCTAGGCCAGTGCTAGGTGCGTGGCTGCTGTTTGTGGTTGTGAGGTCAGTGGTGGCTCAGTGCCTGCTAGGCCAGTGCTAGGTGCGTGGCTGCTCTTGGTGGTTGTGAGGTCAGTGGTGGCTCAGTGCCTGCTAGGCCAGTGCTAGGTGCGTGGCTGCAGTTTTCAATTGTGAGGTCAGTGGTGGCTCAGTGCCTGCTAGGCCAGTGCTAGGTGCGTGGCTGCTGTTTGTGGTTGTGAGGTCAGTGGTGGCTCAGTGCCTGCTAGGCCAGTGCTAGGTGCGTGGGTGCTGTTTGTGGTTGTGAGGTCACTTGTGCATCTGTGCCTGCTAGGCCAGTGCTAGGTGCGTGGGTGCTGTTTTCAGTTGTGAGGTCAGTGGTGGCTCAGTGCCTGCTAGGCCAGTGCTAGGTGCGTGGCTGCTGTTTGTGGTTGTGAGGTCAGTGGTGGCTCAGTGCCTGCTAGGCCAGTGCTAGGTGCGTGGGTGCTGTTGGTGGTTGTGAGGTCAGTGGTGGCTAAGTGCCTGCTAGGCCAGTGCTAGGTGCGTGGGTGCTGTTTGTGGTTGTGAGGTCAGTGGTGGCTCAGTGCCTGCTAGGCCAGTGCTAGGTGCGTGGCTGCTGTTTGTGGTTGTGAGGTCAGTGGTGGCTCAGTGCCTGCTAGGCCAGTGCTAGGTGCGTGGCTGCTGTTTGTGGTTGTGAGGTCAGTGGTGGCTCAGTGCCTGCTAGGCCAGTGCTAGGTGCGTGGCTGCTCTTTTCAATTGCGAGGTCACTTGTGTCTCAGTGCCTGCTAGGCCAGTGCTAGGTGCGTGGTTTCTGTTGGTGGTTGCGAGGTCACTTGTGTCTCAGTGCCTGCTAGGCCAATGCTAGGTGCGTGGCTGCTGTTTGTGGTTGTGAGGTCACTTGTGCCTCTGTGCCTGCTAGGCCAGTGCTAGGTGCGTGGCTGCTGTTTGTGGTTGTGAGGTCAGTGGTGGCTCAGTGCCTGCTAGGCCAGTGCTAGGTGCGTGGCTGCAGTTTTCAATTGTGAGGTCAGTGGTGGCTCAGTGCCTGCTAGGCCAGTGCTAGGTGCGTGGCTGCTGTTTGTGGTTGTGAGGTCAGTGGTGGCTCAGTGCCTGCTAGGCCAGTGCTAGGTGCGTGGCTGCTGTTTGTGGTTGTGAGGTCAGTGGTGGCTCAGTGCCTGCTAGGCCAGTGCTAGGTGCGTGGCTGCTGTTTGTGGTTGTGAGGTCAGTGGTGGCTCAGTGCCTGCTAGGCCAGTGCTAGGTGCGTGGCTGCTGTTTGTGGTTGTGAGGTCAGTGGTGGCTCAGTGCCTGCTAGGCCAGTGCTAGGTGCGTGGCTGCTGTTTGTGGTTGTGAGGTCAGTGGTGGCTCAGTGCCTGCTAGGCCAGTGCTAGGTGCGTGGCTGCTGTTTGTGGTTGTGAGGTCAGTGGTGGCTCAGTGCCTGCTAGGCCAGTGCTAGGTGCGTGGGTGCTGTTTGTGGTTGTGAGGTCAGTGGTGGCTCAGTGCCTGCTAGGCCAGTGCTAGGTGCGTGGCTGCTGTTTGTGGTTGTGAGGTCAGTGGTGGCTCAGTGCCTGCTAGGCCAGTGCTAGGTGCGTGGCTGCTGTTTGTGGTTGTGAGGTCAGTGGTGGCTCAGTGCCTGCTAGGCCAGTGCTAGGTGCGTGGCTGCAGTTTTCAATTGTGAGGTCAGTGGTGGCTCAGTGCCTGCTAGGCCAGTGCTAGGTGCGTGGCTGCTGTTTGTGGTTGTGAGGTCAGTGGTGGCTCAGTGCCTGCTAGGCCAGTGCTAGGTGCGTGGGTGCTGTTTGTGGTTGTGAGGTCACTCGTGCATCTGTGCCTGCTAGGCCAGTGCTAGGTGCGTGGGTGCTGTTTTCAGTTGTGAGGTCAGTGGTGGCTCAGTGCCTGCTAGGCCAGTGCTAGGTGCGTGGCTGCTGTTTGTGGTTGTGAGGTCAGTGGTGGCTCAGTGCCTGCTAGGCCAGTGCTAGGTGCGTGGCTGCTGTTGGTGGTTGTGAGGTCAGTGGTGGCTAAGTGCCTGCTAGGCCAGTGCTAGGTGCGTGGGTGCTGTTTGTGGTTGTGAGGTCAGTGGTGGCTCAGTGCCTGCTAGGCCAGTGCTAGGTGCGTGGCTGCTGTTTGTGGTTGTGAGGTCAGTGGTGGCTCAGTGCCTGCTAGGCCAGTGCTAGGTGCGTGGCTGCTGGTTGTGGTTGTGAGGTCAGTGGTGGCTCAGTGCCTGCTAGGCCAGTGCTAGGTGCGTGGCTGCTCTTTTCAATTGCGAGGTCACTTGTGTCTCAGTGCCTGCTAGGCCAGTGCTAGGTGCGTGGTTTCTGTTGGTGGTTGCGAGGTCACTTGTGTCTCAGTGCCTGCTAGGCCAATGCTAGGTGCGTGGCTGCTGTTTGTGGTTGTGAGGTCACTTGTGCCTCTGTGCCTGCTAGGCCAGTGCTAGGTGCGTGGCTGCTGTTTGTGGTTGTGAGGTCAGTGGTGGCTCGGTGCCTGCTAGGCCAGTGCTAGGTGCGTGGCTGCAGTTTTCAATTGTGAGGTCAGTGGTGGCTCAGTGCCTGCTAGGCCAGTGCTAGGTGCGTGGCTGCTGTTTGTGGTTGTGAGGTCAGTGGTGGCTCAGTGCCTGCTAGGCCAGTGCTAGGTGCGTGGATGCTGTTTGTGGTTGTGAGGTCACCTGTGTCTCAGTGCCTGCTAGGCCAGTGCTAGGTGCGTGGCTGCTGTTTGTGGTTGTGAGGTCAGTGGTGGCTCAGTGCCTGCTAGGCCAGTGCTAGGTGCGTGGCTGCTGTTTGTGGTTGTGAGGTCAGTGGTGGCTCAGTGCCTGCTAGGCCAGTGCTAGGTGCGTGGCTGCTGTTGGTGGTTGTGAGGTCAGTGGTGGCTCAGTGCCTGCTAGGCCAGTGCTAGGTGCGTGGCTGCTGTTTGTGGTTGTGAGGTCAGTGGTGGCTCAGTGCCTGCTAGGCCAGTGCTAGGTGCGTGGGTGCTGTTTGTGGTTGTGAGGTCAGTGGTGGCTCAGTGCCTGCTAGGCCAGTGCTAGGTGCGTGGCTGCTGTTGGTGGTTGTGAGGTCAGTGGTGGCTCAGTGCCTGCTAGGCCAGTGCTAGGTGCGTGGCTGCTGTTTTCAATTGTGAGGTCAGTGGTGGCTCAGTGCCTGCTAGGCCAGTGCTAGGTGCGTGGGTGCTGTTTGTGGTTGTGAGGTCAGTGGTGGCTCAGTGCCTGCTAGGCCAGTGCTAGGTGCGTGGCTGCTGTTGGTGGTTGTGAGGTCAGTGGTGGCTCAGTGCCTGCTAGGCCAGTGCTAGGTGCGTGGGTGCTGTTTGTGGTTGTGAGGTCAGTGGTGGCTAAGTGCCTGCTAGGCCAGTGCTAGGTGCGTGGGTGCTGTTTGTGGTTGTGAGGTCAGTGGTGGCTCAGTGCCTGCTAGGCCAGTGCTAGGTGCGTGGGTGCTGTTTGTGGTTGTGAGGTCACTTGTGTCTCAGTGCCTGCTAGGCCAGTGCTAGGTGCGTGGCTGCTGTTTTCAATTGTGAGGTCAGTGGTGGCTCAGTGCCTGCTAGGCCAGTGCTAGGTGCGTGGCTGCTGTTGGTGGTTGTGAGGTCAGTGGTGTCTCAGTGCCTGCTAGGCCAGTGCTAGGTGCGTGGGTGCTGTTGGTGGTTGTGAGGTCAGTGGTGGCTCAGTGCCTGCTAGGCCAGTGCTAGGTGCGTGGCTGCTCTTTTCAATTGCGAGGTCACTTGTGTCTCAGTGCCTGCTAGGCCAGTGCTAGGTGCGTGGTTTCTGTTGGTGGTTGCGAGGTCACTTGTGTCTCAGTGCCTGCTAGGCCAATGCTAGGTGCGTGGCTGCTGTTTGTGGTTGTGAGGTCACTTGTGCCTCTGTGCCTGCTAGGCCAGTGCTAGGTGCGTGGCTGCTGTTTGTGGTTGTGAGGTCAGTGGTGGCTCAGTGCCTGCTAGGCCAGTGCTAGGTGCGTGGCTGCAGTTTTCAAATGTGAGGTCAGTGGTGGCTCAGTGCCTGCTAGGCCAGTGCTAGGTGCGTGGCTGCTGTTTGTGGTTGTGAGGTCAGTGGTGTCTCAGTGCCTGCTAGGCCAGTGCTAGGTGCGTGGCTGCTGTTTTCAGTTGTGAGGTCAGTGGTGGCTCAGTGCCTGCTAGGCCAGTGCTAGGTGCGTGGGTGCTGTTGGTGGTTGTGAGGTCAGTGGTGGCTCAGTGCCTGCTAGGCCAGTGCTAGGTGCGTGGGTGCTGTTTGTGGTTGTGAGGTCAGTGGTGGCTCAGTGCCTGCTAGGCCAGTGCTAGGTGCGTGGCTGCTGTTTTCAATTGTGAGGTCAGTGGTGGCTCAGTGCCTGCTAGGCCAGTGCTAGGTGCGTGGCTGCTGTTTGTGGTTGTGAGGTCACTTGTGTCTCAGTGCCTGCTAGGCCAGTGCTAGGTGCGTGGCTGCTGTTTGTGGTTGTGAGGTCAGTGGTGGCTCAGTGCCTGCTAGGCCAGTGCTAGGTGCGTGGCTGCTGTTTGTGGTTGTGAGGTCAGTGGTGGCTCAGTGCCTGCTAGGCCAGTGCTAGGTGCGTGGGTGCTGTTTGTTGTTGTGAGGTCAGTGGTGGCTCAGTGCCTGCTAGGCCAGTGCTAGGTGCATGGCTGCTGTTTTCAATTGTGAGGTCACTTGTGCCTCAGTACCTGCTAGGCCAGTGCTAGGTGCGTGTGTGCTGTTTGTGGTTGTGAGGTCAGTGGTGTCTCTGTGCCTGCTAGGCCAGTGCTAGGTGCGTGGGTGCTGTTTGTGGTTGTGAGGTCACTTGTGGCTCAGTGCCTGCTAGGCCAGTGCTAGGTGCGTGGCTGCTGTTTGTGGTTGTGAGGTCAGTGGTGGCTCAGTGCCTGCTAGGCCAGTGCTAGGTGCGTGGCTGCTGTTTTCAATTGTGAGGTCAGTGGTGGCTAAGTGCCTGCTAGGCCAGTGCTAGGTGCGTGGCTGCTCTTGGTGGTTGTGAGGTCAGTGGTGGCTCAGCGCCTGCTAGGCCAGTGCTAGGTGCGTGGCTGCTGTTGGTGGTTGTGAGGTCAGTGGTGGCTCAGTGCCTGCTAGGCCAGTGCTAGGTGCGTGGCTGCTGTTTGTGGTTGTGAGGTCAGTGGTGGCTCAGTGCCTGCTAGGCCAGTGCTAGGTGCGTGGCTGCTGTTTTCAATTGTGAGGTCAGTGGTGGCTCAGTGCCTGCTAGGCCAGTGCTAGGTGCGTGGCTGCTGTTGGTGGTTGTGAGGTCAGTGGTGGCTCAGTGCCTGCTAGGCCAGTGCTAGGTGCGTGGCTGCAGTTTTCAATTGTGAGGTCAGTGGTGGCTCAGTGCCTGCTAGGCCAGTGCTAGGTGCGTGTGTGCTGTTTGTGGTTGTGAGGTCAGTGGTGGCTCAGTGCCTGCTAGGCCAGTGCTAGGTGCGTGGCTGCTGTTTGTGGTTGTGAGGTCAGTGGTGGCTCAGTGCCTGCTAGGCCAGTGCTAGGTGCGTGGCTGCTGTTTGTGGTTGTGAGGTCAGTGGTGTCTCAGTGCCTGCTAGGCCAGTGCTAGGTGCGTGGCTGCTGTTTGTGGTTGTGAGGTCAGTGGTGGCTCAGTGCCTGCTAGGCCAGTGCTAGGTGCGTGGCTGCTGTTGGTGGTTGTGAGGTCAGTGGTGGCTCAGTGCCTGCTAGGCCAGTGCTAGGTGCGTGGCTGCTGTTTTCAATTGTGAGGTCAGTGGTGGCTCAGTGCCTGCTAGGCCAGTGCTAGGTGCGTGTGTGCTGTTTGTGGTTGTGAGGTCAGTGGTGGCTCAGTGCCTGCTAGGCCAGTGCTAGGTGCGTGGGTGCTGTTTCTGGTTGTGAGGTCAGTGGTGGCTCAGTGCCTGCTAGGCCAGTGCTAGGTGCGTGGCTGCTGTTTGTGGTTGTGAGGTCACTTGTGTCTCAGTGCCTGCTAGGCCAGTGCTGGGTGCGTGGCTGCTGTTTTCAATTGTGAGGTCAGTGGTGGCTAAGTGCCTGCTAGGGCAGTGCTAGGTGCGTGGCTGCTGTTTGTGGTTGTGAGGTCAGTGGTGGCTCAGTGCCTGCTAGGCCAGTGCTAGGTGCGTGGCTGCTGGTTGTGGTTGTGAGGTCAGTGGTGGCTCAGTGCCTGCTAGGCCAGTGCTAGGTGCGTGGCTGCTCTTTTCATTTGCGAGGTCACTTGTGTCTCAGTGCCTGCTAGGCCAATGCTAGGTGCGTGGCTGCTGTTTGTGGTTGTGAGGTCAGTGGTGGCTCAGTGCCTGCTAGGCCAGTGCTAGGTGCGTGGCTGCTGTTTGTGGTTGTGAGGTCAGTGGTGGCTCAGTGCCTGCTAGGCCAGTGCTAGGTGCGTGGATGCTGTTTGTGGTTGTGAGGTCAGTGGTGGCTCAGTGCCTGCTAGGCCAGTGCTAGGTGCGTGGGTGCTGTTTGTGGTTGTGAGGTCAGTGGTGGCTCAGTGCCTGCTAGGCCAGTGCTAGGTGCGTGGCTGCTGTTTGTGGTTGTTAGGTCACTTGTGTCTCAGTGCCTCCTAGGCCAGTGCTAGGTGCGTGGGTGCTGTTTGTGGTTGTGAGGTCAGTGGTGGCTCAGTGCCTGCTAGGCCAGTGCTAGGTGCGTGGCTGCTGTTTGTGGTTGTGAGGTCAGTGGTGGCTCAGTGCCTGCTAAGCCAGTGCTAGGTGCGTGGGTGCTGTTTGTGGTTGTGAGGTCAGTGGTGGCTCAGTGCCTGCTAGGCCAGTGCTAGGTGCGTGGCTGCTGTTTGTGGTTGTGAGGTCAGTGGTGGCTCAGTGCCTGCTAGGCCAGTGCTAGGTGCGTGGCTGCTGTTTTCAGTTGTGAGGTCAGTGGTGGCTCAGTGCCTGCTAGGCCAGTGCTAGGTGCGTGGCTGCTCTTTGTGGTTGTGAGGTCAGTGGTGGCTCAGTGCCTGCTAGGCCAGTGCTAGGTGCGTGGCTGCTGTTGGTGGTTGTGAGGTCAGTGGTGGCTCAGTGCCTGCTAGGCCAGTGCTAGGTGCGTGGGTGCTGTTTGTGGTTGTGAGGTCAGTGGTGGCTAAGTGCCTGCTAGGCCAGTGCTAGGTGCGTGGGTGCTGTTTGTGGTTGTGAGGTCACTTGTGTCTCAGTGCCTGCTAGGCCAGTGCTAGGTGCGTGGCTGCTGTTTTCAGTTGTGAGGTCAGTGGTGGCTCAGTGCCTGCTAGGCCAGTGCTAGGTGCGTGGCTGCTCTTTTCAATTGCGAGGTCACTTGTGTCTCAGTGCCTGCTAGGCCAGTGCTAGGTGCGTGGTTTCTGTTGGTGGTTGCGAGGTCACTTGTATCTCAGTGCCTGCTAGGCCAATGCTAGGTGCGTGGCTGCTGTTTGTGGTTGTGAGGTCACTTGTGCCTCTGTGCCTGCTAGGCCAGTGCTAGGTGCGTGGGTGCTGTTTGTGGTTGTGAGGTCAGTGGTGGCTCAGTGCCTGCTAGGCCAGTGCTAGGTGCGTGGCTGCTGTTTGTGGTTGTGAGGTCAGTGGTGGCTCAGCGCCTGCTAGGCCAGTGCTAGGTGCGTGGCTGCTGTTGGTGGTTGTGAGGTCAGTGGTGGCTCAGTGCCTGCTAGGCCAGTGCTAGGTGCGTGGCTGCTCTTGGTGGTTGTGAGGTCAGTGGTGGCTCAGTGCCTGCTAGGCCAGTGCTAGGTGCGTGGCTGCTGTTTGTGGTTGTGAGGTCAGTGGTGGCTCAGTGCCTGCTAGGCCAGTGCTAGGTGCGTGGCTGCTGTTTTCAGTTGTGAGGTCAGTGGTGGCTCAGTGCCTGCTAGGCCAGTGCTAGGTGCGTGGGTGCTGTTTGTGGTTGTGAGGTCAGTGGTGGCTCAGTGCCTGCTAGGCCAGTGCTAGGTGCGTGGCTGCTGTTGGTGGTTGTGAGGTCAGTGGTGGCTCAGTGCCTGCTAGGCCAGTGCTAGGTGCGTGGGTGCTGTTTGTGGTTGTGAGGTCAGTGGTGGCTAAGTGCCTGCTAGGCCAGTGCTAGGTGCGTGGGTGCTATTTGTGGTTGTGAGGTCAGTGGTGGCTCAGTGCCTGCTAGGCCAGTGCTAGGTGCGTGGGTGCTGTTTGTGGTTGTGAGGTCACTTGTGTCTCAGTGCCTGCTAGGCCAGTGCTAGGTGCGTGGCTGCTGTTTTCAATTGTGAGGTCAGTGGTGGCTAAGTGCCTGCTAGGCCAGTGCTAGGTGTGTGGGTGCTGGTTGTGGTTGTGAGGTCAGTGGTGGCTCAGTGCCTGCTAGGCCAGTGCTAGGTGCGTGGCTGCTGTTTGTGGTTGTGAGGTCAGTGGTGGCTCAGTGCCTGCTAGGCCAGTGCTAGGTGCGAGGCTGCTCTTTTCAATTGCGAGGTCACTTGTGTCTCAGTGCCTGCTAGGCCAGTGCTAGGTGCGTGGTTTCTGTTGGTGGTTGCGAGGTCACTTGTGTCTCAGTGCCTGCTAGGCCAATGCTAGGTGCGTGGCTGCTGTTTGTGGTTGTGAGGTCAGTGGTGGCTCAGTGCCTGCTAGGCCAGTGCTAGGTGCGTGGCTGCTGTTTGTGGTTGTGAGGTCAGTGGTGGCTCAGTGCCTGCTAGGCCAGTGCTAGGTGTTTGGCTGCAGTTTTCAATTGTGAGGTCAGTGGTGGCTCAGTGCCTGCTAGGCCAGTGCTAGGTGCGTGGCTGCTGTTTGTGGTTGTGAGGTCAGTGGTGGCTCAGTGCCTGCTAGGCCAGTGCTAGGTGCGTGGCTGCTGTTTTCAGTTGTGAGGTCAGTGGTGGCTCAGTGCCTGCTAGGCCAGTGCTAGGTGCGTGGCTGCTGTTGGTGGTTGTGAGGTCAGTGGTGGCTCAGTGCCTGCTAGGCCAGTGCTAGGTGCGTGGCTGCTGTTGGTGGTTGTGAGGTCAGTGGTGGCTCAGTGCCTGCTAGGCCAGTGCTAGGTGCGTGGCTGCTGTTTGTGGTTGTGAGGTCACTTGTGTCTCAGTGCCTGCTAGGCCAGTGCTAGGTGCGTGGGTGCTGTTTGTGGTTGTGAGGTCAGTGGTGGCTCAGTGCCTGCTAGGCCAGTGCTAGGTGCGTGGCTGCTGTTTGTGGTTGTGAGGTCAGTGGTGGCTCAGTGCCTGCTAAGCCAGTGCTAGGTGCGTGGGTGCTGTTTGTGGTTGTGAGGTCAGTGGTGGCTCAGTGCCTGCTAGGCCAGTGCTAGGTGCGTGGGTGCTGTTTGTGGTTGTGAGGTCAGTGGTGGCTCAGTGCCTGCTAGGCCAGTGCTAGGTGCGTGGGTGCTGTTTGTGGTTGTGAGGTCAGTGGTGGCTCAGTGCCTGCTAGGCCAGTGCTAGGTGCGTGGCTGCTGTTTTCAATTGTGAGGTCAGTGGTGGCTAAGTGCCTGCTAGGCCAGTGCTAGGTGCGTGGCTGCTGTTTTCAATTGTGAGGTCACTTGTGGCTCAGTGCCTGCTAGGCCAGTGCTAGGTGCGTGGGTGCTGTTTGTGGTTGTGAGGTCAGTGGTGGCTCAGTGCCTGCTAGGCCAGTGCTAGGTGCGTGGCTGCTGTTTGTGGTTGTGAGGTCAGTGGTGGCTCAGCGCCTGCTAGGCCAGTGCTAGGTGCGTGGCTGCTGTTGGTGGTTGTGAGGTCAGTGGTGGCTCAGTGCCTGCTAGGCCAGTGCTAGGTGCGTGGCTGCTCTTGGTGGTTGTGAGGTCAGTGGTGGCTCAGTGCCTGCTAGGCCAGTGCTAGGTGCGTGGCTGCTGTTTGTGGTTGTGAGGTCAGTGGTGGCTCAGTGCCTGCTAGGCCAGTGCTAGGTGCGTGGCTGCTGTTTTCAGTTGTGAGGTCACTTGTGCCTCAGTGCCTGCTAGGCCAGTGCTAGGTGCGTGGGTGCTGTTTGTGGTTGTGAGGTCACTTGTGCATCTGTTCCTGCTAGGCCAGTGCTAGGTGCGTGGTTGCTGTTTTCAGTTGTGAGGTCAGTGGTGGCTCAGTGCCTGCTAGGCCAGTGCTAGGTGCGTGGCTGCTGTTGGTGGTTGTGAGGTCAGTGGTGGCTCAGTGCCTGCTAGGCCAGTGCTAGGTGCGTGGCTGCTGTTTGTGGTTGTGAGGTCAGTGGTGGCTCAGTGCCTGCTAGGCCAGTGCTAGGTGCGTGGCTGCTGTTTGTGGTTGTGAGGTCAGTGGTGGCTCAGTGCCTGCTAGGCCAGTGCTAGGTGCGTGGCTGCCGTTTGTGGTTGTGAGGTCACTTGTGGCTCAGTGCCTGCTAGGCCAGTGCTAGGTGCGTGGGTGCTGTTGGTGGTTGTGAGGTCAGTGGTGGCTCAGTGCCTGCTAGGCCAGTGCTAGGTGGGTGGCTGCTGTTTGTGGTTGTGAGGTCAGTGGTGTCTCAGTGCCTGCTAGGCCAGTGCTAGGTGCGTGGCTGCTGTTTGTGGTTGTGAGGTCAGTGGTGGCTCAGTGCCTGCTAGGCCAGTGCTAGGTGGGTGGCTGCTGTTTGTGGTTGTGAGGTCAGTGGTGGCTCAGTGCCTGCTAGGCCAGTGCTAGGTGCGTGGCTGCTGTTTGTGGTTGTGAGGTCAGTGATGGCTCAGTGCCTGCTAGGCCAGTGCTAGGTGCGTGGCTGCTGTTTTCAATTGTGAGGTCAGTGGTGGCTCAGTGCCTGCTAGGCCAGTGCTAGGTGCGTGGGTGCTGTTTGTGGTTGTGAGGTCAGTGGTGGCTCAGTGCCTGCTAGGCCAGTGCTAGGTGCGTGGCTGCTGTTTGTGGTTGTTAGGTCACTTGTGGCTCAGTGCCTGCTAGGCCAGTGCTAGGTGTGTGGATGCTGTTTGTGGTTGTGAGGTCACTTGTGGCTCAGTGCCTGCTAGGCCAGTGCTAGGTGCGTGGGTGCTGTTTGTGGTTGTGAGGTCCCTTGTGCATCTGTGCCTGCTAGGCCAGTGCTAGGTGCGTGGGTGCTGTTTGTGGTTGTGAGGTCAGTGGTGTCTCAGTGCCTGCTAGGCCAGTGCTAGGTGCGTGGCTGCTGTTTTCAGTTGTGAGGTCAGTGGTGGCTCAGTGCCTGCTAGGCCAGTGCTAGGTGTTTGGCTGCTGGTTGTGGTTGTGAGGTCAGTGGTGTCTCAGTGCCTGCTAGGCCAGTGCTAGGTGCGTGGCTGCTGGTTGTGGTTGTGAGGTCAGTGGTGTCTCAGTGCCTGCTAGGCCAGTGCTAGGTGCGTGGCTGCTGTTTGTGGTTGCGAGGTCACTTGTGTCTCAGTGCCTGCTAGGCCAATGCTAGGTGCGTGGCTGCTGTTTGTGGTTGTGAGGTCACTTGTGCCTCTGTGCCTGCTAGGCCAGTGCTAGGTGCGTGGCTGCTGTTTGTGGTTGTGAGGTCAGTGGTGGCTCAGTGCCTGCTAGGCCAGTGCTAGGTGCGTGGGTGCTGTTGGTGGTTGTGAGGTCAGTGGTGGCTCAGTGCCTGCTAGGCCAGTGCTAGGTGCGTGGGTGCTGTTTGTGGTTGTGAGGTCAGTGGTGGCTCAGTGCCTGCTAGGCCAGTGCTAGGTGCGTGGCTGCTGTTGGTGGTTGTGAGGTCACTTGTGTCTCAGTGCCTGCTAGGCCAGTGCTAGGTGCGTGGGTGCTGTCTGTGGTTGTGAGGTCAGTGGTGGCTCAGTGCCTGCTAGGCCAGTGCTAGGTGCGTGGCTGCTGTTTGTGGTTGTGAGGTCAGTGGTGGCTCAGTGCCTGCTAGGCCAGTGCTAGGTGCGTGGCTGTGTTTGTGGTTGTGAGGTCAGTGGTGTCTCAGTGCCTGCTAGGCCAGTGCTAGGTGGGTGGCTGCTGTTTGTGTTTGTGAGGTCAGTGGTGGCTCAGTGCCTGCTAGGCCAGTGCTAGGTGCGTGGATGCTGTTTGTGGTTGTGAGGTCAGTGGTGGCTCAGTGCCTGCTAGGCCAGTGCTAGGTGCGTGGGTGCTGTTGGTGGTTGTGAGGTCAGTGGTGTCTCAGTGCCTGCTAGGCCAGTGCTAGGTGCGTGGCTGTGTTTGTGGTTGTGAGGTCACTTGTGTCTCAGTGCCTGCTAGGCCAGTGCTAGGTGCGTGGCTGCTGTTGGTGGTTGTGAGGTCAGTGGTCGCTCAGTGCCTGCTAGGCCAGTGCTAGGTGCGTGGGTGCTGTTTGTGGTTGTGAGGTCAGTGGTGGCTCAGTGCCTGCTAGGCCAGTGCTAGGTGCATGGCTGCTGTTTGTGGTTGTGAGGTCAGTGGTGGCTCAGTGCCTGCTAGGCCAGTGCTAGGTGCGTGGCTGCTGTTTGTGGTTGTGAGGTCAGTGGTGGCTCAGTGCCTGCTAGGCCAGTGCTAGGTGCGTGGGTGCTGTTTCTGGTTGTGAGGTCAGTGGTGGCTCAGTGCCTGCTAGGCCAGTGCTAGGTGCGTGGCTGCTG
The DNA here is from genome assembly GCF_036417845.1 of Apteryx mantelli. Lineage (NCBI taxonomy): Eukaryota > Metazoa > Chordata > Aves > Apterygiformes > Apterygidae > Apteryx > Apteryx mantelli. The sequence continues at coordinate 25,197,271 of NC_089988.1, forward strand.
TTTGTGGTTGTGAGGTCCCTTGTGCATCTGTGCCTGCTAGGCCAGTGCTAGGTGCATGGCTGCTGTTTGTGGTTGTGAGGTCAGTGGTGGCTCAGTGCCTGCTAGGCAAGTGCTAGGTGCGTGGCTGCTGTTTGTGGTTGTGAGGTCAGTGGTGGCTCAGTGCCTGCTAGGCCAGTGCTGGGTGCGTGGTTGCTGTTGGTGGTTGTGAGGTCAGTGGTGGCTCAGTGCCTGCTAGGCCAGTGCTAGGTGCGTGGCTGCTGTTTGTGGTTGTGAGGTCAGTGGTGGCTCAGTGCCTGCTAGGCCAGTGCTAGGTGCGTGGCTGCTGTTTTCAATTGTGAGGTCAGTGGTGGCTCAGTGCCTGCTAGGCCAGTGCTAGGTGCATGGCTGCTGTTTTCAGTTGTGAGGTCACTTGTGCCTCAGTACCTGCTAGGCCAGTGCTAGGTGCGTGGCTGCTGTTTGTGGTTGTGAGGTCAGTGGTGGCTCAGTGCCTGCTAGGCCAGTGCTAGGTGCATGGCTGCTGTTTTCAGTTGTGAGGTCACTTGTGCCTCAGTACCTGCTAGGCCAGTGCTAGGTGCGTGGCTGCTGTTCGTGGTTGTGAGGTCAGTGGTGGCTCAGTGCCTGCTAGGCCAGTGCTAGGTGCGTGGCTGCTGTTTGTGGTTGTGAGGTCAGTGGTGGCTCTGTGCCTGCTAGGCCAGTGCTAGGTGCGTGGCTGCTCATGGTGGTTTTGAGGTAAGTGGTGGCTCAGTGCCTGCTAGGCCAGTGCTAGGTGCGTGGGTGCTGTTTGTGGTTGTGAGGTCACTTGTGTCTCTGTGCCTGCTAGGCCAGTGCTAGGTGCGTGGTTGCTGTTTGTGGTTGTGAGGTCAGTGGTGGCTCAGTGCCTGCTAGGCCAGTGCTAGCTGCGTGGCTGCTGTTGGTGGTTGTGAGGTCAGTGGTGGCTCAGTGCCTGCTAGGCCAGTGCTAGGTGCGTGGCTGCTGTTTTCAATTGTGAGGTCACTTGTGGCTCAGTGCCTGCTAGGCCAGTGCTAGGTGCGTGGGTGCTGTTTGTGGTTGTGAGGTCAGTGGTGGCTCAGTGCCTGCTAGGCCAGTGCTAGGTGCGTGGCTGCCGTTTGTGGTTGTGAGGTCACTTGTGGCTCAGTGCCTGCTAGGCCAGTGCTAGGTGCGTGGGTGCTGTTGGTGGTTGTGAGGTCAGTGGTGGCTCAGTGCCTGCTAGGCCAGTGCTAGGTGGGTGGCTGCTGTTTGTGGTTGTGAGGTCAGTGGTGTCTCAGTGCCTGCTAGGCCAGTGCTAGGTGTGTGGCTGCTGTTTGTGGTTGTGAGGTCAGTGGTGGCTCAGTGCCTGCTAGGCCAGTGCTAGGTGGGTGGCTGCTGTTTGTGGTTGTGAGGTCAGTGGTGGCTCAGTGCCTGCTAGGCCAGTGCTAGGTGCGTGGGTGCTGTTTGTGGTTGTGAGGTCAGTGGTGGCTCAGTGCCTGCTAGGCCAGTGCTAGGTGCGTGGCTGCTGTTTGTGGTTGTTAGGTCACTTGTGGCTCAGTGCCTGCTAGGCCAGTGCTAGGTGTGTGGATGCTGTTTGTGGTTGTGAGGTCACTTGTGGCTCAGTGCCTGCTAGGCCAGTGCTAGGTGCGTGGGTGCTGTTTGTGGTTGTGAGGTCCCTTGTGCATCTGTGCCTGCTAGGCCAGTGCTAGGTGCGTGGGTGCTGTTTGTGGTTGTGAGGTCAGTGGTGTCTCAGTGCCTGCTAGGCCAGTGCTAGGTGCGTGGCTGCTGTTTTCAGTTGTGAGGTCAGTGGTGGCTCAGTGCCTGCTAGGCCAGTGCTAGGTGTTTGGCTGCTGGTTGTGGTTGTGAGGTCAGTGGTGGCTCAGTGCCTGCTAGGCCAGTGCTAGGTGCGTGGCTGCTGGTTGTGGTTGTGAGGTCAGTGGTGTCTCAGTGCCTGCTAGGCCAGTGCTAGGTGCGTGGCTGCTGTTTGTGGTTGCGAGGTCACTTGTGTCTCAGTGCCTGCTAGGCCAATGCTAGGTGCGTGGCTGCTGTTTGTGGTTGTGAGGTCACTTGTGCCTCTGTGCCTGCTAGGCCAGTGCTAGGTGCGTGGCTGCTGTTTGTGGTTGTGAGGTCAGTGGTGGCTCAGTGCCTGCTAGGCCAGTGCTAGGTGCGTGGCTGCTGTGTGTGGTTGTGAGGTCAGTGGTGGCTCAGTGCCTGCTAGGCCAGTGCTAGGTGCGTGGGTGCTGTTTGTGGTTGTGAGGTCAGTGGTGGCTCAGTGCCTGCTAGGCCAGTGCTAGGTGCGTGGCTGCTGTTGGTGGTTGTGAGGTCACTTGTGTCTCAGTGCCTGCTAGGCCAGTGCTAGGTGCGTGGGTGCTGTCTGTGGTTGTGAGGTCAGTGGTGGCTCAGTGCCTGCTAGGCCAGTGCTAGGTGCGTGGCTGCTGTTGGTGGTTGTGAGGTCAGTGGTGGCTCAGTGCCTGCTAGGCCAGTGCTAGGTGCGTGGCTGTGTTTGTGGTTGTGAGGTCAGTGGTGTCTCAGTGCCTGCTAGGCCAGTGCTAGGTGGGTGGCTGCTGTTTGTGTTTGTGAGGTCAGTGGTGGCTCAGTGCCTGCTAGGCCAGTGCTAGGTGCGTGGATGCTGTTTGTGGTTGTGAGGTCAGTGGTGGCTCAGTGCCTGCTAGGCCAGTGCTAGGTGCGTGGGTGCTGTTGGTGGTTGTGAGGTCAGTGGTGTCTCAGTGCCTGCTAGGCCAGTGCTAGGTGCGTGGCTGTGTTTGTGGTTGTGAGGTCACTTGTGTCTCAGTGCCTGCTAGGCCAGTGCTAGGTGCGTGGCTGCTGTTGGTGGTTGTGAGGTCAGTGGTCGCTCAGTGCCTGCTAGGCCAGTGCTAGGTGCGTGGGTGCTGTTTGTGGTTGTGAGGTCAGTGGTGGCTCAGTGCCTGCTAGGCCAGTGCTAGGTGCATGGCTGCTGTTTGTGGTTGTGAGGTCAGTGGTGGCTCAGTGCCTGCTAGGCCAGTGCTAGGTGCGTGGCTGCTGTTTGTGGTTGTGAGGTCAGTGGTGGCTCAGTGCCTGCTAGGCCAGTGCTAGGTGCGTGGGTGCTGTTTCTGGTTGTGAGGTCAGTGGTGGCTCAGTGCCTGCTAGGCCAGTGCTAGGTGCATGGCTGCTGTTTGTGGTTGTGAGGTCAGTGGTGGCTCAGTGCCTGCTAGGCAAGTGCTAGGTGCGTGGCTGCTGTTTGTGGTTGTGAGGTCAGTGGTGGCTCAGTGCCTGCTAGGCCAGTGCTGGGTGCGTGGTTGCTGTTGGTGGTTGTGAGGTCAGTGGTGGCTCAGTGCCTGCTAGGCCAGTGCTAGGTGCGTGGCTGCTGTTTGTGGTTGTGAGGTCAGTGGTGGCTCAGTGCCTGCTAGGCCAGTGCTAGGTGCGTGGCTGCTGTTTGTGGTTGTGAGGTCAGTGGTGGCTCAGTGCCTGCTAGGCCAGTGCTAGGTGCGTGGTTGCTGTTTGTGGTTGTGAGGTCAGTGGTGGCTCAGTGCCTGCTAGGCCAGTGCTAGGTGCGTGGCTGCTGTTGGTGGTTTTGAGGTCAGTGGTGGCTCAGTGCCTGCTAGGCCAGTGCTAGGTGCGTGGGTGCTGTTTTCAATTGTGAGGTCAGTGGTGGCTCAGTGCCTGCTAGGCCAGTGCTAGGTGCGTGGCTGCTGTTTTCAATTGTGAGGTCAGTGGTGGCTCAGTGCCTGCTAGGCCAGTGCTAGGTGCGTGGCTGCTGTTTTCAATTGTGAGGTCACTTGTGTCTCAGTGCCTGCTAGGCCAGTGCTAGGTGCGTGTGTGCTGTTTGTGGTTGTGAGGTCAGTGGTGGCTCAGTGCCTGCTAGGCCAGTGCTAGGTGTGTGGCTGCTGTTTGTGGTTGTGAGGTCAGTGGTGTCTCAGTGCCTGCTAGGCCAGTGCTAGGTGCGTGGCTGCTGTTTTCAATTGTGAGGTCAGTGGTGGCTCAGTGCCTGCTAGGCCAGTGCTAGGTGCGTGGATGCTGTTTGTGTTTGTGAGGTCACTTGTGTCTCAGTGCCTGCTAGGCCAGTGCTAGGTGCGTGGATGCTGTTTGTGGTTGTGAGGTCAGTGGTGGCTCAGTGCCTGTTAGGCCAGTGCTAGGTGCGTGGCTGCTGTTTGTGGTTGTGAGGTCAGTGGTGGCTCAGTGCCTGCTAGGCCAGTGCTAGGTGCGTGGCTGCTGTTTGTGGTTGTGAGGTCAGTGGTGGCTCAGTGCCTGCTAGGCCAGTGCTAGGTGGGTGGCTGCTGTTTGTGGTTTTGAGGTCAGTGGTGTCTCAGTGCCTGCTAGGCCAGTGCTAGGTGCGTGGGTGCTGTTTGTGGTTGTGAGGTCAGTGGTGGCTCAGTGCCTGCTAGGCCAGTGCTAGGTGGGTGGCTGCTGTTGGTGGTTTTGAGGTCAGTGGTGGCTCAGTGCCTGCTAGGCCAGTGCTAGGTGGGTGGGTGCTGTTTGTGGTTGTGAGGTCAGTGGTGTCTCAGTGCCTGCTAGGCCAGTGCTAGGTGCTTGGCTGTGTTTGTGGTTGTGAGGTCACTTGTATCTCTGTGCCTGCTAGGCCAGTGCTAGGTGCATGGCTGCTGTTTGTGGTTGTGAGGTCAGTGGTGTCTCAGTGCCTGCTAGGCCAGTGCTAGCTGCGTGGCTGCTGTTTGTGGTTGTGAGGTCAGTGGTGGCTCAGTGCCTGCTAGGCCAGTGCTAGGTGCGTGGGTGCTGTTTGTGGTTGTGAGGTCAGTGGTGGCAGAGTGCCTGCTAGGCCAGTGCTAGGTGCGTGGCTGTGTTTGTGGTTGTGAGGTCAGTGGTGGCTCAGTGCCTGCTAGGCCAGTGCTAGGTGCGTGGCTGCTGTTTGTGGTTGTGAGGTCAGTGGTGGCTCAGTGCCTGCTAGGCCAGTGCTAGGTGCGTGGCTGCTGTTGGTGGTTGTGAGGTCAGTGGTGGCTCAGTGCCTGCTAGGCCAGTGCTAGGTGCGTGGCTGCTGTTTGTGGTTGTGAGGTCAGTGGTGGCTCAGTGCCTGCTAGGCCAGTGCTAGGTGCGTGGCTGCTGTTTGTGGTTGTGAGGTCAGTGGTGGCTCAGTGCCTGCTAGGCCAGTGCTAGGTGCGTGGGTGCTGTTGGTGGTTGTGAGGTCAGTGGTGGCTCAGTCCCTGCTAGGCCAGTGCTAGGTGCGTGGATGCTGTTTGTGGTTGTGAGGTCAGTGGTGGCTCAGTGCCTGCTAGGCCAGTGCTAGGTGTGTGGATGCTGTTTGTGGTTGTGAGGTCACTTGTGGCTCAGTGCCTGCTAGGCCAGTGCTAGGTGCGTGGCTGCTGTTTGTGGTTGTGAGGTCCCTTGTGCATCTGTGCCTGCTAGGCCAGTGCTAGGTGCGTGGGTGCTGTTTGTGGTTGTGAGGTCAGTGGTGGCTCAGTGCCTGCTAGGCCAGTGCTAGGTGCGTGGGTGCTGTTGGTGTTTGTGAGGTCAGTGGTGGCTCAGTGCCTGCTAGGCCAGTGCTAGGTGCGTGGCTGCTGTTTGTGGTTGTGAGGTCAGTGGTGGCTCAGTGCCTGCTAGGCCAGTGCTAGGTGCGTGGCTGCTGTTTGTGGTTGTGAGGTCAGTGGTGGCTCAGTGCCTGCTAGGCCAGTGCTAGGTGCGTGGGTGCTGTTGGTGGTTGTGAGGTCAGTGGTGGCTCAGTGCCTGCTAGGCCAGTGCTAGGTGTGTGGATGCTGTTTGTGGTTGTGAGGTCACTTGTGGCTCAGTGCCTGCTAGGCCAGTGCTAGGTGCGTGGGTGCTGTTTGTGGTTGTGAGGTCCCTTGTGCATCTGTGCCTGCTAGGCCAGTGCTAGGTGCGTGGGTGCTGTTTGTGGTTGTGAGGTCAGTGGTGGCTCAGTGCCTGCTAGGCCAGTGCTAGGTGCGTGGGTGCTGTTTGTGGTTGTGAGGTCAGTGGTGGATCAGTGCCTGCTAGGCCAGTGCTAGGTGCGTGGCTGCTGTTTGTGGTTGTGAGGTCAGTGGTGGCTCAGTGCCTGCTAGGCCAGTGCTAGGTGCGTGGCTGCTGTTTTCAATTGTGAGGTCAGTGGTGTCTCAGTGCCTGCTAGGCCAGTGCTAGGTGGGTGGCTGCTGTTGGTGGTTTTGAGGTCAGTGATGGCTCAGTGCCTGCTAGGCCAGTGCTAGGTGCGTGGCTGCTGTTTTCAATTGTGAGGTCAGTGGTGGCTCAGTGCCTGCTAGGCCAGTGCTAGGTGCGTGGCTGCTGTTTGTGGTTGTGAGGTCAGTGGTGGCTCAGTGCCTGCTAGGCCAGTGCTAGGTGCGTGGCTGCTGTTTGTGGTTGTTAGGTCACTTGTGGCTCAGTGCCTGCTAGGCCAGTGCTAGGTGTGTGGATGCTGTTTGTGGTTGTGAGGTCACTTGTGGCTCAGTGCCTGCTAGGCCAGTGCTAGGTGCGTGGGTGCTGTTTGTGGTTGTGAGGTCCCTTGTGCATCTGTGCCTGCTAGGCCAGTGCTAGGTGCGTGGGTGCTGTTTGTGGTTGTGAGGTCAGTGGTGTCTCAGTGCCTGCTAGGCCAGTGCTAGGTGCGTGGCTGCTGTTTTCAGTTGTGAGGTCAGTGGTGGCTCAGTGCCTGCTAGGCCAGTGCTAGGTGTTTGGCTGCTGGTTGTGGTTGTGAGGTCAGTGGTGTCTCAGTGCCTGCTAGGCCAGTGCTAGGTGCGTGGCTGCTGGTTGTGGTTGTGAGGTCAGTGGTGTCTCAGTGCCTGCTAGGCCAGTGCTAGGTGCGTGGCTGCTGTTTGTGGTTGCGAGGTCACTTGTGTCTCAGTGCCTGCTAGGCCAATGCTAGGTGCGTGGCTGCTGTTTGTGGTTGTGAGGTCACTTGTGCCTCTGTGCCTGCTAGGCCAGTGCTAGGTGCGTGGCTGCTGTTTGTGGTTGTGAGGTCAGTGGTGGCTCAGTGCCTGCTAGGCCAGTGCTAGGTGCGTGGGTGCTGTTGGTGGTTGTGAGGTCAGTGGTGGCTCAGTGCCTGCTAGGCCAGTGCTAGGTGCGTGGGTGCTGTTTGTGGTTGTGAGGTCAGTGGTGGCTCAGTGCCTGCTAGGCCAGTGCTAGGTGCGTGGCTGCTGTTGGTGGTTGTGAGGTCACTTGTGTCTCAGTGCCTGCTAGGCCAGTGCTAGGTGCGTGGGTGCTGTCTGTGGTTGTGAGGTCAGTGGTGGCTCAGTGCCTGCTAGGCCAGTGCTAGGTGCGTGGCTGCTGTTTGTGGTTGTGAGGTCAGTGGTGGCTCAGTGCCTGCTAGGCCAGTGCTAGGTGCGTGGCTGTGTTTGTGGTTGTGAGGTCAGTGGTGTCTCAGTGCCTGCTAGGCCAGTGCTAGGTGGGTGGCTGCTGTTTGTGTTTGTGAGGTCAGTGGTGGCTCAGTGCCTGCTAGGCCAGTGCTAGGTGCGTGGATGCTGTTTGTGGTTGTGAGGTCAGTGGTGGCTCAGTGCCTGCTAGGCCAGTGCTAGGTGCGTGGGTGCTGTTGGTGGTTGTGAGGTCAGTGGTGTCTCAGTGCCTGCTAGGCCAGTGCTAGGTGCGTGGCTGTGTTTGTGGTTGTGAGGTCACTTGTGTCTCAGTGCCTGCTAGGCCAGTGCTAGGTGCGTGGCTGCTGTTGGTGGTTGTGAGGTCAGTGGTCGCTCAGTGCCTGCTAGGCCAGTGCTAGGTGCGTGGGTGCTGTTTGTGGTTGTGAGGTCAGTGGTGGCTCAGTGCCTGCTAGGCCAGTGCTAGGTGCATGGCTGCTGTTTGTGGTTGTGAGGTCAGTGGTGGCTCAGTGCCTGCTAGGCCAGTGCTAGGTGCGTGGCTGCTGTTTGTGGTTGTGAGGTCAGTGGTGGCTCAGTGCCTGCTAGGCCAGTGCTAGGTGCGTGGGTGCTGTTTCTGGTTGTGAGGTCAGTGGTGGCTCAGTGCCTGCTAGGCCAGTGCTAGGTGCGTGGCTGCTGTTTGTGGTTGTGAGGTCCCTTGTGCATCTGTGCCTGCTAGGCCAGTGCTAGGTGCATGGCTGCTGTTTGTGGTTGTGAGGTCAGTGGTGGCTCAGTGCCTGCTAGGCAAGTGCTAGGTGCGTGGCTGCTGTTTGTGGTTGTGAGGTCAGTGGTGGCTCAGTGCCTGCTAGGCCAGTGCTGGGTGCGTGGTTGCTGTTGGTGGTTGTGAGGTCAGTGGTGGCTCAGTGCCTGCTAGGCCAGTGCTAGGTGCGTGGCTGCTGTTTGTGGTTGTGAGGTCAGTGGTGGCTCAGTGCCTGCTAGGCCAGTGCTAGGTGCGTGGCTGCTGTTTTCAATTGTGAGGTCAGTGGTGGCTCAGTGCCTGCTAGGCCAGTGCTAGGTGCATGGCTGCTGTTTTCAGTTGTGAGGTCACTTGTGCCTCAGTACCTGCTAGGCCAGTGCTAGGTGCGTGGCTGCTGTTTGTGGTTGTGAGGTCAGTGGTGGCTCAGTGCCTGCTAGGCCAGTGCTAGGTGCATGGCTGCTGTTTTCAGTTGTGAGGTCACTTGTGCCTCAGTACCTGCTAGGCCAGTGCTAGGTGCGTGGCTGCTGTTCGTGGTTGTGAGGTCAGTGGTGGCTCAGTGCCTGCTAGGCCAGTGCTAGGTGCGTGGCTGCTGTTTGTGGTTGTGAGGTCAGTGGTGGCTCTGTGCCTGCTAGGCCAGTGCTAGGTGCGTGGCTGCTCATGGTGGTTTTGAGGTAAGTGGTGGCTCAGTGCCTGCTAGGCCAGTGCTAGGTGCGTGGGTGCTGTTTGTGGTTGTGAGGTCAGTGGTGGATCAGTGCCTGCTAGGCCAGTGCTAGGTGCGTGGCTGCTGTTTGTGGTTGTGAGGTCAGTGGTGGCTCAGTGCCTGCTAGGCCAGTGCTAGGTGCGTGGCTGCTGTTTTCAATTGTGAGGTCAGTGGTGTCTCAGTGCCTGCTAGGCCAGTGCTAGGTGGGTGGCTGCTGTTGGTGGTTTTGAGGTCAGTGATGGCTCAGTGCCTGCTAGGCCAGTGCTAGGTGCGTGGCTGCTGTTTTCAATTGTGAGGTCAGTGGTGGCTCAGTGCCTGCTAGGCCAGTGCTAGGTGCGTGGCTGCTGTTTGTGGTTGTGAGGTCAGTGGTGGCTCAGTGCCTGCTAGGCCAGTGCTAGGTGCGTGGCTGCTGTTTGTGGTTGTTAGGTCACTTGTGGCTCAGTGCCTGCTAGGCCAGTGCTAGGTGTGTGGATGCTGTTTGTGGTTGTGAGGTCACTTGTGGCTCAGTGCCTGCTAGGCCAGTGCTAGGTGCGTGGGTGCTGTTTGTGGTTGTGAGGTCCCTTGTGCATCTGTGCCTGCTAGGCCAGTGCTAGGTGCGTGGGTGCTGTTTGTGGTTGTGAGGTCAGTGGTGTCTCAGTGCCTGCTAGGCCAGTGCTAGGTGCGTGGCTGCTGTTTTCAGTTGTGAGGTCAGTGGTGGCTCAGTGCCTGCTAGGCCAGTGCTAGGTGTTTGGCTGCTGGTTGTGGTTGTGAGGTCAGTGGTGTCTCAGTGCCTGCTAGGCCAGTGCTAGGTGCGTGGCTGCTGGTTGTGGTTGTGAGGTCAGTGGTGTCTCAGTGCCTGCTAGGCCAGTGCTAGGTGCGTGGCTGCTGTTTGTGGTTGCGAGGTCACTTGTGTCTCAGTGCCTGCTAGGCCAATGCTAGGTGCGTGGCTGCTGTTTGTGGTTGTGAGGTCACTTGTGCCTCTGTGCCTGCTAGGCCAGTGCTAGGTGCGTGGCTGCTGTTTGTGGTTGTGAGGTCAGTGGTGGCTCAGTGCCTGCTAGGCCAGTGCTAGGTGCGTGGGTGCTGTTGGTGGTTGTGAGGTCAGTGGTGGCTCAGTGCCTGCTAGGCCAGTGCTAGGTGCGTGGGTGCTGTTTGTGGTTGTGAGGTCAGTGGTGGCTCAGTGCCTGCTAGGCCAGTGCTAGGTGCGTGGCTGCTGTTGGTGGTTGTGAGGTCACTTGTGTCTCAGTGCCTGCTAGGCCAGTGCTAGGTGCGTGGGTGCTGTCTGTGGTTGTGAGGTCAGTGGTGGCTCAGTGCCTGCTAGGCCAGTGCTAGGTGCGTGGCTGCTGTTTGTGGTTGTGAGGTCAGTGGTGGCTCAGTGCCTGCTAGGCCAGTGCTAGGTGCGTGGCTGTGTTTGTGGTTGTGAGGTCAGTGGTGTCTCAGTGCCTGCTAGGCCAGTGCTAGGTGGGTGGCTGCTGTTTGTGTTTGTGAGGTCAGTGGTGGCTCAGTGCCTGCTAGGCCAGTGCTAGGTGCGTGGATGCTGTTTGTGGTTGTGAGGTCAGTGGTGGCTCAGTGCCTGCTAGGCCAGTGCTAGGTGCGTGGGTGCTGTTGGTGGTTGTGAGGTCAGTGGTGTCTCAGTGCCTGCTAGGCCAGTGCTAGGTGCGTGGCTGTGTTTGTGGTTGTGAGGTCACTTGTGTCTCAGTGCCTGCTAGGCCAGTGCTAGGTGCGTGGCTGCTGTTGGTGGTTGTGAGGTCAGTGGTCGCTCAGTGCCTGCTAGGCCAGTGCTAGGTGCGTGGGTGCTGTTTGTGGTTGTGAGGTCAGTGGTGGCTCAGTGCCTGCTAGGCCAGTGCTAGGTGCATGGCTGCTGTTTGTGGTTGTGAGGTCAGTGGTGGCTCAGTGCCTGCTAGGCCAGTGCTAGGTGCGTGGCTGCTGTTTGTGGTTGTGAGGTCAGTGGTGGCTCAGTGCCTGCTAGGCCAGTGCTAGGTGCGTGGGTGCTGTTTCTGGTTGTGAGGTCAGTGGTGGCTCAGTGCCTGCTAGGCCAGTGCTAGGTGCGTGGCTGCTGTTTGTGGTTGTGAGGTCCCTTGTGCATCTGTGCCTGCTAGGCCAGTGCTAGGTGCATGGCTGCTGTTTGTGGTTGTGAGGTCAGTGGTGGCTCAGTGCCTGCTAGGCAAGTGCTAGGTGCGTGGCTGCTGTTTGTGGTTGTGAGGTCAGTGGTGGCTCAGTGCCTGCTAGGCCAGTGCTGGGTGCGTGGTTGCTGTTGGTGGTTGTGAGGTCAGTGGTGGCTCAGTGCCTGCTAGGCCAGTGCTAGGTGCGTGGCTGCTGTTTGTGGTTGTGAGGTCAGTGGTGGCTCAGTGCCTGCTAGGCCAGTGCTAGGTGCGTGGCTGCTGTTTTCAATTGTGAGGTCAGTGGTGGCTCAGTGCCTGCTAGGCCAGTGCTAGGTGCATGGCTGCTGTTTTCAGTTGTGAGGTCACTTGTGCCTCAGTACCTGCTAGGCCAGTGCTAGGTGCGTGGCTGCTGTTTGTGGTTGTGAGGTCAGTGGTGGCTCAGTGCCTGCTAGGCCAGTGCTAGGTGCATGGCTGCTGTTTTCAGTTGTGAGGTCACTTGTGCCTCAGTACCTGCTAGGCCAGTGCTAGGTGCGTGGCTGCTGTTCGTGGTTGTGAGGTCAGTGGTGGCTCAGTGCCTGCTAGGCCAGTGCTAGGTGCGTGGCTGCTGTTTGTGGTTGTGAGGTCAGTGGTGGCTCTGTGCCTGCTAGGCCAGTGCTAGGTGCGTGGCTGCTCATGGTGGTTTTGAGGTAAGTGGTGGCTCAGTGCCTGCTAGGCCAGTGCTAGGTGCGTGGGTGCTGTTTGTGGTTGTGAGGTCACTTGTGTCTCTGTGCCTGCTAGGCCAGTGCTAGGTGCGTGGTTGCTGTTTGTGGTTGTGAGGTCAGTGGTGGCTCAGTGCCTGCTAGGCCAGTGCTAGCTGCGTGGCTGCTGTTGGTGGTTGTGAGGTCAGTGGTGGCTCAGTGCCTGCTAGGCCAGTGCTAGGTGCGTGGCTGCTGTTTTCAATTGTGAGGTCACTTGTGGCTCAGTGCCTGCTAGGCCAGTGCTAGGTGCGTGGGTGCTGTTTGTGGTTGTGAGGTCAGTGGTGGCTCAGTGCCTGCTAGGCCAGTGCTAGGTGCGTGGCTGCCGTTTGTGGTTGTGAGGTCACTTGTGGCTCAGTGCCTGCTAGGCCAGTGCTAGGTGCGTGGGTGCTGTTGGTGGTTGTGAGGTCAGTGGTGGCTCAGTGCCTGCTAGGCCAGTGCTAGGTGGGTGGCTGCTGTTTGTGGTTGTGAGGTCAGTGGTGTCTCAGTGCCTGCTAGGCCAGTGCTAGGTGTGTGGCTGCTGTTTGTGGTTGTGAGGTCAGTGGTGGCTCAGTGCCTGCTAGGCCAGTGCTAGGTGGGTGGCTGCTGTTTGTGGTTGTGAGGTCAGTGGTGGCTCAGTGCCTGCTAGGCCAGTGCTAGGTGCGTGGGTGCTGTTTGTGGTTGTGAGGTCAGTGGTGGCTCAGTGCCTGCTAGGCCAGTGCTAGGTGCGTGGCTGCTGTTTGTGGTTGTTAGGTCACTTGTGGCTCAGTGCCTGCTAGGCCAGTGCTAGGTGTGTGGATGCTGTTTGTGGTTGTGAGGTCACTTGTGGCTCAGTGCCTGCTAGGCCAGTGCTAGGTGCGTGGGTGCTGTTTGTGGTTGTGAGGTCCCTTGTGCATCTGTGCCTGCTAGGCCAGTGCTAGGTGCGTGGGTGCTGTTTGTGGTTGTGAGGTCACTTGTGGCTCAGTGCCTGCTAGGCCAGTGCTAGGTGCGTGGCTGCTGTTTTCAGTTGTGAGGTCAGTGGTGGCTCAGTGCCTGCTAGGCCAGTGCTAGGTGTTTGGCTGCTGGTTGTGGTTGTGAGGTCAGTGGTGGCTCAGTGCCTGCTAGGCCAGTGCTAGGTGCGTGGCTGCTGGTTGTGGTTGTGAGGTCAGTGGTGTCTCAGTGCCTGCTAGGCCAGTGCTAGGTGCGTGGCTGCTGTTTGTGGTTGCGAGGTCACTTGTGTCTCAGTGCCTGCTAGGCCAATGCTAGGTGCGTGGCTGCTGTTTGTGGTTGTGAGGTCACTTGTGCCTCTGTGCCTGCTAGGCCAGTGCTAGGTGCGTGGCTGCTGTTTGTGGTTGTGAGGTCAGTGGTGGCTCAGTGCCTGCTAGGCCAGTGCTAGGTGCGTGGCTGCTGTGTGTGGTTGTGAGGTCAGTGGTGGCTCAGTGCCTGCTAGGCCAGTGCTAGGTGCGTGGGTGCTGTTTGTGGTTGTGAGGTCAGTGGTGGCTCAGTGCCTGCTAGGCCAGTGCTAGGTGCGTGGCTGCTGTTGGTGGTTGTGAGGTCACTTGTGTCTCAGTGCCTGCTAGGCCAGTGCTAGGTGCGTGGGTGCTGTCTGTGGTTGTGAGGTCAGTGGTGGCTCAGTGCCTGCTAGGCCAGTGCTAGGTGCGTGGCTGCTGTTGGTGGTTGTGAGGTCAGTGGTGGCTCAGTGCCTGCTAGGCCAGTGCTAGGTGCGTGGCTGTGTTTGTGGTTGTGAGGTCAGTGGTGTCTCAGTGCCTGCTAGGCCAGTGCTAGGTGGGTGGCTGCTGTTTGTGTTTGTGAGGTCAGTGGTGGCTCAGTGCCTGCTAGGCCAGTGCTAGGTGCGTGGATGCTGTTTGTGGTTGTGAGGTCAGTGGTGGCTCAGTGCCTGCTAGGCCAGTGCTAGGTGCGTGGGTGCTGTTGGTGGTTGTGAGGTCAGTGGTGTCTCAGTGCCTGCTAGGCCAGTGCTAGGTGCGTGGCTGTGTTTGTGGTTGTGAGGTCACTTGTGTCTCAGTGCCTGCTAGGCCAGTGCTAGGTGCGTGGCTGCTGTTGGTGGTTGTGAGGTCAGTGGTCGCTCAGTGCCTGCTAGGCCAGTGCTAGGTGCGTGGGTGCTGTTTGTGGTTGTGAGGTCAGTGGTGGCTCAGTGCCTGCTAGGCCAGTGCTAGGTGCATGGCTGCTGTTTGTGGTTGTGAGGTCAGTGGTGGCTCAGTGCCTGCTAGGCCAGTGCTAGGTGCGTGGCTGCTGTTTGTGGTTGTGAGGTCAGTGGTGGCTCAGTGCCTGCTAGGCCAGTGCTAGGTGCGTGGGTGCTGTTTCTGGTTGTGAGGTCAGTGGTGGCTCAGTGCCTGCTAGGCCAGTGCTAGGTGCGTGGCTGCTGTTTGTGGTTGTGAGGTCCCTTGTGCATCTGTGCCTGCTAGGCCAGTGCTAGGTGCATGGCTGCTGTTTGTGGTTGTGAGGTCAGTGGTGGCTCAGTGCCTGCTAGGCAAGTGCTAGGTGCGTGGCTGCTGTTTGTGGTTGTGAGGTCAGTGGTGGCTCAGTGCCTGCTAGGCCAGTGCTGGGTGCGTGGTTGCTGTTGGTGGTTGTGAGGTCAGTGGTGGCTCAGTGCCTGCTAGGCCAGTGCTAGGTGCGTGGCTGCTGTTTGTGGTTGTGAGGTCAGTGGTGGCTCAGTGCCTGCTAGGCCAGTGCTAGGTGCGTGGCTGCTGTTTGTGGTTGTGAGGTCAGTGGTGGCTCAGTGCCTGCTAGGCCAGTGCTAGGTGCGTGGTTGCTGTTTGTGGTTGTGAGGTCAGTGGTGGCTCAGTGCCTGCTAGGCCAGTGCTAGGTGCGTGGCTGCTGTTGGTGGTTTTGAGGTCAGTGGTGGCTCAGTGCCTGCTAGGCCAGTGCTAGGTGCGTGGCTGCTGTTTGTGGTTGTGAGGTCAGTGGTGGCTCAGTGCCTGCTAGGCCAGTGCTAGGTGCGTGGCTGCTGTTTTCAATTGTGAGGTCAGTGGTGGCTCAGTGCCTGCTAGGCCAGTGCTAGGTGCGTGGCTGCTGTTTTCAATTGTGAGGTCACTTGTGTCTCAGTGCCTGCTAGGCCAGTGCTAGGTGCGTGTGTGCTGTTTGTGGTTGTGAGGTCAGTGGTGGCTCAGTGCCTGCTAGGCCAGTGCTAGGTGTGTGGCTGCTGTTTGTGGTTGTGAGGTCAGTGGTGTCTCAGTGCCTGCTAGGCCAGTGCTAGGTGCGTGGCTGCTGTTTTCAATTGTGAGGTCAGTGGTGGCTCAGTGCCTGCTAGGCCAGTGCTAGGTGCGTGGATGCTGTTTGTGTTTGTGAGGTCACTTGTGTCTCAGTGCCTGCTAGGCCAGTGCTAGGTGCGTGGATGCTGTTTGTGGTTGTGAGGTCAGTGGTGGCTCAGTGCCTGTTAGGCCAGTGCTAGGTGCGTGGCTGCTGTTTGTGGTTGTGAGGTCAGTGGTGGCTCAGTGCCTGCTAGGCCAGTGCTAGGTGCGTGGCTGCTGTTTGTGGTTGTGAGGTCAGTGGTGGCTCAGTGCCTGCTAGGCCAGTGCTAGGTGGGTGGCTGCTGTTTGTGGTTTTGAGGTCAGTGGTGTCTCAGTGCCTGCTAGGCCAGTGCTAGGTGCGTGGGTGCTGTTTGTGGTTGTGAGGTCAGTGGTGGCTCAGTGCCTGCTAGGCCAGTGCTAGGTGGGTGGCTGCTGTTGGTGGTTTTGAGGTCAGTGGTGGCTCAGTGCCTGCTAGGCCAGTGCTAGGTGGGTGGGTGCTGTTTGTGGTTGTGAGGTCAGTGGTGTCTCAGTGCCTGCTAGGCCAGTGCTAGGTGCTTGGCTGTGTTTGTGGTTGTGAGGTCACTTGTATCTCTGTGCCTGCTAGGCCAGTGCTAGGTGCATGGCTGCTGTTTGTGGTTGTGAGGTCAGTGGTGTCTCAGTGCCTGCTAGGCCAGTGCTAGCTGCGTGGCTGCTGTTTGTGGTTGTGAGGTCAGTGGTGGCTCAGTGCCTGCTAGGCCAGTGCTAGGTGCGTGGGTGCTGTTTGTGGTTGTGAGGTCAGTGGTGGCAGAGTGCCTGCTAGGCCAGTGCTAGGTGCGTGGCTGTGTTTGTGGTTGTGAGGTCAGTGGTGGCTCAGTGCCTGCTAGGCCAGTGCTAGGTGCGTGGCTGCTGTTTGTGGTTGTGAGGTCAGTGGTGGCTCAGTGCCTGCTAGGCCAGTGCTAGGTGCGTGGCTGCTGTTGGTGGTTGTGAGGTCAGTGGTGGCTCAGTGCCTGCTAGGCCAGTGCTAGGTGCGTGGCTGCTGTTTGTGGTTGTGAGGTCAGTGGTGGCTCAGTGCCTGCTAGGCCAGTGCTAGGTGCGTGGCTGCTGTTTGTGGTTGTGAGGTCAGTGGTGGCTCAGTGCCTGCTAGGCCAGTGCTAGGTGCGTGGGTGCTGTTGGTGGTTGTGAGGTCAGTGGTGGCTCAGTCCCTGCTAGGCCAGTGCTAGGTGCGTGGATGCTGTTTGTGGTTGTGAGGTCAGTGGTGGCTCAGTGCCTGCTAGGCCAGTGCTAGGTGTGTGGATGCTGTTTGTGGTTGTGAGGTCACTTGTGGCTCAGTGCCTGCTAGGCCAGTGCTAGGTGCGTGGCTGCTGTTTGTGGTTGTGAGGTCCCTTGTGCATCTGTGCCTGCTAGGCCAGTGCTAGGTGCGTGGGTGCTGTTTGTGGTTGTGAGGTCAGTGGTGGCTCAGTGCCTGCTAGGCCAGTGCTAGGTGCGTGGGTGCTGTTGGTGTTTGTGAGGTCAGTGGTGGCTCAGTGCCTGCTAGGCCAGTGCTAGGTGCGTGGCTGCTGTTTGTGGTTGTGAGGTCAGTGGTGGCTCAGTGCCTGCTAGGCCAGTGCTAGGTGCGTGGCTGCTGTTTGTGGTTGTGAGGTCAGTGGTGGCTCAGTGCCTGCTAGGCCAGTGCTAGGTGCGTGGGTGCTGTTGGTGGTTGTGAGGTCAGTGGTGGCTCAGTGCCTGCTAGGCCAGTGCTAGGTGTGTGGATGCTGTTTGTGGTTGTGAGGTCACTTGTGGCTCAGTGCCTGCTAGGCCAGTGCTAGGTGCGTGGGTGCTGTTTGTGGTTGTGAGGTCCCTTGTGCATCTGTGCCTGCTAGGCCAGTGCTAGGTGCGTGGGTGCTGTTTGTGGTTGTGAGGTCAGTGGTGGCTCAGTGCCTGCTAGGCCAGTGCTAGGTGCGTGGGTGCTGTTTGTGGTTGTGAGGTCAGTGGTGGATCAGTGCCTGCTAGGCCAGTGCTAGGTGCGTGGCTGCTGTTTGTGGTTGTGAGGTCAGTGGTGGCTCAGTGCCTGCTAGGCCAGTGCTAGGTGCGTGGCTGCTGTTTTCAATTGTGAGGTCAGTGGTGTCTCAGTGCCTGCTAGGCCAGTGCTAGGTGGGTGGCTGCTGTTGGTGGTTTTGAGGTCAGTGGTGTCTCAGTGCCTGCTAGGCCAGTGCTAGGTGCGTGGATGCTGTTTGTGGTTGTGAGGTCAGTGGTGGCTCAGTGCCTGCTAGGCCAGTGCTAAGTGCGTGGCTGCTGTTTTCAATTGTGAGGTCAGTGGTGGCTCAGTGCCTGCTAGGCCAGTGCTAGGTGCGTGGCTGCTGTTTGTGGTTGTGAGGTCACTTGTGGCTCAGTGCCTGCTAGGCCAGTGCTAGGTGCGTGGATGCTGTTTTCAACTGTGAGGTCAGTGGTGGCTAAGTGCCTGCTAGGCCAGTGCTAGGTGCGTGGGTGCTGTTTGTGGTTGTGAGGTCAGTGGTGTCTCAGTGCCTGCTAGGCCAGTGCTAGGTGCGTGGCTGCTGTTTTCAGTTGTGAGGTCAGTGGTGGCTCAGTGCCTGCTAGGCCAGTGCTAGGTGTTTGGCTGCTGGTTGTGGTTGTGAGGTCAGTGGTGTCTCAGTGCCTGCTAGGCCAGTGCTAGGTGCGTGGCTGCTGGTTGTGGTTGTGAGGTCAGTGGTGTCTCAGTGCCTGCTAGGCCAGTGCTAGGTGCGTGGCTGCTGTTTGTGGTTGCGAGGTCACTTGTGTCTCAGTGCCTGCTAGGCCAATGCTAGGTGCGTGGCTGCTGTTTGTGGTTGTGAGGTCACTTGTGCCTCTGTGCCTGCTAGGCCAGTGCTAGGTGCGTGGCTGCTGTTTGTGGTTGTGAGGTCAGTGGTGGCTCAGTGCCTGCTAGGCCAGTGCTAGGTGCGTGGGTGCTGTTGGTGGTTGTGAGGTCAGTGGTGGCTCAGTGCCTGCTAGGCCAGTGCTAGGTGCGTGGGTGCTGTTTGTGGTTGTGAGGTCAGTGGTGTCTCAGTGCCTGCTAGGCCAGTGCTAGGTGGGTGGCTGCTGTTTGTGTTTGTGAGGTCAGTGGTGGCTCAGTGCCTGCTAGGCCAGTGCTAGGTGCGTGGATGCTGTTTGTGGTTGTGAGGTCAGTGGTGGCTCAGTGCCTGCTAGGCCAGTGCTAGGTGCGTGGGTGCTGTTGGTGGTTGTGAGGTCAGTGGTGTCTCAGTGCCTGCTAGGCCAGTGCTAGGTGCGTGGCTGTGTTTGTGGTTGTGAGGTCACTTGTGTCTCAGTGCCTGCTAGGCCAGTGCTAGGTGCGTGGTTGCTGTTTGTGGTTGTGAGGTCAGTGGTCGCTCAGTGCCTGCTAGGCCAGTGCTAGGTGCGTGGGTGCTGTTTGTGGTTGTGAGGTCAGTGGTGGCTCAGTGCCTGCTAGGCCAGTGCTAGGTGCATGGCTGCTGTTTGTGGTTGTGAGGTCAGTGGTGGCTCAGTGCCTGCTAGGCCAGTGCTAGGTGCGTGGGTGCTGTTTCTGGTTGTGAGGTCAGTGGTGGCTCAGTGCCTGCTAGGCCAGTGCTAGGTGCGTGGCTGCTGTTTGTGGTTGTGAGGTCCCTTGTGCATCTGTGCCTGCTAGGCCAGTGCTAGGTGCATGGCTGCTGTTTGTGGTTGTGAGGTCAGTGGTGGCTCAGTGCCTGCTAGGCAAGTGCTAGGTGCGTGGCTGCTGTTTGTGGTTGTGAGGTCAGTGGTGGCTCAGTGCCTGCTAGGCCAGTGCTGGGTGCGTGGTTGCTGTTGGTGGTTGTGAGGTCAGTGGTGGCTCAGTGCCTGCTAGGCCAGTGCTAGGTGCGTGGCTGCTGTTTGTGGTTGTGAGGTCAGTGGTGGCTCAGTGCCTGCTAGGCCAGTGCTAGGTGCGTGGCTGCTGTTTGTGGTTGTGAGGTCAGTGGTGGCTCAGTGCCTGCTAGGCCAGTGCTAGGTGCGTGGCTGCTGTTTGTGGTTGTGAGGTCAGTGGTGGCTCAGTGCCTGCTAGGCCAGTGCTAGGTGCGTGGTTGCTGTTTGTGGTTGTGAGGTCAGTGGTGGCTCAGTGCCTGCTAGGCCAGTGCTAGGTGCGTGGCTGCTGTTGGTGGTTTTGAGGTCAGTGGTGGCTCAGTGCCTGCTAGGCCAGTGCTAGGTGCGTGGCTGCTGTTTGTGGTTGTGAGGTCAGTGGTGGCTCAGTGCCTGCTAGGCCAGTGCTAGGTGCGTGGCTGCTGTTTTCAATTGTGAGGTCAGTGGTGGCTCAGTGCCTGCTAGGCCAGTGCTAGGTGCGTGGCTGCTGTTTGTGGTTGTGAGGTCAGTGGTGTCTCAGTGCCTGCTAGGCCAGTGCTAGGTGCGTGGCTGCTGTTTTCAACTGTGAGGTCAGTGGTGGCTCAGTGCCTGCTAGGCCAGTGCTAGGTGCGTGGATGCTGTTTGTGTTTGTGAGGTCACTTGTGTCTCAGTGCCTGCTAGGCCAGTGCTAGGTGCGTGGATGCTGTTTGTGGTTGTGAGGTCAGTGGTGGCTCAGTGCCTGTTAGGCCAGTGCTAGGTGCGTGGCTGCTGTTTGTGGTTGTGAGGTCAGTGGTGGCTCAGTGCCTGCTAGGCCAGTGCTAGGTGGGTGGCTGCTGTTTGTGGTTGTGAGGTCAGTGGTGGCTCAGTGCCTGCTAGGCCAGTGCTAGGTGCGTGGGTGCTGTTTGTGGTTGTGAGGTCAGTGGTGGCTCAGTGCCTGCTAGGCCAGTGCTAGGTGGGTGGCTGCTGTTGGTGGTTTTGAGGTCAGTGGTGGCTCAGTGCCTGCTAGGCCAGTGCTAGGTGGGTGGGTGCTGTTTGTGGTTGTGAGGTCAGTGGTGTCTCAGTGCCTGCTAGGCCAGTGCTAGGTGCTTGGCTGTGTTTGTGGTTGTCAGGTCACTTGTATCTCTGTGCCTGCTAGGCCAGTGCTAGGTGGGTGGCTGCTGTTTGTGGTTGTGAGGTCAGTGGTGTCTCAGTGCCTGCTAGGCCAGTGCTAGGTGCGTGGCTGCTGTTTGTGGTTGTGAGGTCAGTGGTGGCTCAGTGCCTGCTAGGCCAGTGCTAGGTGGGTGGCTGCTGTTTGTGGTTGTGAGGTCAGTGGTGGCTCAGTGCCTGCTAGGCCAGTGCTAGGTGCGTGGCTGCTGTTTGTGGTTGTGAGGTCAGTGGTGGCTCAGTGCCTGCTAGGCCAGTGCTAGGTGGGTGGCTGCTGTTTTCAATTGTGAGGTCACTTGTGTCTCAGTGCCTGCTAGGCCAGTGCTAGGTGCGTGGCTGCTGTTTTCAATTGTGAGGTCACTTGTGTCTCAGTGCCTGCTAGGCCAGTGCTAGGTGCGTGGCTGCTGTTTGTGGTTGTGAGGTCAGTGGTGTCTCAGTGCCTGCTAGGCCAGTGCTAGGTGCGTGGCTGCTGTTTGTGGTTGTGAGGTCAGTGGTGGCTCAGTGCCTGCTAGGCCAGTGCTAGGTGCGTGGCTGCTGTTTGTGGTTGTGAGGTCAGTGGTGGCTCAGTGCCTGCTAGGCCAGTGCTAGGTGCGTGGCTGTGTTTGTGGTTGTGAGGTCAGTGGTGGCTCAGTGCCTGCTAGGCCAGTGCTAGGTGCGTGGTTGCTGTTTGTGGTTGTGAGGTCAGTGGTGGCTCAGTGCCTGCTAGGCCAGTGCTAGGTGCGTGGCTGCTGTTTGTGGTTGTGAGGTCAGTGGTGGCTCAGTGCCTGCTAGGCCAGTGCTAGGTGCGTGGCTGCTGTTTGTGGTTGTGAGGTCAGTGGTGGCTCAGTGCCTGCTAGGCCAGTGCTAGGTGCGTGGCTGCTGTTGGTGGTTGTGAGGTCAGTGGTGGCTCAGTGCCTGCTAGGCCAGTGCTAGGTGCGTGGCTGCAGTTTTCAATTGTGAGGTCATTGGTGGCTCAGTGCCTGCTAGGCCAGTGCTAGGTGCGTGGCTGCTGTTTGTGGTTGTGAGGTCAGTGGTGGCTCAGTGCCTGCTAGGCCAGTGCTAGGTGGGTGGCTGCTGTTTGTGGTTGTGAGGTCAGTGGTGGCTCAGTGCCTGCTAGGCCAGTGCTAGGTGGGTGGCTGCTGTTGGTGGTTTTGAGGTCAGTGGTGTCTCAGTGCCTGCTAGGCCAGTGCTAGGTGCGTGGATGCTGTTTGTGGTTGTGAGGTCAGTGGTGGCTCAGTGCCTGCTAGGCCAGTGCTAGGTGTGTGGGTGCTGTTGGTGGTTGTGAGGTCAGTGGTGGCTCAGTGCCTGCTAGGCCAGTGCTAGGTGCATGGCTGCTGTTTGTGGTTGTGAGGTCAGTGGTGGCTCAGTGCCTGCTAGGCCAGTGCTAGGTGCGTGGCTGCTGTTTGTGGTTGTGAGGTCACTTGTGGCTCAGTGCCTGCTAGGCCAGTGCTAGGTGCGTGGATGCTGTTTGTGGTTGTGAGGTCAGTGGTGGCTCAGTGCCTGCTAGGCCAGTGCTAGGTGTGTGGGTGCTGTTTGTGGTTGTGAGGTCAGTGGTGGCTCAGTGCCTGCTAGGCCAGTGCTAGGTGCATGGCTGCTGTTTGTGGTTGTGAGGTCAGTGGTGGCTCAGTGCCTGCTAGGCCAGTGCTAGGTGCGTGGCTGCTGTTTGTGGTTGTGAGGTCACTTGTGGCTCAGTGCCTGCTAGGCCAGTGCTAGGTGCGTGGGTGCTGTTTGTGGTTGTGAGGTCAGTGGTGGCTCAGTGCCTGCTAGGCCAGTGCTAGGTGCGTGGGTGCTGTTTGTGGTTGTGAGGTCAGTGGTGGCTCAGTGCCTGCTAGGCCAGTGCTAGGTGCGTGGGTGCTGTTGGTGGTTGTGAGGTCAGTGGTGGCTCAGTGCCTGCTAGGCCAGTGCTAGGTGCGTGGGTGCTGTTGGTGGTTGTGAGGTCAGTGGTGTCTCAGTGCCTGCTAGGCCAGTGCTAGGTGCGTGGTTGCTGTTTGTGGCTGTGAGGTCAGTGGTGGCTCAGTGCCTGCTAGGCCAGTGCTAGGTGCGTGGGTGCTGTTTGTGGTTGTGAGGTCAGTGGTGGCTCAGTGCCTGCTAGGCCAGTGCTAGGTGCATGGCTGCTGTTTGTGGTTGTGAGGTCAGTGGTGGCTCAGTGCCTGCTAGGCCAGTGCTAGGTGCGTGGCTGCTGTTTGTGGTTGTGAGGTCAGTGGTGGCTCAGTGCCTGCTAGGCCAGTGCTAGGTGCGTGGCTGCTGTTTGTGGTTGTGAGGTCACTTGTGTCTCTGTGCCTGCTAGTCCAGTGCTAGGTGCGTGGTTGCTGTTTGTGGTTGTGAGGTCAGTGGTGGCTCAGTGCCTGCTAGGCCAGTGCTAGGTGCGTGGCTGCTGTTTGTGGTTGTGAGGTCAGTGGTGTCTCAGTGCCTGCTAGGCTAGTGCTAGGTGTGTGGGTGCTGTTTGTGGTTGTGAGGTCAGTGGTGGATCAGTGCCTGCTAGGCCAGTGCTAGGTGCGTGGGTGCTGTTTGTAGTTGTGAGGTCAGTGGTGGCTCAGTGCCTGCTAGGCCAGTGCTAGGTGCGTGGCTGCTGGTTGTGGTTTTGAGGTCAGTGGTGGCTCAGTGCCTGCTAGGCCAGTGCTAGGTGCGTGGCTGTGTTTGTGGTTGTGAGGTCAGTGGTGGCTCAGTGCCTGCTAGGCCAGTGCTAGGTGCGTGGCTGCTGTTTTTGGTTGTGAGGTCAGTGGTGGCTCAGTGCCTGCTAGGCCAGTGCTAGGTGCGTGGCTGTGTTTGTGGTTGTGAGGTCAGTGGTGGCTCAGTGCCTGCTAGGCCAGTGCTAGGTGCGTGGTTGCTGTTTGTGGTTGTGAGGTCAGTGGTGGCTCAGTGCCTGCTAGGCCAGTGCTAGGTGCGTGGCTGCTCTTTTCAATTGCGAGGTCACTTGTGTCTCAGTGCCTGCTAGGCCAGTGCTAGGTGCGTGGCTGCTGTTTTTGGTTGTGAGGTCAGTGGTGGCTCAGTGCCTGCTAGGCCAGTGCTAGGTGCGTGGCTGCTGTTTGTGGTTGTGAGGTCACTTGTGTCTCAGTGCCTGCTAGGCCAGTGCTAGGTGCGTGGCTGCTGTTTGTGGTTGTGAGGTCAGTGGTGGCTCAGTGCCTGCTAGGCCAGTGCTAGGTGCGTGGCTGCTGTTTTCAATTGTGAGGTCAGTGGTGGCTCAGTGCCTGCTAGGCCAGTGCTAGGTGCGTGGATGCTGTTTGTGGTTGTGAGGTCAGTGGTGGCTCAGTGCCTGCTAGGCCAGTGCTAGGTGCGTGGCTGTGTTTGTGGTTGTGAGGTCAGTGGTGGCTCAGTGCCTGCTAGGCCAGTGCTAGGTGGGTGGCTGCTGTTTGTGGTTGTGAGGTCAGTGGTGGCTCAGTGCCTGCTAGGCCAGTGCTAGGTGCGTGGGTGCTGTTTGTGGTTGTGAGGTCACTTGTGTCTCAGTGCCTGCTAGGCCAGTGCTAGGTGCGTGGCTGCTGTTTTCAGTTGTGAGGTCAGTGGTGGCTCAGTGCCTGCTAGGCCAGTGCTAGGTGCGTGGCTGCTGTTGGTGGTTGTGAGGTCAGTGGTGGCTCAGTGCCTGCTAGGCCAGTGCTAGGTGCGTGGCTGCTGTTTGTGGTTGTGAGGTCACTTGTGTCTCAGTGCCTGCTAGGCCAGTGCTAGGTGCGTGGCTGCTGTTTGTGGTTGTGAGGTCAGTGGTGGCTCAGTGCCTGCTAGGCCAGTGCTAGGTGCGTGGCTGCTGTTTGTGGTTGTGAGGTCACTTGTGTCTCTGTGCCTGCTAGGCCAGTGATAGGTGCGTGGCTGCTGTTTGTGGTTGTGAGGTCAGTGGTGGCTCAGTGCCTGCTAGGCCAGTGCTAGGTGCGTGGGTGCTGTTTGTGGTTGTGAGGTCAGTGGTGGATCAGTGCCTGCTAGGCCAGTGCTAGGTGCGTGGGTGCTGTTGGTGGTTGTGAGGTCAGTGGTGTCTCAGTGCCTGCTAGGCCAGTGATAGGTGCGTGGCTGCTGTTTGTGGTTGTGAGGTCAGTGGTGGCTCAGTGCCTGCTAGGCCAGTGCTAGGTGCGTGGGTGCTGTTTGTGGTTTTGAGGTCAGTGGTGGCTCAGTGCCTGCTAGGCCAGTGCTAGGTGCATGGGTGCTGTTTTCAATTGTGAGGTCAGTGGTGGCTCAGTGCCTGCTAGGCCAGTGCTAGGTGCGTGGGTGCTGTTGGTGGTTGTGAGGTCAGTGGTGTCTCAGTGCCTGCTAGGCCAGTGCTAGGTGCGTGGGTGCTGTTGGTGGTTGTGAGGTCAGTGGTGGCTCAGTGCCTGCTAGGCCAGTGCTAGGTGCGTGGCTGCTGTTGGTGGTTGTGAGGTCAGTGGTGGCTCAGTGCCTGCTAGGCCAGTGCTAGGTGCGTGGGTGCTGTTTGTGGTTGTGAGGTCAGTGGTGGCTCAGTGCCTGCTAGGCCAGTGCTAGGTGCATGGCTGCTGTTTGTGGTTGTGAGGTCAGTGGTGGCTCAGTGCCTGCTAGGCCAGTGCTAGGTGCGTGGGTGCTGTTTGTGGTTGTGAGGTCACTTGTGTCTCAGTGCCTGCTAGGCCAGTGCTAGGTGCGTGGCTGCTGTTTGTGGTTGTGAGGTCAGTGGTGCCTCTGTGCCTGCTAGGCCAGTGCTAGGTGCGTGGGTGCTGTTTGCAGTTGTGAGGTCAGTGGTGTCTCAGTGCCTGCTAGGCCAGTGCTAGGTGCGTGGCTGTGTTTGTGGTTGTGAGGTCACTTGTGTCTCAGTGCCTGCTAGGCCAGTGCTAGGTGCGTGGGTGCTGTTGGTGGTTGTGAGGTCAGTGGTGGCTCAGTGCCTGCTAGGCCAGTGCTAGGTGCGTGGCTGCTGTTTGTGGTTGTGAGGTCACTTGTGTCTCTGTGCCTGCTAGGCCAGTGCTAGGTGCGTGGTTGCTGTTTGTGGTTGTGAGGTCAGTGGTGGCTCAGTGCCTGCTAGGCCAGTGCTAGGTGCGTGGCTGCTGTTTGTGGTTGTGAGGTCAGTGGTGGCTCAGTGCCTGCTAGGCCAGTGCTAGGTGCGTGGGTGCTGTTTGTGGTTGTGAGGTCAGTGGTGGCTCAGTGCCTGCTAGGCCAGTGCTAGGTGCGTGGCTGCTCTTTTCAATTGCGAGGTCACTTGTGTCTCAGTGCCTGCTAGGCCAGTGCTAGGTGCGTGGCTGCTGTTTGTGGTTGTGAGGTCAGTGGTGGCTCAGTGCCTGCTAGGCCAGTGCTAGGTGCGTGGCTGCTGTTGGTGGTTGTGAGGTCAGTGGTGGCTCAGTGCCTGCTAGGCCAGTGCTAGGTGCGTGGCTGTGTTTGTGGTTGTGAGGTCAGTGGTGGCTCAGTGCCTGCTAGGCCAGTGCTAGGTGCGTGGCTGCTGTTTGTGGTTGTGAGGTCAGTGGTGGCTCAGTGCCTGCTAGGCCAGTGCTAGCTGCGTGGCTGCTGGTTGTGGTTGTGAGGTCAGTGGTGGCTCAGTGCCTGCTAGGCCAGTGCTAGGTGCGTGGCTGCTGTTTGTGGTTGTTAGGTCACTTGTGTCTCAGTGCCTGCTAGGCCAGTGCTAGGTGCGTGGATGCTGTTTTCAATTGTGAGGTCAGTGGTGGCTCAGTGCCTGCTAGGCCAGTGCTAGGTGCGTGGCTGCTGTTTGTGGTTGTGAGGTCAGTGGTGGCTCAGTGCCTGCTAAGCCAGTGCTAGGTGCGTGGATGCTGTTTGTGGTTGTGAGGTCAGTGGTGGCTCAGTGCCTGTTAGGCCAGTGCTAGGTGCGTGGCTGCTGTTTGTGGTTGTGAGGTCAGTGGTGGCTCAGTGCCTGCTAGGCCAGTGCTAGGTGCGTGGGTGCTGTTGGTGGTTGTGAGGTCAGTGGTGGCTCAGTGCCTGCTAGGCCAGTGCTAGGTGCGTGGCTGCTCTTTTCAATTGCGAGGTCACTTGTGTCTCAGTGCCTGCTAGGCCAGTGCTAGGTGCGTGGCTGCTGTTTGTGGTTGTGAGGTCAGTGGTGGCTCAGTGCCTGCTAGGCCAGTGCTAGGTGCGTGGCTGCTGTTGGTGGTTGTGAGGTCAGTGGTGGCTCAGTGCCTGCTATGCCAGTGCTAGGTGCGTGGCTGCTGTTGGTGGTTGTGAGGTCAGTGGTGGCTCAGTGCCTGCTAGGCCAGTGCTAGGTGCGTGGCTGCTGTTTGTGGTTGTGAGGTCAGTGGTGGCTCAGTGCCTGATAGGCCAGTGCTAGGTGCGTGGCTGCTGTTTTCAATTGTGAGGTCAGTGGTGGCTCAGTGCCTGCTAGGCCAGTGCTAGGTGCGTGGCTGCTGTTTGTGGTTGTGAGGTCAGTGGTGGCTCAGTGCCTGCTAGGCCAGTGCTAGGTGTTTGGCTGCTGTTTTCAATTGTGAGGTCACTTGTGGCTCAGTGCCTGCTAGGCCAGTGCTAGGTGCGTGGCTGCTGTTTGTGGTTGTGAGGTCAGTGGTGGCTCAGTGCCTGCTAGGCCAGTGCTAGGTGCGTGGATGCTGTTTTCAACTGTGAGGTCAGTGGTGGCTCAGTGCCTGCTAGGCCAGTGCTAGGTGCGTGGCTGCTGTTTTCAATTGTGAGGTCATTGGTGGCTCAGTGCCTGCTAGGCCAGTGCTAGGTGCGTGGCTGCTGTTTTCAATTGTGAGGTCACTTGTGGATCAGTGCCTGCTAGGCCTGTGCTAGGTGCGTGGCTGCTGTTTGTGGTTGTGAGGTCACTTGTGTCTCAGTGCCTGCTAGGCCAGTGCTAGGTGCGTGGGTGCTGTTTGTGGTTGTGAGGTCACCTGTGTCTCAGTGCCTGCTAGGCCAGTGCTAGGTGCGTGGGTGCTGTTTGTGGTTGTGAGGTCACTTGTGTCTCAGTGCCTGCTAGGCCAGTGCTAGGTGCGTGGCTGCTGTTTGTGGTTGTGAGGTCAGTGGTGGCTCAGTGCCTGCTAGGCAAGTGCTAGGTGCGTGGCTGCTGTTTGTGGTTGTGAGGTCAGTGGTGGCTCAGTGCCTGCTAGGCCATTGCTGGGTGCGTGGGTGCTGTTTGTGGTTGTGAGGTCAGTGGTGGCTCAGTGCCTGCTAGGCCAGTGCTGGGTGCGTGGTTGCTGTTGGTGGTTGTGAGGTCAGTGGTGGCTCAGTGCCTGCTAGGCCAGTGCTAGGTGCGTGGCTGCTGTTTGTGGTTGTGAGGTCAGTGGTGGCTCAGTGCCTGCTAGGCCAGTGCTAGGTGTTTGGCTGCTGTTTTCAATTGTGAGGTCCCTTGTGGCTCAGTGCCTGCTAGGCCAGTGCTAGGTGCGTGGCTGCTGTTTGTGGTTGTGAGGTCAGTGGTGGCTCAGTGCCTGCTAGGCCAGTGCTAGGTGCGTGGCTGCTGTTGGTGGTTGTGAGGTCAGTGGTGGCTCAGTGCCTGCTAGGCCAGTGCTAGGTGCGTGGCTGCTGTTTGTGGTTGTGAGGTCAGTGGTGGCTCAGTGCCTGCTAGGCCAGTGCTAGGTGCGTGGCTGCTGTTTGTGGTTGTGAGGTCAGTGGTGGCTCAGTGCCTGCTAGGCCAGTGCTAGGTGCGTGGGTGCTGTTTGTGGTTGTGAGGTCAGTGGTGGCTCAGTGCCTGCTAGGCCAGTGCTAGGTGCATGGCTGCTGTTTTCAACTGTGAGGTCATTGGTGGCTCAGTGCCTGCTAGGCCAGTGCTAGGTGCGTGGGTGCTGTTTGTGGTTGTGAGGTCAGTGGTGGCTCAGTGCCTGCTAGGCCAGTGCTAGGTGCGTGGCTGCTGTTTGTGGTTGTGAGGTCAGGGGTGGCTCAGTGCCTGCTCGGCCAGTGCTAGGTGCGTGGCTGCTCTTTTCAATTGCGAGGTCACTTGTGTCTCAGTGCCTGCTAGGCCAGTGCTAGTTGCGTGGGTGCTGTTTTCAATTGTGAGCTCACTTCTGTCTCAGTGCCTGCTAGGCCAGTGCTAGGTGCGTGGCTGCTGTTTTCAATTGTGAGGTCAGTGGTGGCTCAGTGCCTGCTAGGCCAGTGCTAGGTGCGTGGCTGCTGTTTGTGGTTGTGAGGTCAGTGGTGGCTCAGTGCCTGCTAGGCCAGTGCTAGGTGTTTGGCTGCTGTTTTCAATTGTGAGGTCAGTGGTGGCTCAGTGCCTGCTAGGCAAGTGCTAGGTGCGTGGCTGCTGTTTGTGGTTGTGAGGTCAGTGGTGGCTCAGTGCCTGCTAGGCCATTGCTGGGTGCGTGGGTGCTGTTTGTGGTTGTGAGGTCAGTGGTGGCTCAGTGCCTGCTAGGCCAGTGCTAGGTGCGTGGGTGCTGTTTGTGGTTTTAGGTCACTTGTGCCTCTGTGCCTGCTAGGCCAGTGCTAGGTGCGTGGGTGCTGTTTGTGGTTGTGAGGTCAGTGGTGTCTCAGTGCCTGCTAGGCCAGTGCTAGGTGCGTGGTTGCTGTTTGTGGTTGTGAGGTCAGTGGTGGCTCAGTGCCTGCTAGGCCAGTGCTAGGTGCGTGGGTGCTGTTTGTGGTTGTGAGGTCAGTGGTGGCTCAGTGCCTGCTAGGCCAGTGGTAGGTGCGTGGCTGCTGTTTTCAATTGTGAGGTCACTTGTGTCTCAGTGCCTGCTAGGCCAGTGCTAGGTGCGTGGCTGCTGTTTGTGGTTGTGAGGTCAGTGGTGGCTCAGTGCCTGCTAGGCCAGTGCTAGGTGCGTGGATGCTGTTTGTGGTTGTGAGGTCACCTGTGTCTCAGTGCCTGCTAGGCCAGTGCTAGGTGCGTGGCTGCTGTTGGTGGTTGTGAGGTCAGTGGTGGCTCAGTGCCTGCTAGGCCAGTGCTAGGTGCGTGGCTGCTGTTTGTGGTTGTGAGGTCAGTGGTGGCTCAGTGCCTGCTAGGCCAGTGCTAGGTGCGTGGCTGCTGTTTTCAATTGTGAGGTCAGTGGTGGCTCAGTGCCTGCTAGGCAAGTGCTAGGTGCGTGGCTGCTGTTTGTGGTTGTGAGGTCAGTGGTGGCTCAGTGCCTGCTAGGCCAGTGCTGGGTGCGTGGGTGCTGTTGGTGGTTGTGAGGTCAGTGGTGGCTCAGTGCCTGCTAGGCCAGTGCTAGCTGCGTGGCTGCTGTTTTCAATTGTGAGGTCAGTGGTGGCTCAGTGCCTGCTAGGCCAGTGCTAGGTGCGTGGTTGCTGTTTTCAATTGTGAGGTCACTTGTGGCTCAGTGCCTGCTAGGCCAGTGCTAGGTGCGTGGCTGCTGTTTGTGGTTGTGAGGTCAGTGGTGGCTCAGTGCCTGCTAGGCCAGTGCTAGGTGGGTGGCTGCTGTTTGTGGTTGTGAGGTCAGTGGTGGCTCAGTGCCTGCTAGGCCAGTGCTAGGTGCATGGCTGCTGTTTTCAACTGTGATGTCAGTGGTGGCTCAGTGCCTGCTAGGCCAGTGCTAGGTGCGTGGCTGCTGTTGGTGGTTGTGAGGTCAGTGGTGTCTCAGTGCCTGCTAGGCCAGTGCTAGGTGCGTGGGTGCTGTTGGTGGTTGTGAGGTCAGTGGTGGCTCAGTGCCTGCTAGGCCAGTGCTAGGTGCGTGGCTGCTGTTTGTGGTTGTGAGGTCAGTGGTGGCTCAGTGCCTGCTAGGCCAGTGCTAGGTGCGTGGCTGCTGTTTGTGGTTGTGAGGTCAGTGGTGGCTCAGTGCCTGCTAGGCCAGTGCTAGGTGCGTGGCTGCTGGTTGTGGTTGTGAGGTCAGTGGTGGCTCAGTGCCTGCTAGGCCAGTGCTAGGTGCGTGGCTGCTGTTTTCAATTGTGAGGTCACTTGTGTCTCAGTGCCTGCTAGGCCAGTGCTAGGTGCGTGGGTGCTGTTTGTGGTTGTGAGGTCAGTGGTGGCTCAGTGCCTGCTAGGCCAGTGCTAGGTGCGTGGGTGCTGTTGGTGGTTGTGAGGTCAGTGGTGGCTCAGTGCCTGCTAGGCCAGTGCTAGGTGCGTGGCTGCTGTTTGTGGTTGTGAGGTCAGTGGTGGCTCAGTGCCTGCTAGGCCAGTGCTAGGTGCGTGGCTGCTGTTTGTGGTTGTGAGGTCAGTGGTGGCTCAGTGCCTGCTAGGCCAGTGCTAGGTGCGTGGCTGCTGGTTGTGGTTGTGAGGTCAGTGGTGGCTCAGTGCCTGCTAGGCCAGTGCTAGGTGCGTGGCTGCTGTTTGTGGTTGTGAGGTCAGTGGTGGCTCAGTGCCTGCTAGGCCAGTGCTAGGTGGGTGGCTGCTGTTTTCAATTGTGAGGTCACTTGTGTCTCAGTGCCTGCTAGGCCAGTGCTAGGTGCGTGGGTGCTGTTGGTGGTTGTGAGGTCAGTGGTGGCTCAGTGCCTGCTAGGCCAGTGCTAGGTGCGTGGGTGCTGTTGGTGGTTGTGAGGTCAGTGGTGTCTCAGTGCCTGCTAGGCCAGTGCTAGGTGCGTGGCTGCTTTTTTCAATTGTGAGGTCAGTGGTGGCTCAGTGCCTGCTAGGCAAGTGCTAGGTGCGTGGTTGCTGTTTTCAATTGTGAGGTCACTTGTGGCTCAGTGCCTGCTAGGCCAGTGCTAGGTGCGTGGCTGCTGTTTGTGGTTGTGAGGTCAGTGGTGGCTCAGTGCCTGCTAGGCCAGTGCTAGGTGCGTGGCTGCTGGTTGTGGTTGTGAGGTCAGTGGTGGCTCAGTGCCTGCTAGGCCAGTGCTAGGTGCGTGGGTGGTGTTTGTGGTTGTGAGGTCAGGGGTGGCTCAGTGCCTGCTAGGCCAGTGCTAGGTGCGTGGCTGCTGGTTGTGGTTGTGAGGTCAGTGGTGGCTCAGTGCCTGCTAGGCCAGTGCTAGGTGCGTGGTTGCTGTTTTCAATTGTGAGGTCACTTGTGTCTCAGTGCCTGCTAGGCCAGTGCTAGGTGCGTGGGTGCTGTTTGTGGTTGTGAGGTCAGTGGTGGCTCAGTGCCTGCTAGGCCAGTGCTAAGTGCGTGGCTGCTGTTTGTGGTTGTGAGGTCAGTGGTGGCTCAGTGCCTGCTAGGCCGGTGCTAGGTGCGTGGCTGCTGTTTGTGGTTGTGAGGTCAGTGGTGGCTCAGTGCCTGCTAGGCCAGTGCTAGGTGCGTGGGTGCTGTTTGTGGTTGTGAGGTCAGTGGTGGCTCAGTGCCTGCTAGGCCAGTGCTAGGTGCATGGCTGCTGTTTTCAACTGTGAGGTCAGTGGTGGCTCAGTGCCTGCTAGGCCAGTGCTAGGTGCGTGGGTGCTGTTTGTGGTTGTGAGGTCAGTGGTGGCTCAGTGCCTGCTAGGCCAGTGCTAGGTGCGTGGCTGCTGGTTGTGGTTGTGAGGTCAGGGGTGGCTCAGTGCCTGCTAGGCCAGTGCTAGGTGCGTGGCTGCTCTTTTCAATTGCGAGGTCACTTGTGTCTCAGTGCCTGCTAGGCCAGTGCTAGTTGCGTGGCTGCTGTTTTCAATTGTGAGCTCACTTCTGTCTCAGTGCCTGCTAGGCCAGTGCTAGGTGCGTGGCTGCTGTTTTCAATTGTGAGGTCAGTGGTGGCTCAGTGCCTGCTAGGCCAGTGCTAGGTGCGTGGCTGCTGTTTGTGGTTGTGAGGTCAGTGGTGGCTCAGTGCCTGCTAGGCCAGTGCTAGGTGTTTGGCTGCTGTTTTCAATTGTGAGGTCAGTGGTGGCTCAGTGCCTGCTAGGCAAGTGCTAGGTGCGTGGCTGCTGTTTGTGGTTGTGAGGTCAGTGGTGGCTCAGTGCCTGCTAGGCCATTGCTGGGTGCGTGGGTGCTGTTTGTGGTTGTGAGGTCAGTGGTGGCTCAGTGCCTGCTAGGCCAGTGCTAGGTGCGTGGCTGCTGTTTGTGGTTTTAGGTCACTTGTGCCTCTGTGCCTGCTAGGCCAGTGCTAGGTGCGTGGGTGCTGTTTGTGGTTGTGAGGTCAGTGGTGTCTCAGTGCCTGCTAGGCCAGTGCTAGGTGCGTGGTTGCTGTTTGTGGTTGTGAGGTCAGTGGTGGCTCAGTGCCTGCTAGGCCAGTGCTAGGTGCGTGGGTGCTGTTTGTGGTTGTGAGGTCAGTGGTGGCTCAGTGCCTGCTAGGCCAGTGGTAGGTGCGTGGCTGCTGTTTTCAATTGTGAGGTCACTTGTGTCTCAGTGCCTGCTAGGCCATTGCTAGGTGCGTGGATGCTGTTTGTGGTTGTGAGGTCACCTGTGTCTCAGTGCCTGCTAGGCCAGTGCTAGGTGCGTGGCTGCTGTTGGTGGTTGTGAGGTCAGTGGTGGCTCAGTGCCTGCTAGGCCAGTGCTAGGTGCGTGGGTGCTGTTTGTGGTTGTGAGGTCAGTGGTGGCTCAGTGCCTGCTAGGCCAGTGCTAGGTGCGTGGCTGCTGTTTTCAATTGTGAGGTCAGTGGTGGCTCAGTGCCTGCTAGGCAAGTGCTAGGTGCGTGGCTGCTGTTTGTGGTTGTGAGGTCAGTGGTGGCTCAGTGCCTGCTAGGCCAGTGCTGGGTGCGTGGTTGCTGTTGGTGGTTGTGAGGTCAGTGGTGGCTCAGTGCCTGCTAGGCCAGTGCTAGCTGCGTGGCTGCTGTTTTCAATTGTGAGGTCAGTGGTGGCTCAGTGCCTGCTAGGCCAGTGCTAGGTGCGTGGTTGCTGTTTTCAATTGTGAGGTCACTTGTGGCTCAGTGCCTGCTAGGCCAGTGCTAGGTGCGTGGCTGCTGTTTGTGGTTGTGAGGTCAGTGGTGGCTCAGTGCCTGCTAGGCCAGTGCTAGGTGGGTGGCTGCTGTTTGTGGTTGTGAGGTCAGTGGTGGCTCAGTGCCTGCTAGGCCAGTGCTAGGTGCATGGCTGCTGTTTTCAACTGTGAGGTCAGTGGTGGCTCAGTGCCTGCTAGGCCAGTGCTAGGTGCGTGGCTGCTGTTTGTGGTTGTGAGGTCAGTGGTGGCTCAGTGCCTGCTAGGCCAGTGCTAGGTGCGTGGCTGCTGTTTGTGGTTGTGAGGTCACTTGTGGCTCAGTGCCTGCTAGGCCAGTGCTAGGTGCGTGGCTGCTGGTTGTGGTTGTGAGGTCAGGGGTGGCTCAGTGCCTGCTAGGCCAGTGCTAGGTGCGTGGCTGCTGGTTGTGGTTGTGAGGTCAGTGGTGGCTCAGTGCCTGCTAGGCCAGTGCTAGGTGCGTGGCTGCTGTTTTCAATTGTGAGGTCACTTGTGTCTCAGTGCCTGCTAGGCCAGTGCTAGGTGCGTGGGTGCTGTTTGTGGTTGTGAGGTCAGTGGTGGCTCAGTGCCTGCTAGGCCAGTGCTAGGTGCGTGGGTGCTGTTGGTGGTTGTGAGGTCAGTGGTGGCTCAGTGCCTGCTAGGCCAGTGCTAGGTGCGTGGCTGCTGTTTGTGGTTGTGAGGTCAGTGGTGGCTCAGTGCCTGCTAGGCCAGTGCTAGGTGCGTGGCTGCTGTTTGTGGTTGTGAGGTCAGTGGTGGCTCAGTGCCTGCTAGGCCAGTGCTAGGTGCGTGGCTGCTGGTTGTGGTTGTGAGGTCAGTGGTGGCTCAGTGCCTGCTAGGCCAGTGCTAGGTGCGTGGCTGCTGTTTGTGGTTGTGAGGTCAGTGGTGGCTCAGTGCCTGCTAGGCCAGTGCTAGGTGGGTGGCTGCTGTTTTCAATTGTGAGGTCACTTGTGTCTCAGTGCCTGCTAGGCCAGTGCTAGGTGCGTGGGTGCTGTTGGTGGTTGTGAGGTCAGTGGTGGCTCAGTGCCTGCTAGGCCAGTGCTAGGTGCGTGGGTGCTGTTGGTGGTTGTGAGGTCAGTGGTGTCTCAGTGCCTGCTAGGCCAGTGCTAGGTGCGTGGCTGCTTTTTTCAATTGTGAGGTCAGTGGTGGCTCAGTGCCTGCTAGGCAAGTGCTAGGTGCGTGGTTGCTGTTTTCAATTGTGAGGTCACTTGTGGCTCAGTGCCTGCTAGGCCAGTGCTAGGTGCGTGGCTGCTGTTTGTGGTTGTGAGGTCAGTGGTGGCTCAGTGCCTGCTAGGCCAGTGCTAGGTGCGTGGCTGCTGGTTGTGGTTGTGAGGTCAGTGGTGGCTCAGTGCCTGCTAGGCCAGTGCTAGGTGCGTGGGTGCTGTTTGTGGTTGTGAGGTCAGTGGTGGCTCAGTGCCTGCTAGGCCAGTGCTAGGTGCGTGGCTGCTGTTGGTGGTTGTGAGGTCAGTGGTGGCTCAGTGCCTGCTAGGCCAGTGCTAGGTGCGTGGTTGCTGTTTTCAATTGTGAGGTCACTTGTGTCTCAGTGCCTGCTAGGCCAGTGCTAGGTGCGTGGGTGCTGTTTGTGGTTGTGAGGTCAGTGGTGGCTCAGTGCCTGCTAGGCCAGTGCTAGGTGCGTGGCTGCTGTTTGTGGTTGTGAGGTCAGTGGTGGCTCAGTGCCTGCTAGGCCGGTGCTAGGTGCGTGGCTGCTGTTTGTGGTTGTGAGGTCAGTGGTGGCTCAGTGCCTGCTAGGCCAGTGCTAGGTGCGTGGGTGCTGTTTGTGGTTGTGAGGTCAGTGGTGGCTCAGTGCCTGCTAGGCCAGTGCTAGGTGCGTGGCTGCTGTTGGTGGTTGTGAGGTCAGTGGTGGCTCAGTGCCTGCTAGGCCAGTGCTAGGTGCGTGGCTGCTGTTTGTGGTTGTGAGGTCAGTGGTGGCTCAGTGCCTGCTAGGCCAGTGCTAGGTGCGTGGCTGCTGTTTGTGGTTGTGAGGTCAGTGGTGGCTCAGTGCCTGCTAGGCCAGTGCTAGGTGCGTGGGTGCTGTTTGTGGTTGTGAGGTCAGTGGTGGCTCAGTGCCTGCTAGGCCAGTGCTAGTTGCGTGGCTGCTGTTTTCAATTGTGAGGTCACTTGTGGCTCAGTGCCTGCTAGGCCAGTGCTAGGTGCGTGGCTGCTGTTTTCAACTGTGAGGTCAGTGGTGTCTCAGTGCCTGCTAGGCCAGTGCTAGGTGCGTGTGTGCTGTTTGTGGTTGTGAGGTCAGTGGTGGCTCAGTGCCTGCTAGGCCAGTGCTAGGTGCGTGGCTGCTGTTTGTGGTTGTGAGGTCAGTGGTGGCTCAGTGCCTGCTAGGCCAGTGCTAGGTGCGTGGCTGCTGTTTTCAACTGTGAGGTCAGTGGTGTCTCAGTGCCTGCTAGGCCAGTGCTAGGTGCGTGGGTGCTGTTTGTGGTTGTGAGGTCAGTGGTGGCTCAGTGCCTGCTAGGCCAGTGCTAGGTGCGTGGCTGCTGTTTTCAACTGTGAGGTCAGTGGTGGCTCAGTGCCTGCTAGGCCAGTGCTAGGTGCGTGGGTGCTGTTTGTGGTTGTGAGGTCAGTGGTGGCTCAGTGCCTGCTAGGCCAGTGCTAGGTGCGTGGCTGCTGTTGGTGGTTGTGAGGTCAGTGGTGGCTCAGTGCCTGCTAGGCCAGTGCTAGGTGCGTGGCTGCTGTTTGTGGTTGTGAGGTCAGTGGTGGCTCAGTGCCTGCTAGGCCAGTGCTAGTTGCGTGGCTGCTGTTTTCAATTGTGAGGTCAGTGGTGGCTCAGTGCCTGCTAGGCCAGTGCTAGGTGCGTGGCTGCTGTTTGTGGTTGTGAGGTCAGTGGTGGCTCAGTGCCTGCTAGGCCAGTGCTAGGTGGGTGGCTGCTGTTTGTGGTTGTGAGGTCAGTGGTGGCTCAGTGCCTGCTAGGCCAGTGCT
Source organism: Apteryx mantelli (assembly GCF_036417845.1). Taxonomy (NCBI): domain Eukaryota; kingdom Metazoa; phylum Chordata; class Aves; order Apterygiformes; family Apterygidae; genus Apteryx; species Apteryx mantelli. Next base: position 25,232,203 of record NC_089988.1, read on the forward strand.
AGGTGCATGGCTGCTGTTTTCAACTGTGAGGTCAGTGGTGGCTCAGTGCCTGCTAGGCCAGTGCTAGGTGCGTGGCTGCTGTTTGTGGTTGTGAGGTCAGTGGTGGCTCAGTGCCTGCTAGGCCAGTGCTAGGTGCGTGGCTGCTGGTTGTGGTTGTGAGGTCAGTGGTGGCTCAGTCCCTGCTAGGCCAGTGCTGGGTGCGTGGTTGCTGTTGGTGGTTGTGAGGTCAGTGGTGGCTCAGTGCCTGCTAGGCCAGTGATAGGTGCGTGGCTGCTGTTTGTGGTTGTGAGGTCAGTGGTGGCTCAGTGCCTGCTAGGCCAGTGCTAGGTGCGTGGCTGCTGTTTGTGGTTGTGAGGTCAGTGGTGGCTCAGTGCCTGCTAGGCCAGTGCTAGGTGCGTGGCTGCTGGTTGTGGTTGTGAGGTCAGTGGTGGCTCAGTGCCTGCTAGGCCAGTGCTAGGTGCGTGGCTGCTGTTTGTGGTTGTGAGGTCAGTGGTGGCTCAGTGCCTGCTAGGCCAGTGCTAGGTGGGTGGCTGCTGTTTTCAATTGTGAGGTCACTTGTGTCTCAGTGCCTGCTAGGCCAGTGCTAGGTGCGTGGGTGCTGTTGGTGGTTGTGAGGTCAGTGGTGGCTCAGTGCCTGCTAGGCCAGTGCTAGGTGCGTGGGTGCTGTTGGTGGTTGTGAGGTCAGTGGTGTCTCAGTGCCTGCTAGGCCAGTGCTAGGTGCGTGGCTGCTTTTTTCAATTGTGAGGTCAGTGGTGGCTCAGTGCCTGCTAGGCAAGTGCTAGGTGCGTGGTTGCTGTTTTCAATTGTGAGGTCACTTGTGGCTCAGTGCCTGCTAGGCCAGTGCTAGGTGCGTGGCTGCTGTTTGTGGTTGTGAGGTCAGTGGTGGCTCAGTGCCTGCTAGGCCAGTGCTAGGTGCGTGGCTGCTGGTTGTGGTTGTGAGGTCAGTGGTGGCTCAGTGCCTGCTAGGCCAGTGCTAGGTGCGTGGGTGGTGTTTGTGGTTGTGAGGTCAGGGGTGGCTCAGTGCCTGCTAGGCCAGTGCTAGGTGCGTGGCTGCTGGTTGTGGTTGTGAGGTCAGTGGTGGCTCAGTGCCTGCTAGGCCAGTGCTAGGTGCGTGGTTGCTGTTTTCAATTGTGAGGTCACTTGTGTCTCAGTGCCTGCTAGGCCAGTGCTAGGTGCGTGGGTGCTGTTTGTGGTTGTGAGGTCAGTGGTGGCTCAGTGCCTGCTAGGCCAGTGCTAAGTGCGTGGCTGCTGTTTGTGGTTGTGAGGTCAGTGGTGGCTCAGTGCCTGCTAGGCCGGTGCTAGGTGCGTGGCTGCTGTTTGTGGTTGTGAGGTCAGTGGTGGCTCAGTGCCTGCTAGGCCAGTGCTAGGTGCGTGGGTGCTGTTTGTGGTTGTGAGGTCAGTGGTGGCTCAGTGCCTGCTAGGCCAGTGCTAGGTGCGTGGCTGCTGTTGGTGGTTGTGAGGTCAGTGGTGGCTCAGTGCCTGCTAGGCCAGTGCTGGGTGCGTGGTTGCTGTTGGTGGTTGTGAGGTCAGTGGTGGCTCAGTGCCTGCTAGGCCAGTGCTAGGTGCGTGGCTGCTGTTTGTGGTTGTGAGGTCAGTGGTGGCTCAGTGCCTGCTAGGCCAGTGCTAGGTGTTTGGCTGCTGTTTTCAATTGTGAGGTCCCTTGTGGCTCAGTGCCTGCTAGGCCAGTGCTAGGTGCGTGGCTGCTGTTTGTGGTTGTGAGGTCAGTGGTGGCTCAGTGCCTGCTAGGCCAGTGCTAGGTGCGTGGCTGCTGTTGGTGGTTGTGAGGTCAGTGGTGGCTCAGTGCCTGCTAGGCCAGTGCTAGGTGCGTGGCTGCTGTTTGTGGTTGTGAGGTCAGTGGTGGCTCAGTGCCTGCTAGGCCAGTGCTAGGTGCGTGGCTGCTGTTTGTGGTTGTGAGGTCAGTGGTGGCTCAGTGCCTGCTAGGCCAGTGCTAGGTGCGTGGCTGCTGTTGGTGGTTGTGAGGTCAGTGGTGGCTCAGTGCCTGCTAGGCCAGTGCTAGGTGCGTGGCTGCTCTTTTCAATTGCGAGGTCACTTGTGTCTCAGTGCCTGCTAGGCCAGTGCTAGTTGCGTGGCTGCTGTTTTCAATTGTGAGCTCACTTCTGTCTCAGTGCCTGCTAGGCCAGTGCTAGGTGCGTGGCTGCTGTTTTCAATTGTGAGGTCAGTGGTGGCTCAGTGCCTGCTAGGCAAGTGCTAGGTGCGTGGTTGCTGTTTTCAATTGTGAGGTCACTTGTGGCTCAGTGCCTGCTAGGCCAGTGCTAGGTGCGTGGGTGCTGTTTGTGGTTGTGAGGTCAGTGGTGGCTCAGTGCCTGCTAGGCCAGTGCTAGTTGCGTGGCTGCTGTTTTCAATTGTGAGCTCACTTCTGTCTCAGTGCCTGCTAGGCCAGTGCTAGGTGCGTGGCTGCTGTTTTCAATTGTGAGGTCAGTGGTGGCTCAGTGCCTGCTAGGCCAGTGCTAGGTGCGTGGCTGCTGTTTGTGGTTGTGAGGTCAGTGGTGGCTCAGTGCCTGCTAGGCCAGTGCTAGGTGTTTGGCTGCTGTTTTCAATTGTGAGGTCAGTGGTGGCTCAGTGCCTGCTAGGCAAGTGCTAGGTGCGTGGCTGCTGTTTGTGGTTGTGAGGTCAGTGGTGGCTCAGTGCCTGCTAGGCCATTGCTGGGTGCGTGGGTGCTGTTTGTGGTTGTGAGGTCAGTGGTGGCTCAGTGCCTGCTAGGCCAGTGCTAGGTGCGTGGCTGCTGTTTGTGGTTTTAGGTCACTTGTGCCTCTGTGCCTGCTAGGCCAGTGCTAGGTGCGTGGGTGCTGTTTGTGGTTGTGAGGTCAGTGGTGTCTCAGTGCCTGCTAGGCCAGTGCTAGGTGCGTGGTTGCTGTTTGTGGTTGTGAGGTCAGTGGTGGCTCAGTGCCTGCTAGGCCAGTGCTAGGTGCGTGGGTGCTGTTTGTGGTTGTGAGGTCAGTGGTGGCTCAGTGCCTGCTAGGCCAGTGGTAGGTGCGTGGCTGCTGTTTTCAATTGTGAGGTCACTTGTGTCTCAGTGCCTGCTAGGCCAGTGCTAGGTGCGTGGCTGCTGTTTTCAATTGTGAGGTCAGTGGTGGCTCAGTGCCTGCTAGGCCAGTGCTAGGTGCGTGGATGCTGTTTGTGGTTGTGAGGTCACCTGTGTCTCAGTGCCTGCTAGGCCAGTGCTAGGTGCGTGGCTGCTGTTGGTGGTTGTGAGGTCAGTGGTGGCTCAGTGCCTGCTAGGCCAGTGCTAGGTGCGTGGCTGCTGTTTGTGGTTGTGAGGTCAGTGGTGGCTCAGTGCCTGCTAGGCCAGTGCTAGGTGCGTAGCTGCTGTTTTCAATTGTGAGGTCAGTGGTGGCTCAGTGCCTGCTAGGCAAGTGCTAGGTGCGTGGCTGCTGTTTGTGGTTGTGAGGTCAGTGGTGGCTCAGTGCCTGCTAGGCCAGTGCTGGGTGCGTGGTTGCTGTTGGTGGTTGTGAGGTCAGTGGTGGCTCAGTGCCTGCTAGGCCAGTGCTAGCTGCGTGGCTGCTGTTTTCAATTGTGAGGTCAGTGGTGGCTCAGTGCCTGCTAGGCCAGTGCTAGGTGCGTGGTTGCTGTTTTCAATTGTGAGGTCACTTGTGGCTCAGTGCCTGCTAGGCCAGTGCTAGGTGCGTGGCTGCTGTTTGTGGTTGTGAGGTCAGTGGTGGCTCAGTGCCTGCTAGGCCAGTGCTAGGTGGGTGGCTGCTGTTTGTGGTTGTGAGGTCAGTGGTGGCTCAGTGCCTGCTAGGCCAGTGCTAGGTGCATGGCTGCTGTTTTCAACTGTGAGGTCAGTGGTGGCTCAGTGCCTGCTAGGCCAGTGCTAGGTGCGTGGGTGCTGTTGGTGGTTGTGAGGTCAGTGGTGGCTCAGTGCCTGCTAGGCCAGTGCTAGGTGCGTGGCTGCTGTTTGTGGTTGTGAGGTCAGTGGTGGCTCAGTGCCTGCTAGGCCAGTGCTAGGTGCGTGGCTGCTGGTTGTGGTTGTGAGGTCAGGGGTGGCTCAGTGCCTGCTAGGCCAGTGCTAGGTGCGTGGCTGCTGGTTGTGGTTGTGAGGTCAGTGGTGGCTCAGTGCCTGCTAGGCCAGTGCTAGGTGCGTGGCTGCTGTTTTCAATTGTGAGGTCACTTGTGTCTCAGTGCCTGCTAGGCCAGTGCTAGGTGCGTGGCTGCTGTTGGTGGTTGTGAGGTCAGTGGTGGCTCAGTGCCTGCTAGGCCAGTGCTAGGTGCGTGGGTGCTGTTTGTGGTTGTGAGGTCAGTGGTGGCTCAGTGCCTGCTAGGCCAGTGCTAGGTGCGTGGCTGCTGTTTGTGGTTGTGAGGTCAGTGGTGGCTCAGTGCCTGCTAGGCCAGTGCTAGGTGCGTGGCTGCTGTTTGTGGTTGTGAGGTCAGTGGTGGCTCAGTGCCTGCTAGGCCAGTGCTAGGTGCGTGGCTGCTGGTTGTGGTTGTGAGGTCAGTGGTGGCTCAGTGCCTGCTAGGCCAGTGCTAGGTGCGTGGCTGCTGTTTGTGGTTGTGAGGTCAGTGGTGGCTCAGTGCCTGCTAGGCCAGTGCTAGGTGGGTGGCTGCTGTTTTCAATTGTGAGGTCACTTGTGTCTCAGTGCCTGCTAGGCCAGTGCTAGGTGCGTGGGTGCTGTTGGTGGTTGTGAGGTCAGTGGTGGCTCAGTGCCTGCTAGGCCAGTGCTAGGTGCGTGGGTGCTGTTGGTGGTTGTGAGGTCAGTGGTGTCTCAGTGCCTGCTAGGCCAGTGCTAGGTGCGTGGCTGCTTTTTTCAATTGTGAGGTCAGTGGTGGCTCAGTGCCTGCTAGGCAAGTGCTAGGTGCGTGGCTGCTGTTTGTGGTTGTGAGGTCAGTGGTGGCTCAGTGCCTGCTAGGCCAGTGCTAGGTGCGTGGCTGCTGTTTGTGGTTGTGAGGTCAGTGGTGGCTCAGTGCCTGCTAGGCCAGTGCTAGGTGCGTGGCTGCTGGTTGTGGTTGTGAGGTCAGTGGTGGCTCAGTGCCTGCTAGGCCAGTGCTAGGTGCGTGGGTGGTGTTTGTGGTTGTGAGGTCAGGGGTGGCTCAGTGCCTGCTAGGCCAGTGCTAGGTGCGTGGCTGCTGGTTGTGGTTGTGAGGTCAGTGGTGGCTCAGTGCCTGCTAGGCCAGTGCTAGGTGCGTGGTTGCTGTTTTCAATTGTGAGGTCACTTGTGTCTCAGTGCCTGCTAGGCCAGTGCTAGGTGCGTGGGTGCTGTTTGTGGTTGTGAGGTCAGTGGTGGCTCAGTGCCTGCTAGGCCAGTGCTAGGTGCGTGGCTGCTGTTTGTGGTTGTGAGGTCAGTGGTGGCTCAGTGCCTGCTAGGCCGGTGCTAGGTGCGTGGCTGCTGTTTGTGGTTGTGAGGTCAGTGGTGGCTCAGTGCCTGCTAGGCCAGTGCTAGGTGCGTGGGTGCTGTTTGTGGTTGTGAGGTCAGTGGTGGCTCAGTGCCTGCTAGGCCAGTGCTAGGTGCGTGGCTGCTGTTGGTGGTTGTGAGGTCAGTGGTGGCTCAGTGCCTGCTAGGCCAGTGCTAGGTGCGTGGCTGCTGTTTGTGGTTGTGAGGTCAGTGGTGGCTCAGTGCCTGCTAGGCCAGTGCTAGGTGCGTGGCTGCTGTTTGTGGTTGTGAGGTCAGTGGTGGCTCAGTGCCTGCTAGGCCAGTGCTAGGTGCGTGGGTGCTGTTTGTGGTTGTGAGGTCAGTGGTGGCTCAGTGCCTGCTAGGCCAGTGCTAGGTGCGTGGCTGCTGTTTTCAATTGTGAGGTCACTTGTGGCTCAGTGCCTGCTAGGCCAGTGCTAGGTGCGTGGCTGCTGTTTTCAACTGTGAGGTCAGTGGTGTCTCAGTGCCTGCTAGGCCAGTGCTAGGTGCGTGGCTGCTGTTTGTGGTTGTGAGGTCAGTGGTGGCTCAGTGCCTGCTAGGCCAGTGCTAGGTGCGTGGCTGCTGTTTTCAATTGTGAGGTCACTTGTGGCTCAGTGCCTGCTAGGCCAGTGCTAGGTGCGTGGCTGCTGTTTTCAACTGTGAGGTCAGTGGTGTCTCAGTGCCTGCTAGGCCAGTGCTAGGTGCGTGGGTGCTGTTTGTGGTTGTGAGGTCAGTGGTGGCTCAGTGCCTGCTAGGCCAGTGCTAGGTGCGTGGCTGCTGTTTTCAACTGTGAGGTCAGTGGTGGCTCAGTGCCTGCTAGGCCAGTGCTAGGTGCGTGGGTGCTGTTTGTGGTTGTGAGGTCAGTGGTGGCTCAGTGCCTGCTAGGCCAGTGCTAGGTGCGTGGCTGCTGTTGGTGGTTGTGAGGTCAGTGGTGGCTCAGTGCCTGCTAGGCCAGTGCTAGGTGCGTGGGTGCTGTTTGTGGTTGTGAGGTCAGTGGTGGCTCAGTGCCTGCTAGGCCAGTGCTAGTTGCGTGGCTGCTGTTTTCAATTGTGAGGTCAGTGGTGGCTCAGTGCCTGCTAGGCCAGTGCTAGGTGCGTGGCTGCTGTTTGTGGTTGTGAGGTCAGTGGTGGCTCAGTGCCTGCTAGGCCAGTGCTAGGTGGGTGGCTGCTGTTTGTGGTTGTGAGGTCAGTGGTGGCTCAGTGCCTGCTAGGCCAGTGCTAGGTGCATGGCTGCTGTTTTCAACTGTGAGGTCAGTGGTGGCTCAGTGCCTGCTAGGCCAGTGCTAGGTGCGTGGCTGCTGTTTGTGGTTGTGAGGTCAGTGGTGGCTCAGTGCCTGCTAGGCCAGTGCTAGGTGCGTGGCTGCTGTTTGTGGTTGTGAGGTCAGTGGTGGCTCAGTCCCTGCTAGGCCAGTGCTGGGTGCGTGGTTGCTGTTGGTGGTTGTGAGGTCAGTGGTGGCTCAGTGCCTGCTAGGCCAGTGATAGGTGCGTGGCTGCTGTTTGTGGTTGTGAGGTCAGTGGTGGCTCAGTGCCTGCTAGGCCAGTGCTAGGTGCGTGGCTGCTGTTTGTGGTTGTGAGGTCAGTGGTGGCTCAGTGCCTGCTAGGCCAGTGCTAGGTGCGTGGCTGCTGTTTGTGGTTGTGAGGTCAGTGGTGGCTCAGTGCCTGCTAGGCCAGTGCTAGGTGCATGGCTGCTGTTTTCAACTGTGAGGTCAGTGGTGGCTCAGTGCCTGCTAGGCCAGTGCTAGGTGCGTGGCTGCTGTTTGTGGTTGTGAGGTCAGTGGTGGCTCAGTGCCTGCTAGGCCAGTGCTAGGTGCGTGGCTGCTGTTTGTGGTTGTGAGGTCAGGGGTGGCTCAGTGCCTGCTAGGCCAGTGCTAGGTGCGTGGCTGCTCTTTTCAATTGCGAAGTCACTTGTGTCTCAGTGCCTGCTAGGCCAGTGCTAGTTGCGTGGCTGCTGTTTTCAATTGTGAGGTCAGTGGTGGCTCAGTGCCTGCTAGGCCAGTGCTAGGTGCGTGGCTGCTGTTTTCAACTGTGAGGTCAGTGGTGGCTCAGTGCCTGCTAGGCCAGTGCTAGGTGCGTGGTTGCTGTTTGTGGTTGTGAGGTCAGTGGTGGCTCAGTGCCTGCTAGGCCAGTGCTAGGTGCGTGGATGCTGTTTTCAACTGTGAGGTCAGTGGTGGCTCAGTGCCTGCTAGGCCAGTGCTAGGTGCGTGGATGCTGTTTTCAACTGTGAGGTCAGTGGTGGCTCAGTGCCTGCTAGGCCAGTGCTAGGTGCGTGGCTGCTGTTTGTGGTTTTGAGGTCACCTGTGTCTCAGTGCCTGCTAGGCCAGTGCTAGGTGCGTGGCTGCTGTTTGTGGTTGTGAGGTCACTTCTGTCTCAGTGCCTGCTAGGCCAGTGCTAGGTGCGTGGCTGCTGTTTTCAATTGTGAGGTCAGTGGTGGCTCAGTGCCTGCTAGGCCAGTGCTAGGTGCGTGGCTGCTGTTTGTGGTTGTGAGGTCAGTGGTGGCTCAGTGCCTGCTAGGCCAGTGCTAGGTGCGTGGCTGCTGTTTGTGGTTGTGAGGTCAGTGGTGGCTCAGTGCCTGCTAGGCAAGTGCTAGGTGCGTGGCTGCTGTTTGTGGTTGTGAGGTCAGTGGTGGCTCAGTGCCTGCTAGGCCAGTGCTAGGTGCATGGCTGCTGTTTTCAACTGTGAGGTCAGTGGTGGCTCAGTGCCTGCTAGGCCAGTGCTAGGTGCGTGGCTGCTGTTTGTGGTTTTAGGTCACTTGTGCCTCTGTGCCTGCTAGGCCAGTGCTAGGTGCGTGGGTGCTGTTTGTGGTTGTGAGGTCAGTGGTGTCTCAGTGCCTGCTAGGCCAGTGCTAGGTGCGTGGTTGCTGTTTGTGGTTGTGAGGTCAGTGGTGGCTCAGTGCCTGCTAGGCCAGTGCTAGGTGCGTGGGTGCTGTTTGTGGTTGTGAGGTCAGTGGTGGCTCAGTGCCTGCTAGGCCAGTGCTAGGTGCGTGGCTGCTGTTTTCAATTGTGAGGTCACTTGTGTCTCAGTGCCTGCTAGGCCAGTGCTAGGTGCGTGGCTGCTGTTTTCAATTGTGAGGTCAGTGGTGGCTCAGTGCCTGCTAGGCCATTGCTAGGTGCGTGGATGCTGTTTGTGGTTGTGAGGTCACCTGTGTCTCAGTGCCTGCTAGGCCAGTGCTAGGTGCGTGGCTGCTGTTGGTGGTTGTGAGGTCAGTGGTGGCTCAGTGCCTGCTAGGCCAGTGCTAGGTGCGTGGCTGCTGTTTGTGGTTGTGAGGTCAGTGGTGGCTCAGTGCCTGCTAGGCCAGTGCTAGGTGCGTGGCTGCTGTTTTCAATTGTGAGGTCAGTGGTGGCTCAGTGCCTGCTAGGCAAGTGCTAGGTGCGTGGGTGCTGTTTGTGGTTGTGAGGTCAGTGGTGGCTCAGTGCCTGCTAGGCCAGTGCTGGGTGCGTGGTTGCTGTTGGTGGTTGTGAGGTCAGTGGTGGCTCAGTGCCTGCTAGGCCAGTGCTAGCTGCGTGGCTGCTGTTTTCAATTGTGAGGTCAGTGGTGTCTCAGTGCCTGCTAGGCCAGTGCTAGGTGCGTGGCTGCTGTTTGTGGTTGTGAGGTCAGTGGTGGCTCAGTGCCTGCTAGGCCAGTGCTAGGTGGGTGGCTGCTGTTTGTGGTTGTGAGGTCAGTGGTGGCTCAGTGCCTGCTAGGCCAGTGCTAGGTGCATGGCTGCTGTTTTCAACTGTGAGGTCAGTGGTGGCTCAGTGCCTGCTAGGCCAGTGCTAGGTGCGTGGGTGCTGTTTGTGGTTGTGAGGTCAGTGGTGGCTCAGTGCCTGCTAGGCCAGTGCTAGGTGCGTGGCTGCTGTTTGTGGTTGTGAGGTCAGTGGTGGCTCAGTGCCTGCTAGGCCAGTGCTAGGTGCGTGGCTGCTGGTTGTGGTTGTGAGGTCAGTGGTGGCTCAGTGCCTGCTAGGCCAGTGCTAGGTGCGTGGCTGCTGTTTTCAATTGTGAGGTCACTTGTGTCTCAGTGCCTGCTAGGCCAGTGCTAGGTGCGTGGGTGCTGTTTGTGGTTGTGAGGTCAGTGGTGGCTCAGTGCCTGCTAGGCCAGTGCTAGGTGCGTGGGTGCTGTTGGTGGTTGTGAGGTCAGTGGTGGCTCAGTGCCTGCTAGGCCAGTGCTAGGTGCGTGGCTGCTGTTTGTGGTTGTGAGGTCAGTGGTGGCTCAGTGCCTGCTAGGCCAGTGCTAGGTGCGTGGCTGCTGTTTTCAATTGTGAGGTCAGCGGTGGCTCAGTGCCTGCTAGGCAAGTGCTAGGTGCGTGGCTGCTGTTTGTGGTTGTGAGGTCAGTGGTGGCTCAGTGCCTGCTAGGCCAGTGCTAGGTGCGTGGGTGCTGTTTTCAATTGTGAGGTCACTTGTGGCTCAGTGCCTGCTAGGCCACTGCTAGGTGCGTGGCTGCTGTTTGCAGTTGTGAGGTCAGTGGTTGCTCAGTGCCTGCTAGGCCAGTGCTAGGTGCGTGGGTGCTCTTTGTGGTTGTGAGGTCAGTGGTGGCTCAGTGCCTGCTAGGCCAGTGCTAGGTGCGTGGGTGCTGTTTGTGGTTGTGAGGTCAGTGGTGGCTCAGTGCCTGCTAGGCCAGTGCTAGGTGCGTGGCTGCTGTTTGTGGTTGTGAGGTCACTTGTGTCTCAGTGCCTGCTAGGCCAGTGCTAGGTGCGTGGCTGCTGTTTTCAATTGTGAGGTCACTTGTGTCTCAGTGCCTGCTAGGCCAGTGCTAGGTGCGTGGGTGCTGTTTGTGGTTGTGAGGTCAGTGGTGGCTCAGTGCCTGCTAGGCCAGTGCTAGGTGCGTGGCTGCTGTTTGTGGTTTTAGGTCACCTGTGTCTCAGTGCCTGCTAGGCCAGTGCTAGGTGCGTGGGTGCTGTTTTCAATTGTGAGGTCAGTGGTGGCTCAGTGCCTGCTAGGCCAGTGCTAGGTGCGTGGTTGCTGTTTGTGGTTGTGAGGTCAGTGGTGGCTCAGTGCCTGCTAGGCCAGTGCTAGGTGCGTGGCTGCTGTTTGTGGTTGTGAGGTCAGTGGTGGCTCAGTGCCTGCTAGGCCAGTGCTAGGTGCGTGGCTGCTGTTTTCAATTGTGAGGTCAGTGGTGGCTCAGTGCCTGCTAGGCCAGTGCTAGTTGCGTGGCTGCTCTTTTCAATTGTGAGGTCAGTGGTGGCTCAGTGCCTGCTAGGCCAGTGCTAGGTGCGTGGCTGCTGTTTGTGGTTGTGAGGTCAGTGGTGGCTCAGTGCCTGCTAGGCCAGTGCTAGGTGCGTGGCTGCTGTTTGTGGTTGTGAGGTCAGTGGTGGCTCAGTGCCTGCTAGGCCAGTGCAGGGTGCGTGGCTGCTGTTTGTGGTTGTGAGGTCAGTGGTGGCTCAGTGCCTGCTAGGCCAGTGCTAGGTGCGTGGCTGCTGTTTGTGGTTGTGAGGTCAGTGGTGGCTCAGTGCCTGCTAGGCCAGTGCTAGGTGCGTGGCTGCTGTTTGTGGTTGTGAGGTCAGTGGTGGCTCAGTGCCTGCTAGGCCAGTGCTAGGTGCATGGCTGCTGTTTTCAACTGTGAGGTCAGTGGTGGCTCAGTGCCTGCTAGGCCAGTGCTAGGTGCGTGGCTGCTGTTTGTGGTTGTGAGGTCAGTGGTGGCTCAGTGCCTGCTAGGCCAGTGCTAGGTGCGTGGCTGCTGTTTGTGGTTGTGAGGTCAGGGGTGGCTCAGTGCCTGCTAGGCCAGTGCTAGGTGCGTGGCTGCTCTTTTCAATTGCGAGGTCACTTGTGTCTCAGTGCCTGCTAGGCCAGTGCTAGTTGCGTGGCTGCTGTTTTCAATTGTGAGCTCACTTGTGGCTCAGTGCCTGCTAGGCCAGTGCTAGGTGCGTGGCTGCTGTTTTCAACTGTGAGGTCAGTGGTGGCTCAGTGCCTGCTAGGCCAGTGCTAGGTGCGTGGCTGCTGTTAGTGGTTGTGAGGTCAGTGGTGGCTCAGTGCCTGCTAGGCCAGTGCTAGGTGCGTGGCTGCTGTTTTCAATTGTGAGGTCAGTGGTGGCTCAGTGCCTGCTAGGCCAGTGCTAGGTGCGTGGCTGCTGTTTGTGGTTGTGAGGTCAGTGGTGGCTCAGTGCCTGCTAGGCCAGTGCTAGGTGCGTGGCTGCTGTTTGTGGTTGTGAGGTCAGTGGTGGCTCAGTGCCTGCTAGGCCAGTGCTAGGTGCGTGGCTGCTGTTGGTGGTTGTGAGGTCAGTGGTGGCTCAGTGCCTGCTAGGCCAGTGCTAGGTGCGTGGGTGCTGTTTGTGGTTGTGAGGTCAGTGGTGGCTCAGTGCCTGCTAGGCCAGTGCTAGGTGCGTGGCTGCTGTTTGTGGTTGTGAGGTCAGTGGTGGCTCAGTGCCTGCTAGGCCAGTGCTAGGTGCGTGGCTGCTGTTTGTGGTTGTGAGGTCAGTGGTGGCTCAGTGCCTGCTAGGCCAGTGCTAGGTGTTTGGCTGCTGTTTTCAATTGTGAGGTCACTTGTGGCTCAGTGCCTGCTAGGCCAGTGCTAGGTGCGTGGGTGCTGTTTGTGGTTGTGAGGTCAGTGGTGGCTCAGTCCCTGCTAGGCCAGTGCTGGGTGCGTGGCTGCTGGTTGTGGTTGTGAGGTCAGTGGTGGCTCAGTGCCTGCTAGGCCAGTGCTAGGTGCGTGGTTGCTGTTTGTGGTTGTGAGGTCAGTGGTGGCTCAGTGCCTGCTAGGCCAGTGCTAGGTGCGTGGGTGCTGTTTGTGGTTGTGAGGTCAGTGGTGGCTCAGTGCCTGCTAGGCCAGTGGTAGGTGCGTGGCTGCTGTTTTCAATTGTGAGGTCACTTGTGTCTCAGTGCCTGCTAGGCCAGTGCTAGGTGCGTGGCTGCTGTTTTCAATTGTGAGGTCACTTGTGTCTCAGTGCCTGCTAGGCCAGTGCTAGGTGCGTGGATGCTGTTTGTGGTTGTGAGGTCACCTGTGTCTCAGTGCCTGCTAGGCCAGTGCTAGGTGCGTGGGTGCTGTTGGTGGTTGTGAGGTCAGTGGTGGCTCAGTGCCTGCTAGGCCAGTGCTAGGTGCGTGGCTGCTGTTTGTGGTTGTGAGGTCAGTGGTGGCTCAGTGCCTGCTAGGCCAGTGCTAGGTGCGTGGCTGCTGTTTTCAATTGTGAGGTCAGTGGTGGCTCAGTGCCTGCTAGGCCAGTGCTAGGTGCGTGGGTGCTGTTTGTGGTTGTGAGGTCAGTGGTGGCTCAGTGCCTGCTAGGCCAGTGCTGGGTGCGTGGTTGCTGTTGGTGGTTGTGAGGTCAGTGGTGGCTCAGTGCCTGCTAGGCCAGTGCTAGCTGCGTGGCTGCTGTTTTCAATTGTGAGGTCAGTGGTGTCTCAGTGCCTGCTAGGCCAGTGCTAGGTGCGTGGCTGCTGTTTGTGGTTGTGAGGTCAGTGGTGGCTCAGTGCCTGCTAGGCCAGTGCTAGGTGGGTGGCTGCTGTTTGTGGTTGTGAGGTCAGTGGTGGCTCAGTGCCTGCTAGGCCAGTGCTAGGTGCATGGCTGCTGTTTTCAACTGTGAGGTCAGTGGTGGCTCAGTGCCTGCTAGGCCAGTGCTAGGTGCGTGGGTGCTGTTGGTGGTTGTGAGGTCAGTGGTGGCTCAGTGCCTGCTAGGCCAGTGCTAGGTGCGTGGCTGCTGTTTGTGGTTGTGAGGTCAGTGGTGGCTCAGTGCCTGCTAGGCCAGTGCTAGGTGCGTGGCTGCTGGTTGTGGTTGTGAGGTCAGTGGTGGCTCAGTGCCTGCTAGGCCAGTGCTAGGTGCGTGGCTGCTGGTTGTGGTTGTGAGGTCAGTGGTGGCTCAGTGCCTGCTAGGCCAGTGCTAGGTGCGTGGCTGCTGTTTGTGGTTGTGAGGTCAGTGGTGGCTCAGTGCCTGCTAGGCCAGTGCTAGGTGGGTGGCTGCTGTTTTCAATTGTGAGGTCACTTGTGTCTCAGTGCCTGCTAGGCCAGTGCTAGGTGCGTGGGTGCTGTTGGTGGTTGTGAGGTCAGTGGTGGCTCAGTGCCTGCTAGGCCAGTGCTAGGTGCGTGGGTGCTGTTGGTGGTTGTGAGGTCAGTGGTGTCTCAGTGCCTGCTAGGCCAGTGCTAGGTGCGTGGCTGCTCTTTTCAATTGTGAGGTCAGTGGTGGCTCAGTGCCTGCTAGGCAAGTGCTAGGTGCGTGGTTGCTGTTTTCAATTGTGAGGTCAGTGGTGGCTCAGTGCCTGCTAGGCCAGTGCTAGGTGCGTGGCTGCTGTTTGTGGTTGTGAGGTCAGTGGTGGCTCAGTGCCTGCTAGGCCAGTGCTAGGTGCGTGGCTGCTGGTTGTGGTTGTGAGGTCAGTGGTGGCTCAGTGCCTGCTAGGCCAGTGCTAGGTGCGTGGGTGGTGTTTGTGGTTGTGAGGTCAGGGGTGGCTCAGTGCCTGCTAGGCCAGTGCTAGGTGCGTGGCTGCTGTTGGTGGTTGTGAGGTCAGTGGTGGCTCAGTGCCTGCTAGGCCAGTGCTAGGTGCGTGGGTGCTGTTTGTGGTTGTGAGGTCAGTGGTGGCTCAGTGCCTGCTAGGCCAGTGCTAGGTGCGTGGCTGCTGTTTGTGGTTGTGAGGTCAGTGGTGGCTCAGTGCCTGCTAGGCCGGTGCTAGGTGCGTGGCTGCTGTTTGTGGTTGTGAGGTCAGTGGTGGCTCAGTGCCTGCTAGGCCAGTGCTAGGTGCGTGGGTGCTGTTTGTGGTTGTGAGGTCAGTGGTGGCTCAGTGCCTGCTAGGCCAGTGCTAGGTGCGTGGGTGCTGTTGGTGGTTGTGAGGTCAGTGGTGGCTCAGTGCCTGCTAGGCCAGTGCTAGGTGCGTGGGTGCTGTTTGTGGTTGTGAGGTCAGTGGTGGCTCAGTGCCTGCTAGGCCAGTGCTAGGTGCGTGGCTGCTGTTTGTGGTTGTGAGGTCAGTGGTGGCTCAGTGCCTGCTAGGCCAGTGCTAGGTGCGTGGCTGCTGTTTGTGGTTGTGAGGTCAGTGGTGGCTCAGTGCCTGCTAGGCCAGTGCTAGGTGTTTGGCTGCTGTTTTCAATTGTGAGGTCACTTGTGGCTCAGTGCCTGCTAGGCCAGTGCTAGGTGCGTGGGTGCTGTTTGCAGTTGTGAGGTCAGTGGTGGCTCAGTGCCTGCTAGGCCAGTGCTAGGTGCGTGGTTGCTGTTTGTGGTTGTGAGGTCAGTGGTGGCTCAGTGCCTGCTAGGCCAGTGCTAGGTGCGTGGGTGCTGTTTGTGGTTGTGAGGTCAGTGGTGGCTCAGTGCCTGCTAGGCCAGTGGTAGGTGCGTGGCTGCTGTTTTCAATTGTGAGGTCACTTGTGTCTCAGTGCCTGCTAGGCCAGTGCTAGGTGCGTGGCTGCTGTTTTCAATTGTGAGGTCACTTGTGTCTCAGTGCCTGCTAGGCCAGTGCTAGGTGCGTGGATGCTGTTTGTGGTTGTGAGGTCACCTGTGTCTCAGTGCCTGCTAGGCCAGTGCTAGGTGCGTGGGTGCTGTTGGTGGTTGTGAGGTCAGTGGTGGCTCAGTGCCTGCTAGGCCAGTGCTAGGTGCGTGGCTGCTGTTTGTGGTTGTGAGGTCAGTGGTGGCTCAGTGCCTGCTAGGCCAGTGCTAGGTGCGTGGCTGCTGTTTTCAATTGTGAGGTCAGCGGTGGCTCAGTGCCTGCTAGGCAAGTGCTAGGTGCGTGGCTGCTGTTTGTGGTTGTGAGGTCAGTGGTGGCTCAGTGCCTGCTAGGCCAGTGCTGGGTGCGTGGTTGCTGTTGGTGGTTGTGAGGTCAGTGGTGGCTCAGTGCCTGCTAGGCCAGTGCTAGGTGCGTGGCTGCTGGTTGTGGTTGTGAGGTCACTTGTGTCTCAGTGCCTGCTAGGCCAGTGCTAGGTGCGTGGCTGCTGTTTTCAATTGTGAGGTCAGTGGTGGCTCAGTGCCTGCTAGGCCAGTGCTAGGTGCGTGGCTGCTGTTTGTGGTTGTGAGGTCAGTGGTGGCTCAGTGCCTGCTAGGCCAGTGCTAGGTGCGTGGTTTCTGTTGGTGGTTGTGAGGTCAGTGGTGGCTCAGTGCCTGCTAGGCCAGTGCTAGGTGCGTGGCTGCTGTTGGTGGTTGTGAGGTCAGTGGTGGCTCAGTGCCTGCTAGGCCAGTGCTAGTTGCATTTGTAGTTTGTGGTTGTGAGGTCAGAGGTGGCTCAGTGCCTGCTAGGCCAGTGCTAGGTGCGTGGCTGCTGTTTGTGGTTTTGAGGTCAGTGGTGGCTCAGTGCCTGCTAGGCCAGTGCTAGGTGTTTGGCTGCTGTTTTCAATTGTGAGGTCAGTGGTGGCTCAGTGCCTGCTAGGCCAGTGCTAGGTGCGTGGGTGCTCTTTGTGGTTGTGAGGTCAGTGGTGGCTCAGTGCCTGCTAGGCCAGTGCTAGGTGCGTGGCTGCTGGTTGTGGTTGTGAGGTCAGTGGTGGCTCCGTGCCTGCTAGGCCAGTGCTAGGTGCGTGGGTGCTGTTTGTGGTTGTGAGGTCAGTGGTGGCTCAGTGCCTGCTAGGCCAGTGCTAGTTGCGTGGCTGCTCTTTTCAATTGCGAGGTCACTTGTGTCTCAGTGCCTGCTAGGCCAGTGCTAGGTGCGTGGCTGCTGTTTGTGGTTGTGAGGTCAGTGGTGGCTCAGTGCCTGCTAGGCCAGTGCTAGGTGCGTGGGTGCTGTTTTCAATTGTGAGGTCACTTGTGGCTCAGTGCCTGCTAGGCCACTGCTAGGTGCGTGGCTGCTGTTTGCAGTTGTGAGGTCAGTGGTTGCTCAGTGCCTGCTAGGCCAGTGCTAGGTGCGTGGGTGCTCTTTGTGGTTGTGAGGTCAGTGGTGGCTCAGTGCCTGCTAGGCCAGTGCTAGGTGCGTGGTTGCTGTTTGTGGTTGTGAGGTCAGTGGTGGCTCAGTGCCTGCTAGGCCAGTGCTAGGTGCGTGGCTGCTGTTTGTGGTTGTGAGGTCACTTGTGTCTCAGTGCCTGCTAGGCCAGTGCTAGGTGCGTGGCTGCTGTTTTCAATTGTGAGGTCACTTGTTTCTCAGTGCCTGCTAGGCCAGTGCTAGGTGCGTGGCTGCTGTTTGTGGTTGTGAGGTCAGTGGTGGCTCAGTGCCTGCTAGGCCAGTGCTAGGTGCGTGGCTGCTGTTTGTGGTTTTAGGTCACCTGTGTCTCAGTGCCTGCTAGGCCAGTGCTAGGTGCGTGGGTGCTGTTTTCAATTGTGAGGTCAGTGGTGGCTCAGTGCCTGCTAGGCCAGTGCTAGGTGCGTGGTTGCTGTTTGTGGTTGTGAGGTCAGTGGTGGCTCAGTGCCTGCTAGGCCAGTGCTAGGTGCGTGGGTGCTGTTTGTGGTTGTGAGGTCAGTGGTGGCTCAGTGCCTGCTAGGCCAGTGGTAGGTGCGTGGCTGCTGTTTTCAATTGTGAGGTCAGTGGTGGCTCAGTGCCTGCTAGGCCAGTGCTAGTTGCGTGGCTGCTCTTTTCAATTGTGAGGTCAGTGGTGGCTCAGTGCCTGCTAGGCCAGTGCTAGGTGCGTGGGTGCTGTTTGTGGTTGTGAGGTCAGTGGTGGCTCAGTGCCTGCTAGGCCAGTGCTAGGTGCGTGGCTGCTGTTTGTGGTTGTGAGGTCAGTGGTGGCTCAGTGCCTGCTAGGCCAGTGCTGGGTGCGTGGCTGCTGTTTGTGGTTGTGAGGTCAGTGGTGGCTCAGTGCCTGCTAGGCCAGTGCTAGGTGCGTGGCTGCTGTTTGTGGTTGTGAGGTCAGTGGTGGCTCAGTGCCTGCTAGGCCAGTGCTAGGTGCGTGGCTGCTGGTTGTGGTTGTGAGGTCAGTGGTGGCTCAGTGCCTGCTAGGCCAGTGCTAGGTGCGTGGCTGCTGTTTTCAATTGTGAGGTCACTTGTGGATCAGTGCCTGCTAGGCCAGTGCTAGGTGCGTGGCTGCTGTTTGTGGTTGTGAGGTCAGTGGTGGCTCAGTGCCTGCTAGGCCAGTGCTAGGTGCGTGGCTGCTGTTTGTGGTTTTAGGTCACCTGTGTCTCAGTGCCTGCTAGGCCAGTGCTAGGTGCGTGGGTGCTGTTTGTGGTTGTGAGGTCAGAGGTGGCTCAGTGCCTGCTAGGCCAGTGCTAGGTGCGTGGCTGCTGTTTTCAATTGTGAGGTCAGTGGTGGCTCAGTGCCTGCTAGGCCAGTGCTAGGTGCGTGGCTGCTGTTTGTGGTTGTGAGGTCAGTGGTGTCTCAGTGCCTGCTAGGCCAGTGCTAGGTGCGTGGCTGCTGTTTTCAATTGTGAGGTCAGTGGTGGCTCAGTGCCTGCTAGGCCAGTGCTAGGTGCGTGGGTGCTGTTTGTGGTTGTGAGGTCAGTGGTGGCTCAGTGCCTGCTAGGCCAGTGCTAGGTGCGTGGCTGCTCTTTTCAATTGCGAGGTCACTTGTGTCTCAGTGCCTGCTAGGCCAGTGCTAGGTGCGTGGGTGCTGTTTGTGGTTGTGAGGTCAGTGGTGGCTCAGTGCCTGCTAGGCCAGTGCTAGGTGCGTGGTTGCTGTTTGTGGTTGTGAGGTCAGTGGTGGCTCAGTGCCTGCTAGGCCAGTGCTAGGTGCGTGGCTGCTGTTTTCAATTGTGAGGTCACTTGTGTCTCAGTGCCTGCTAGGCCAGTGCTAGGTGCGTGGCTGCTGTTTTCAATTGTGAGGTCAGTGGTGGCTCAGTGCCTGCTAGGCCAGTGCTAGGTGCGTGGCTGCTGTTTGTGGTTGTGAGGTCAGTGGTGTCTCAGTGCCTGCTAGGCCAGTGCTAGGTGCGTGGCTGCTGTTTTCAATTGTGAGGTCAGTGGTGGCTCAGTGCCTGCTAGGCCAGTGCTAGGTGCGTGGGTGCTGTTTGTGGTTGTGAGGTCAGTGGTGGCTCAGTGCCTGCTAGGCCAGTGCTAGGTGCGTGGCTGCTCTTTTCAATTGCGAGGTCACTTGTGTCTCAGTGCCTGCTAGGCCAGTGCTAGGTGCGTGGGTGCTGTTTGTGGTTGTGAGGTCAGTGGTGGCTCAGTGCCTGCTAGGCCAGTGCTAGGTGCGTGGTTGCTGTTTGTGGTTGTGAGGTCAGTGGTGGCTCAGTGCCTGCTAGGCCAGTGCTAGGTGCGTGGCTGCTGGTTGTGGTTGTGAGGTCAGTGGTGGCTCAGTGCCTGCTAGGCCAGTGCTAGGTGCGTGGCTGCTGGTTGTGGTTGTGAGGTCAGTGGTGGCTCAGTGCCTGCTAGGCCAGTGGTAGGTGCGTGGCTGCTGTTTTCAATTGTGAGGTCACTTGTGTCTCAGTGCCTGCTAGGCCAGTGCTAGGTGCGTGGCTGCTGTTTTCAATTGTGAGGTCAGTGGTGGCTCAGTGCCTGCTAGGCCAGTGCTAGGTGCGTGGCTGCTGTTGGTGGTTGTGAGGTCAGTGGTGGCTCAGTGCCTGCTAGGCCAGTGCTAGGTGCGTGGCTGCTGTTTGTGGTTGTGAGGTCAGTGGTGGCTCAGTGCCTGCTAGGCCAGTGCTAGGTGCGTGGCTGCTGGTTGTGGTTGTGAGGTCAGTGGTGGCTCAGTGCCTGCTAGGCCAGTGCTAGGTGCGTGGCTGCTGTTTTCAATTGTGAGGTCAGTGGTGGCTCAGTGCCTGCTAGACCAGTGCTAGGTGCGTGGGTGCTGTTTGTGGTTGTGAGGTCAGTGGTGGCTCAGTGCCTGCTAGGCCAGTGCTAGGTGCGTGGCTGCTGTTTTCAACTGTGAGGTCAGTGGTGGCTCAGTGCCTGCTAGGCCAGTGCTAGGTGCGTGGATGCTGTTTTCAACTGTGAGGTCAGTGGTGGCTCAGTGCCTGCTAGGCCAGTGCTAGGTGCGTGGCTGCTGTTTGTGGTTGTGAGGTCAGTGGTGGCTCAGTGCCTGCTAGGCCAGTGCTAGGTGCGTGGCTGCTGTTTGTGGTTGTGAGGTCAGTGGTGGCTCAGTGCCTGCTAGGCCAGTGCTAGGTGCGTGGCTGCTGTTGGTGGTTGTGAGGTCAGTGGTGGCTCAGTGCCTGCTAGGCCAGTGCTAGGTGCGTGGCTGCTGTTTGTGGTTGTGAGGTCAGTGGTGGCTCAGTGCCTGCTAGGCCAGTGCTAGGTGCGTGGCTGCTGTTTGTGGTTGTGAGGTCAGTGGTGGCTCAGTGCCTGCTAGGCCAGTGCTAGGTGCGTGGCTGCTGTTTGTGGTTGTGAGGTCAGTGGTGGCTCAGTGCCTGCTAGGCCAGTGCTAGTTGCGTGGCTGCTGTTTTCAATTGTGAGGTCACTTGTGGCTCAGTGCCTGCTAGGCCAGTGCTAGGTGCGTGGCTGCTGTTTTCAACTGTGAGGTCAGTGGTGGCTCAGTGCCTGCTAGGCCAGTGCTAGGTGCGTGGTTGCTGTTTGTGGTTGTGAGGTCAGTGGTGGCTCAGTGCCTGCTAGGCCAGTGCTAGGTGCGTGGATGCTGTTTTCAACTGTGAGGTCAGTGGTGGCTCAGTGCCTGCTAGGCCAGTGCTAGGTGCGTGGTTGCTGTTTGTGGTTGTGAGGTCAGTGGTGGCTCAGTGCCTGCTAGGCCAGTGCTAGGTGTGTGGCTGCTGTTTGTGGTTGTGAGGTCAGTGGTGTCTCAGTGCCTGCTAGGCCTGTGCTAGGTGCGTGGCTGCTGTTTGTGGTTGTGAGGTCAGTGGTGGCTCAGTGCCTGCTAGGCCAGTGCTAGGTGCGTGGCTGCTGTTTGTGGTTTTAGGTCACCTGTGTCTCAGTGCCTGCTAGGCCAGTGCTAGGTGCGTGGGTGCTGTTTGTGGTTGTGAGGTCAGTGGTGGCTCAGTGCCTGCTAGGCCAGTGCTAGGTGCGTGGCTGCTGTTTGTGGTTGTGAGGTCAGTGGTGGCTCAGTGCCTGCTAGGCCAGTGCTAGGTGTTTGGCTGCTGTTTTCAATTGTGAGGTCAGTGGTGGCTCAGTGCCTGCTAGGCCAGTGCTAGGTGCGTGGTTGCTGTTTGTGGTTGTGAGGTCAGTGGTGGCTCAGTGCCTGCTAGGCCAGTGCTAGGTGCGTGGCTGCTGTTTGTGGTTGTGAGGTCAGTGGTGGCTCAGTGCCTGCTAGGCCAGTGGTAGGTGCGTGGCTGCTGTTTTCAATTGTGAGGTCACTTGTGTCTCAGTGCCTGCTAGGCCAGTGCTAGGTGCGTGGCTGCTGTTTTCAATTGTGAGGTCAGTGGTGGCTCAGTGCCTGCTAGGCCAGTGCTAGGTGCGTGGATGCTGTTTGTGGTTGTGAGGTCACCTGTGTCTCAGTGCCTGCTAGGCCAGTGCTAGGTGCGTGGGTGCTGTTGGTGGTTGTGAGGTCAGTGGTGGCTCAGTGCCTGCTAGGCCAGTGCTAGGTGCGTGGCTGCTGTTTGTGGTTGTGAGGTCAGTGGTGGCTCAGTGCCTGCTAGGCCAGTGCTAGGTGCGTGGCTGCTGTTTTCAATTGTGAGGTCAGTGGTGGCTCAGTGCCTGCTAGGCAAGTGCTAGGTGCGTGGCTGCTGTTTGTGGTTGTGAGGTCAGTGGTGGCTCAGTGCCTGCTAGGCCAGTGCTGGGTGCGTGGTTGCTGTTGGTGGTTGTGAGGTCGGTGGTGGCTCAGTGCCTGCTAGGCCAGTGCTAGGTGCGTGGTTGCTGTTTTCAATTGTGAGGTCACTTGTGGCTCAGTGCCTGCTAGGCCAGTACTAGGTTCGTGGCTGCTGTTTGTGGTTGTGAGGTCAGTGGTGTCTCAGTGCCTGCTAGGCCAGTGCTGGGTGCGTGGTTGCTGTTGGTGGTTGTGAGGTCAGTGGTGGCTCAGTGCCTGCTAGGCCAGTGCTAGGTGCGTGGCTGCTGTTTGTGGTTGTGAGGTCAGAGGTGGCTCAGTGCCTGCTAGGCCAGTGCTAGGTGCGTGGCTGCTGTTTTCAATTGTGAGGTCAGTGGTGGCTCAGTGCCTGCTAGGCCAGTGCTAGGTGCGTGGGTGCTGTTGGTGGTTGTGAGGTCAGTGGTGGCTCAGTGCCTGCTAGGCCAGTGCTAGGTGCGTGGGTGCTGTTTGTGGCTGTGAGGTCAGTGGTGGCTCAGTGCCTGCTAGGCCAGTGCTAGGTGTGTGGCTGCTGTTTGTGGTTGTGAGGTCAGTGGTGGCTCAGTGCCTGCTAGGCCAGTGCTAGGTGCGTGGGTGCTGTTTTCAATTGTGAGGTCAGTGGTGGCTCAGTGCCTGCTAGGCCAGTGCTAGGTGCGTGGGTGCTGTTTTCAATTGTGAGGTCAGTGGTGGCTCAGTGCCTGCTAGGCCAGTGCTAGGTGCGTGGGTGCTGTTTTCAATTGTGAGGTCAGTGGTGGCTCAGTGCCTGCTAGGCCAGTGCTAGGTGCGTGGCTGCTGTTTGTGGTTGTGAGGTCAGTGGTGGCTCAGTGCCTGCTAGGCCAGTGCTAGGTGCGTGGCTGCTGGTTGTGGTTGTGAGGTCAGTGGTGGCTCAGTGCCTGCTAGGCCAGTGCTAGGTGCGTGGCTGCTGTTTTCAATTGTGAGGTCAGTGGTGGCTCAGTGCCTGCTAGGCCAGTGCTAGGTGCGTGGCTGCTGTTTTCAATTGTGAGGTCACTTGTGTCTCAGTGCCTGCTAGGCCAGTGCTAGGTGCGTGGCTGCTGTTTTCAATTGTGAGGTCAGTGGTGGCTCAGTGCCTGCTAGGCCAGTGCTAGGTGCGTGGCTGCTGTTTGTGGTTGTGAGGTCAGTGGTGGCTCAGTGCCTGCTAGGCCAGTGCTAGGTGCGTGGCTGCTGTTTTCAATTGTGAGGTCAGTGGTGGCTCAGTGCCTGCTAGGCCAGTGCTAGGTGCGTGGCTGCTGTTTGTGGTTGTGAGGTCACTTGTGGCTCAGTGCCTGCTAGGCCAGTGCTAGGTGCGTGGGTGCTGTTTGTGGTTGTGAGGTCAGTGGTGGCTCAGTGCCTGCTAGGCCAGTGCTAGGTGCGTGGGTGCTGTTTGTGGTTGTGAGGTCAGTGGTGGCTCAGTCCCTGCTAGGCCAGTGCTGGGTGCGTGGCTGCTGGTTGTGGTTGTGAGGTCAGTGGTGGCTCAGTGCCTGCTAGGCCAGTGCTAGGTGCGTGGCTGCTGGTTGTGGTTGTGAGCTCAGGGGTGGCTCAGTGCCTGCTAGGCCAGTGCTAGGTGCGTGGCTGCTGGTTGTGGTTGTGAGGTCAGTGGTGGCTCAGTGCCTGCTAGGCCAGTGCTAGGTGCGTGGCTGCTGTTTTCAATTGTGAGGTCACTTGTGTCTCAGTGCCTGCTAGACCAGTGCTAGGTGCGTGGGTGCTGTTTGTGGTTGTGAGGTCAGTGGTGGCTCAGTGCCTGCTAGGCCAGTGCTAGGTGCGTGGCTGCTCTTTTCAATTGCGAGGTCACTTGTGTCTCAGTGCCTGCTAGGCCAGTGCTAGTTGCGTGGCTGCTGTTTTCAATTGTGAGGTCACTTGTGGCTCAGTGCCTGCTAGGCCAGTGCTAGGTGCGTGGCTGCTGTTTTCAATTGTGAGGTCAGTGGTGGCTCAGTGCCTGCTAGGCCAGTGCTAGGTGCGTGGCTGCTGTTTGTGGTTGTGAGGTCAGTGGTGGCTCAGTGCCTGCTAGGCCAGTGCTAGGTGCGTGGGTGCTGTTTTCAATTGTGAGGTCAGTGGTGGCTCAGTGCCTGCTAGGCCAGTGCTAGCTGCGTGGGTGCTGTTTTCAATTGTGAGGTCAGTGGTGGCTCAGTGCCTGCTAGGCCAGTGCTAGGTGCGTGGGTGCTGTTTTCAATTGTGAGGTCAGTGGTGGCTCAGTGCCTGCTAGGCCAGTGCTAGGTGCGTGGCTGCTGTTTGTGGTTGTGAGGTCAGTGGTGGCTCAGTGCCTGCTAGGCCAGTGCTAGGTGCGTGGCTGCTGGTTGTGGTTGTGAGGTCAGTGGTGGCTCAGTGCCTGCTAGGCCAGTGCTAGGTGCGTGGCTGCTGTTTTCAATTGTGAGGTCAGTGGTGGCTCAGTGCCTGCTAGGCCAGTGCTAGGTGCGTGGCTGCTGTTTGTGGTTGTGAGGTCACTTGTGGCTCAGTGCCTGCTAGGCCAGTGCTAGGTGCGTGGCTGCTGTTTTCAATTGTGAGGTCACTTGTGGCTCAGTGCCTGCTAGGCCAGTACTAGGTGCGTGGCTGCTGTTTTCAATTGTGAGGTCAGTGGTGGCTCAGTGCCTGCTAGGCCAGTGCTAGGTGCGTGGCTGCTGTTTTCAATTGTGAGGTCAGTGGTGGCTCAGTGCCTGCTAGGCCAGTGCTAGGTGCGTGGCTGCTGTTTGTGGTTGTGAGGTCAGTGGTGGCTCAGTGCCTGCTAGGCCAGTGCTAGGTGCGTGGCTGCTGTTTGTGTTTGTGAGGTCACTTGTGGCTCAGTGCCTGCTAGGCCAGTGCTAGGTGCGTGGCTGCTGTTTTCAATTGTGAGGTCACTTGTGGCTCAGTGCCTGCTAGGCCAGTGCTAGGTGCGTGGCTGCTGTTTGTGGTTGCGAGGTCAGTGGTGGCTCAGTGCCTGCTAGGCCAGTGCTAGGTGCGTGGCTGCTGTTTGTGGTTGTGAGGTCAGTGGTGCCTCAGTGCCTGCTAGGCCAGTGCTAGGTGCGTGGCTGCTGTTTGTGGTTGTGAGGTCAGTGGTGGCTCAGTGCCTGCTAGGCCAGTGCTAGGTGCGTGGCTGCTGTTTGTGGTTGCGAGGTCACTTGTGGCTCAGTGCCTGCTAGGCCAGTGCTAGTTGCGTGGCTGCTGTTTGTGATTGTGAGGTCACTTGTGGCTCAGTGCCTGCTAGGCCAGTGCTAGGTGCGTGGCTGCTGTTTTCAGTTGTGAGGTCCCTTGTGGCTCAGTGCCTGCTAGGCCAGTGCTAGGTGCATGGCTGCTGTTTGTGGTTGTGAGGTCAGTGGTGGCTCAGTGCCTGCTAGGCCAGTGCTAGGTGCGTGGCTGCTGTTTTCAATTGTGAGGTCACTTGTGGCTCAGTGCCTGCTAGGCCAGTGCTAGGTGCGTGGCTGCTGTTTTCAGTTTTGAGGTCCCTTGTGGCTTAGTGCCTGCTAGGCCAGTGCTAGGTGCGTGGCTGCTGTTGGTGGTTGTGAGGTCAGTGGTGGCTCAGTGCCTGCTAGGCCAGTGCTAGGTGCGTGGGTGCTGTTTGTGGTTGTGAGGTCAGTGGTGGCTCAGTGCCTGCTAGGCCAGTGCTAGGTGCGTGGCTGCTGTTTGTGGTTGTGAGGTCAGTGGTGGCTCAGTGCCTGCTAGGCCAGTGCTAGGTGCGTGGCTGCTGTTTGTGTTTGTGAGGTCACTTGTGGCTCAGTGCCTGCTAGGCCAGTGCTAGGTGCGTGGCTGCTGTTTTCAATTGTGAGGTCACTTGTGGCTCAGTGCCTGCTAGGCCAGTGCTAGGTGCGTGGCTGCTGTTTTCAATTGTGAGGTCACTTGTGGCTCAGTGCCTGCTAGGCCAGTGCTAGGTGCGTGGGTGCTGTTTTCAATTGTGAGGTCAGTGGTGGCTCAGTGCCTGCTAGGCCAGTGCTAGGTGCGTGTCTGCTGTTTTCAATTGTGAGGTCAGTGGTGGCTCAGTGCCTGCTAGGCCAGTGCTAGGTGCGTGGCTGCTGTTTTCAATTGTGAGGTCACTTGTGGCTCAGTGCCTGCTAGGCCAGTTCTAGGTGCGTGGCTGCTGTTTGTGGTTGTGAGGTCAGTGGTGGCTCAGTGCCTGCTAGGCCAGTGCTAGGTGCGTGGCTGCTGTTTTCAATTGTGAGGTCAGTGGTGTCTCAATGCCTGCTAGGCCAGTGCTAGGTGCGTGGCTGCTGTTTGTGGTTGTGAGGTCAGTGGTGGCTCAGTGCCTGCTAGGCCAGTGCTAGGTGTGTGGCTGCTGTTTGTGGTTGTGAGGTCAGTGGTGGCTCAGTGCCTGCTAGGCCAGTGCTAGGTGCGTGGGTGCTGTTTTCAACTGTGAGGTCAGTGGTGGCTCAGTGCCTGCTAGGCCAGTGCTAGGTGCGTGGGTGCTGTTTTCAATTGTGAGGTCCGTGGTGGCTCAGTGCCTGCTAGGCCAGTGCTAGGTGCGTGGCTGCTGTTTTCAGTTGTGAGGTCACTTGTGGCTCAGTGCCTGCTAGGCCAGTTCTAGGTGCGTGGCTGCTGTTTTCAATTGTGAGGTCAGTGGTGGCTCAGTGCCTGCTAGGCCAGTGCTAGGTGCGTGGCTGCTGTTTGTGGTTGTGAGGTCAGTGGTGGCTCAGTGCCTGCTAGGCCAGTGCTAGGTGCGTGGGTGCTGTTTTCAATTGTGAGGTCACTTGTGGCTCAGTGCCTGCTAGGCCAGTGCTAGGTGCGTGGCTGCTGTTTTCAACTGTGAGGTCAGTGGCGGCTGAGTGCCTGCTAGGCCAGTGCTAGGTGCGTGGCTGCTGTTTGTGTTTGTGAGGTCACTTGTGGCTCAGTGCCTGCTAGGCCAGTGCTAGGTGCGTGGCTGCTTTTTTCAATTGTTAGGTCAGTGGTGGCTCAGTGCCTGCTAGGCCAGTGCTAGGTGCGTGGCTGCTGTTTGTGACTGTGAGGTCAGTGGTGGCTCAGTGCCTGCTAGGCCAGTGCTAGGTGCGTGGGTGCTGTTTGTGGTTGTGAGGTCAGTGGTGGCTCAGTGCCTGCTAGGCCAGTGCTAGGTGCGTGGCTGCTGTTTTCAGTTGTGAGGTCAGTGGTGGCTCAGTGCCTG
This sequence comes from Apteryx mantelli, assembly GCF_036417845.1. Lineage (NCBI taxonomy): Eukaryota > Metazoa > Chordata > Aves > Apterygiformes > Apterygidae > Apteryx > Apteryx mantelli. The sequence continues at coordinate 25,257,987 of NC_089988.1, forward strand.
CTAGGCCAGTGCTAGGTGCGTGGGTGCTGTTTGTGTTTGTGAGGTCACTTGTGGCTCAGTGCCTGCTAGGCCAGTGCTAGGTGCGTGGCTGCTGTTTGTGATTGTGAGGTCAGTGGTGGCTCAGTGCCTGCTAGGCCAGTGCTAGGTGCGTGGCTGCTGTTTGTGGTTGTGAGGTCAGTGGTGGCTCAGTGCCTGCTAGGCCAGTGCTAGGTGCGTGGCTGCTGTTTTCAACTGTGAGGTCAGTGGTGGCTCAGTGCCTGCTAGGCCAGTGCTAGGTGCGTGGCTGCTGTTTTCAACTGTGAGGTCAGTGGTGGCTCAGTGCCTGCTAGGCCAGTGCTAGGTGCGTGGGTGCTGTTTGTGGTTGTGAGGTCAGTGGTGGCTCAGTGCCTGCTAGGCCAGTGCTAGGTGCGTGGCTGCTGTTTTCAATTGTGAGGTCACTTGTGGCTCAGTGCCTGCTAGGCCAGTGCTAGGTGCGTGGCTGCTGTTTTCAATTGTGAGGTCAGTGGTGGCTCAGTGCCTGCTAGGCCAGTGCTAGGTGCGTGGCTGCTGTTTGTGGTTGTGAGGTCCGTGGTGGCTCAGTGCCCGCTAGGCCAGTGCTAGGTGCGTGGCTGCTGTTTTCAATTGTGAGGTCAGTGGTGGCTCAGTGCCTGCTAGGCCAGTGCTAGGTGCGTGGGTGCTGTTTGTGGTTGTGAGGTCAGTGGTGGCTCAGTGCCTGCTAGGCCAGTGCTAGGTGCGTGGGTGCTGTTTTCAATTGTGAGGTCACTTGTGGCTCAGTGCCTGCTAGGCCAGTGCTAGGTGCGTGGCTGCTGTTTGTGTTTGTGAGGTCACTTGTGGCTCAGTGCCTGCTAGGCCAGTGCTAGGTGCGTGGGTGCTGTTTTCAACTGTGAGGTCAGTGGTGGCTCAGTGCCTGCTAGGCCAGTGCTAGGTGCGTGGCTGCTGTTTTCAGTTGTGAGGTCACTTGTGGCTCAGTGCCTGCTAGGCCAGTTCTAGGTGCGTGGCTGCTGTTTTCAATTGTGAGGTCAGTGGTGGCTCAGTGCCTGCTAGGCCAGTGCTAGGTGCATGGCTGCTGTTTGTGGTTGTGAGGTCAGTGGTGGCTCAGTGCCTGCTAGGCCAGTGCTAGGTGCGTGGGTGCTGTTTTCAATTGTGAGGTCACTTGTGGCTCAGTGCCTGCTAGGCCAGTGCTAGGTGCGTGGCTGCTGTTTTCAACTGTGAGGTCAGTGGTGGCTCAGTGCCTGCTAGGCCAGTGCTAGGTGCGTGGCTGCTGTTTGTGTTTCTGAGGTCACTTGTGGCTCAGTGCCTGCTAGGCCAGTGCTAGGTGCGTGGCTGCTTTTTTCAATTGTTAGGTCAGTGGTGGCTCAGTGCCTGCTAGGCCAGTGCTAGGTGCGTGGCTGCTGTTTTCAATTGTGAGGTCAGTGGTGGCTCAGTGCCTGCTAGGCCAGTGCTAGGTGCGTGGCTGCTGTTTGTGATTGTGAGGTCAGTGGTGGCTCAGTGCCTGCTAGGCCAGTGCTAGGTGCGTGGCTGCTGTTTTCAACTGTGAGGTCAGTGGTGGCTCAGTGCCTGCTAGGCCAGTGCTAGGTGCGTGGCTGCTGTTTTCAGTTGTGAGGTCAGTGGTGGCTCAGTGCCTGCTAGGCCAGTGCTAGGTGCGTGGCTGCTGTTTTCAACTGTGAGGTCAGTGGTGGCTCAGTGCCTGCTAGGCCAGTGCTGGGTGCGTGGCTGCTGTTTTCAATTGTGAGGTCAGTGGTGGCTCAGTGCCTGCTAGGCCAGTGCTAGGTGCGTGGCTGCTGTTTTCAATTGTGAGGTCAGTGGTGGCTCAGTGCCTGCTAGGCCAGTGCTAGGTGCGTGGGTGCTGTTTGTGGTTGTGAGGTCAGTGGTGGCTCAGTGCCTGCTAGGCCAGTGCTAGGTGCGTGGCTGCTGTTTTCAATTGTGAGGTCACTTGTGGCTCAGTGCCTGCTAGGCCAGTGCTAGGTGCGTGGCTGCTCTTTGTGGCTGTGAGGTCACTTGTGGCTCAGTGCCTGCTAGGCCAGTGCTAGGTGCGTGGGTGCTGTTTTCAATTGTGAGGTCAGTGGTGGCTCAGTGCCTGCTAGGCCAGTGCTAGGTGCGTGGCTGCTGTTTGTGGTTGTGAGGTCAGTGGTGGCTCAGTGCCTGCTAGGCCAGTGCTAGGTGCGTGGCTGCTGTTTTCAGTTGTGAGGTCAGTGGTGGCTCAGTGCCTGCTAGGCCAGTGCTAGGTGCGTGGCTGCTGTTTTCAATTGTGAGGTCACTTGTGGCTCAGTGCCTGCTAGGCCAGTGCTAGGTGTGTGGATGCTGTTTGTGGTTGTGAGGTAACTTGTGGCTCAGTGCCTGCTAGGCCAGTGCTAGGTGCGTGGCTGCTGTTTTCAATTGTGAGGTCACTTGTGGCTCAGTGCCTGCTAGGCCAGTGCTAGGTGCGTGGCTGCTGTTTTCAATTGTGAGGTCAGTGGTGGCTCAGTGCCTGCTAGGCCAGTGCTAGGTGCGTGGGTGCTGTTTTCAATTGTGAGGTCACTTGTGGCTCAGTGCCTGCTAGGCCAGTGCTGGGTGCGTGGCTGCTGTTTTCAATTGTGAGGTCAGTGGTGGCTCAGTGCCTGCTAGGCCAGTGCTAGGTGCGTGGCTGCTGTTTTCAAATGTGAGGTCAGTGGTGGCTCAGTGCCTGCTAGGCCAGTGCTAGGTGCGTGGCTGCTGTTTTCAATTGTGAGGTCACTTGGGGCTCAGTGCCTGCTAGGCCAGTGCTAGGTGCGTGGCTGCTGTTTGTGGTTGTGAGGTCAGTGGTGGCTCAGTGCCTGCTAGGCCAGTGCTAGGTGCGTGGCTGCTGTTTTCAATTGTGAGGTCAGTGGTGGCTCAGTGCCTGCTAGGCCAGTGCTAGGTGCGTGGCTGCTGTTTTCAATTGTGAGGTCAGTGGTGGCTCAGTGCCTGCTAGGCCAGTGCTAGGTGCGTGGCTGCTGTTTTCAATTGTGAGGTCAGTGGTGGCTCAGTGCCTGCTAGGCCAGTGCTAGGTGCATGGGTGCTGTTTGTGGTTGCGAGGTCACTTGTGGCTCAGTGCCTGCTAGGCCAGTGCTAGGTGCGTGGCTGCTGTTTGTGGGTGTGAGGTCAGTGGTGGCTCAGTGCCTGCTAGGCCAGTGCTGGGTGCGTGGCTGCTGTTTTCAATTGTGAGGTCACTTGTGGCTCAGTGCCTGCTAGGCCAGTGCTAGGTGCGTGGGTGCTGTTTTCAACTGTGAGGTCACTTGTGGCTCAGTGCCTGCTAGGCCAGTGCTAGGTGCGTGGGTGCTGTTTTCAGTTTTGAGGTCAGTGGTGGCTCAGTGCCTGCTAGGCCAGTGCTAGGTGCGTGGCTGCTGTTTTTTATTGTGAGGTCAGTGGTGGCTCAGTGCCTGCTAGGCCAGTGCTAGGTGCGTGGGTGCTGTTTTCAATTGTGAGGTCACTTGTGGCTCAGTGCCTGCTAGGCCAGTGCTAGGTGCGTGGGTGCTGTTTTCAATTGTGAGGTCACTTGTGGCTCAGTGCCTGCTAGGCCAGTGATGGGTGCGTGGCTGCTGTTTTCAATTGTGAGGTCAGTGGTGGCTCAGTGCCTGCTAGGCCAGTGCTAGGTGCGTGGCTGCTGTTTTCAATTGTGAGGTCAGTGGTGGCTCAGTGCCTGCTAGGCCAGTGCTAGGTGCGTGGCTGCTGTTTGTGGTTGTGAGGTCAGTGGTGGCTCAGTGCCTGCTAGGCCAGTGCTAGGTGCGTGGCTGCTGTTTTCAATTGTGAGGTCAGTGGTGGCTCAGTGCCTGCTAGGCCAGTGCTAGGTGCGTGGCTGCTGTTTTCAATTGTGAGGTCAGTGGTGGCTCAGTGCCTGCTAGGCCAGTGCTAGGTGCGTGGGTGCTGTTTGTGTTTGTGAGGTCACTTGTGGCTCAGTGCCTGCTAGGCCAGTGCTGGGTGCGTGGCTGCTGTTTTCAATTGTGAGGTCACTTGGGGCTCAGTGCCTGCTAGGCCAGTGCTAGGTGCATGGCTGCTCTTTTCAGTTGTGAGGTCAGTGGTGGCTCAGTGCCTGCTAGGCCAGTGCTAGGTGCGTGGCTGCTGTTTTCAATTGTGAGGTCAGTGGTGGCTCAGTGCCTGCTAGGCCAGTGCTAGGTGCGTGGCTGCTGTTGGTGGTTGTGAGGTCAGTGGTGGCTCAGTGCCTGCTAGGCCAGTGCTAGGTGCGTGGCTGCTGTTTGTGGTTGTGAGGTCAGTGGTGGCTCAGTGCCTGCTAGGCCAGTGCTAGGTGCGTGGCTGCTGTTTTCAATTGTGAGGTCACTTGTGGCTCAGTGCCTGCTAGGCCAGTGCTAGGTGTGTGGATGCTGTTTGTGGTTGTGAGGTAACTTGTGGCTCAGTGCCTGCTAGGCCAGTGCTAGGTGCGTGGCTGCTGTTTGTGTTTGTGAGGTCAGTGGTGGCTCAGTGCCTGCTAGGCCAGTGCTAGGTGCGTGGCTGCTGTTTTCAACTGTGAGGTCAGTGGTGGCTCAGTGCCTGCTAGGCCAGTGCTAGGTGCGTGGGTGCTGTTTGTGGTTGTGAGGTCAGTGGTGGCTCAGTGCCTGCTAGGCCAGTGCTAGGTGCGTGGCTGCTGTTTTCAATTGTGAGGTCACTTGTGGCTCAGTGCCTGCTAGGCCAGTGCTAGGTGTCCTGGGTGCTGTTTGTGGTTGTGAGGTCAGTGGTGGCTCAGTGCCTGCTAGGCCAGTGCTAGGTGCGTGGGTGCTGTTTGTGGTTGTGAGGTCAGTGGTGGCTCAGTGCCTGCTAGGCCAGTGCTGGGTGCGTGGCTGCTGTTTTCAATTGTGAGGTCAGTGGTGGCTCAGTGCCTGCTAGGCCAGTGCTAGGTGCGTGGCTGCTGTTTTCAGTTGTGAGGTCAGTGGTGGCTCAGTGCCTGCTAGGCCAGTGCTAGGTGCGTGGCTGCTGTTTTCAATTGTGAGGTCAGTGGTGGCTCAGTGCCTGCTAGGCCAGTGCTAGGTGCGTGGGTGCTGTTTGTGGTTGTGAGGGCAGTGGTGGCTCCGTGCCTGCTAGGCCAGTGCTAGGTGCGTGGCTGCTGTTTGTGGTTGTGAGGGCAGTGGTGGCTCAGTGCCTGCTAGGCCAGTGCTAGGTGCGTGGCTGCTGTTTTCAATTGTGAGGTCACTTGTGGCTCAGTGCCTCCTAGGCCAGTGCTAGGTGCGTGGCTGCTGTTTTCAATTGTGAGGTCAGTGGTGGCTCAGTGCCTGCTAGGCCAGTGCTAGGTGCATGGCTGCTGTTTTCAGTTTTGAGGTCAGTGGTGGCTCAGTGCCTGCTAGGCCAGTGCTAGGTGCGTGGGTGCTGTTTGTGTTTGTGAGGTCACTTGTGGCTCAGTGCCTGCTAGGCCAGTGCTGGGTGCGTGGCTGCTGTTTTCAATTGTGAGGTCAGTGGTGGCTCAGTGCCTGCTAGGCCAGTGCTAGGTGCGTGGCTGCTGTTTTCAGTTGTGAGGTCAGTGGTGGCTCAGTGCCTGCTAGGCCAGTGCTAGGTGCGTGGCTGCTGTTTTCAGTTTTGAGGTCAGTGGTGGCTCAGTGCCTGCTAGGCCAGTGCTAGGTGCGTGGCTGCTGTTTGTGGTTGTGAGGTCACTTGTGGCTCCGTGCCTGCTAGGCCAGTGCTAGGTGCGTGGCTGCTGTTTGTGGTTGTGAGGTCAGTGGTGGCTCAGTGCCTGCTAGGCCAGTGCTAGGTGCGTGGGTGCTGTTTTCAATTGTGAGGTCACTTGTGGCTCAGTGCCTCCTAGGCCAGTGCTAGGTGCGTGGCTGCTGTTTTCAATTGTGAGGTCAGTGGTGGCTCAGTGCCTGCTAGGCCAGTGCTAGGTGCATGGCTGCTGTTTTCAATTGTGAGGTCAGTGGTGGCTCAGTGCCTGCTAGGCCAGTGCTAGGTGCGTGGCTGCTGTTTTCAATTGTGAGGTCAGTGGTGGCTCAGTGCCTGCTAGGCCAGTGCTAGGTGCGTGGGTGCTGTTTGTGTTTGTGAGGTCACTTGTGGCTCAGTGCCTGCTAGGCCAGTGCTGGGTGCGTGGCTGCTGTTTTCAATTGTGAGGTCAGTGGTGGCTCAGTGCCTGCTAGGCCAGTGCTAGGTGCGTGGCTGCTGTTTTCAATTGTGAGGTCAGTGGTGGCTCAGTGCCTGCTAGGCCAGTGCTAGGTGCGTGGCTGCTGTTTTCAATTGTGAGGTCAGTGGTGGCTCAGTGCCTGCTAGGCCAGTGCTGGGTGCGTGGCTGCTGTTTTCAATTTTGAGGTCCCTTGTGGCTGAGTGCCTGCTAGGCCAGTGCTAGGTGCGTGGGTGCTGTTTGTGGCTGCGAGGTCAGTGGTGGCTCAGTGCCTGCTAGGCCAGTGCTAGGTGCGTGGCTGCTGTTTGTGGTTGTGAGGGCAGTGGTGGCTCCGTGCCTGCTAGGCCAGTGCTTGGTGCGTGGCTGCTGTTTGTGGTTGTGAGGTCAGTGGTGGCTCAGTGCCTGCTAGGCCAGTGCTAGGTGCGTGGGTGCTGTTTTCAATTGTGAGGTCACTTGTGGCTCAGTGCCTGCTAGGCCAGTGCTAGGTGCGTGGGTGCTGTTTGTGGCTGCGAGGTCAGTGGTGGCTCAGTGCCTGCTAGGCCAGTGCTAGGTGCGTGGGTGCTGTTTTCAATTGTGAGGTCAGTGGTGGCTCAGTGCCTGCTAGGCCAGTGCTAGGTGCGTGGCTGCTGTTTTCAATTGTGAGGTCAGTGGTGGCTCAGTGCCTGCTAGGCCAGTGCTAGGTGCATAGCTGCTCTTTTCAAATGTGAGGTGACTTGTGGCTCAGTGCCTGCTAGGCCAGTGCTAGGTGCGTGGCTGCTGTTTTCAATTGTGAGGTCAGTGGTGGCTCAGTGCCTGCTAGGCCAGTGCTGGGTGCGTGGCTGCTGTTTTCAATCGTCAGGTCACTTGTGGCTCAGTGCCTGCTAGGCCAGTGCTAGGTGCGTGGCTGCTGTTTTCAATTGTGAGGTCACTTGTGGCTCAGTGCCTGTTAGGCCAGTGCTAGGTGCGTGGCTGCTGTTTTCAACTCTGAGGTCACTTGTGGCTCAGTGCCTGCTAGGCCAGTGCTAGGTGCGTGGCTGCTGTTTTCAACTGTGAGGTCAGTGGTGGCTCAGTGCCTGCTAGGCCAGTGCTAGGTGCGTGGCTGCTGTTTTCAATTGTGAGGTCAGTGGTGGCTCAGTGCCTGCTAGGCCAGTGCTAGGTGCGTGGCTGCTGTTTTCAAATGTGAGGTGACTTGTGGCTCAGTGCCTGCTAGGCCAGTGCTGGGTGCTTGGCTGCTGTTTGTGATTGTGAGGTCAGTGGTGGCTCAGTGCCTGCTAGGCCAGTGCTAGGTGCGTGGCTGCTGTTTTCAATTGTGAGGTCAGTGGTGGCTCAGTGCCTGCTAGGCCAGTGCTAGGTGCGTGGCTGCTGTTTTCAATTGTGAGGTCACTTGTGGCTCAGTGCCTGCTAGGCCAGTGCTAGGTGCGTGGCTGCTGTTTTCAATCGTCAGGTCACTTGTGGCTCAGTGCCTGCTAGGCCAGTGCTAGGTGTGTGGCTGCTGTTTTCAATTGTGAGGTCAGTGGTGGCTCAGTGCCTGCTAGGCCAGTACTAGGTGCGTGGCTGCTGTTTTCAATTGTGAGGTCAGTGGTGGCTCAGTGCCTGCTAGGCCAGTGCTAGGTGCATGGCTGCTGTTTTCAACTGTGAGGTCACTTGTGGCTCAGTGCCTGCTAGGCCAGTGCTAGGTGCGTGGCTGCTGTTTTCGATTGCGAGGTCAGTGGTGGCTCAGTGCCTGCTAGGCCAGTGCTAGGTGCGTGGGTGCTGTTTGTGGTTGCGAGGTCACTTGTGGCTCAGTGCCTGCTAGGCCAGTGCTAGGTGCGTGGGTGCTGTTTGTGGTTGTGAGGTCACTTGTGGCTCAGTGCCTGCTAGGCCAGTGCTAGGTGCGTTGGTGCTGTTTTCAATTGTGAGGTCAGTGGTGGCTCAGTGCCTGCTAGGCCAGTGCTAGGTGCGTGGCTGCTGTTTTCAATGGTGAGGTCAGTGGTGGCTCAGTGCCTGCTAGGCCAGTGATGGGTGCGTGGGTGCTGTTTGTGGTTGTGAGGTCAGTGGTGGCTCAGTGCCTGCTAGGCCAGTGCTAGGTGCGTGGGTGCTGTTTGTGGTTGCGAGGTCACTTGTGGCTCAGTGCCTGCTAGGCCAGTGCTAGGTGCGTGGGTGCTGTTTGTGTTTGTGAGGTCACTTGTGGCTCAGTGCCTGCTAGGCCAGTGCTAGGTGCGTGGGTGCTGTTTTCAATTGTGAGGTCAGTGGTGGCTCAGTGCCTGCTAGGCCAGTACTAGGTGCGTGGCTGCTGTTTTCAATTGTGAGGTCAGTGGTGGCTCAGTGCCTGCTAGGCCAGTGCTAGGTGCGTGGCTGCTGTTTGTGGTTGTGAGGTCACTTGTGGCTCAGTGCCTGCTAGGCCAGTGCTAGGTGCGTGGGTGCTGTTTTCAATTGTGAGGTCAGTGGTGGCTCAGTGCCTGCTAGGCCAGTGCTAGGTGCGTGGCTGCTGTTTTCAATTGTGAGGTCAGTGGTGGCTCAGTGCCTGCTAGGCCAGTGCTAGGTGCGTGGCTGCTGTTTTCAATTGTGAGGTCACTTGTGGCTCAGTGCCTGCTAGGCCAGTGCTAGGTGCGTGGGTGCTGTTTTCGATTGCGAGGTCAGTGGTGGCTCAGTGCCTGCTAGGCCAGTGCTAGGTGCGTGGGTGCTGTTTTCAATTGTGAGGTCAGTGGTGGCTCAGTGCCTGCTAGGCCAGTGCTAGGTGCGTGGCTGCTGTTTTCAATTGTGAGGTCACTTGTGGCTCAGTGCCTGCTAGGCCAGTGCTAGGTGCGTGGGTGCTGTTTTCGATTGCGAGGTCAGTGGTGGCTCAGTGCCTGCTAGGCCAGTGCTAGGTGCGTGGCTGCTGTTTTCAATTGTGAGGTCACTTGTGGCTCAGTGCCTGCTAGGCCAGTGCTAGGTGCGTGGCTGCTGTTTTCAATTGTGAGGTCAGTGGTGGCTCAGTGCCTGCTAGGCCAGTGCTAGGTGCGTGGGTGCTGTTTTCAATTGTGAGGTCAGTGGTGGCTCAGTGCCTGCTAGGCCAGTGCTAGGTGTGTGGCTGCTGTTTTCAATTGTGAGGTCAGTGGTGGCTCAGTGCCTGCTAGGCCAGTGCTAGGTGCGTGGCTGCTGTTTTCAATTGTGAGGTCAGTGGTGGCTCAGTGCCTGCTAGGCCAGTGCTAGGTGCGTGGGTGCTGTTTGTGTTTGTGAGGTCACTTGTGGCTCAGTGCCTGCTAGGCCAGTGCTGGGTGCGTGGCTGCTGTTTTCAATTGTGAGGTCAGTGGTGGCTCAGTGCCTGCTAGGCCAGTGCTAGGTGCGTGGCTGCTGTTTTCAATTGTGAGGTCAGTGGTGGCTCAGTGCCTGCTAGGCCAGTGCTAGGTGCGTGGCTGCTGTTTTCAATTGTGAGGTCAGTGGTGGCTCAGTGCCTGCTAGGCCAGTGCTGGGTGCGTGGCTGCTGTTTTCAATTTTGAGGTCCCTTGTGGCTGAGTGCCTGCTAGGCCAGTGCTAGGTGCGTGGGTGCTGTTTGTGGCTGCGAGGTCAGTGGTGGCTCAGTGCCTGCTAGGCCAGTGCTAGGTGCGTGGCTGCTGTTTGTGGTTGTGAGGGCAGTGGTGGCTCCGTGCCTGCTAGGCCAGTGCTTGGTGCGTGGCTGCTGTTTGTGGTTGTGAGGTCAGTGGTGGCTCAGTGCCTGCTAGGCCAGTGCTAGGTGCGTGGGTGCTGTTTTCAATTGTGAGGTCACTTGTGGCTCAGTGCCTGCTAGGCCAGTGCTAGGTGCGTGGGTGCTGTTTGTGGCTGCGAGGTCAGTGGTGGCTCAGTGCCTGCTAGGCCAGTGCTAGGTGCGTGGGTGCTGTTTTCAATTGTGAGGTCAGTGGTGGCTCAGTGCCTGCTAGGCCAGTGCTAGGTGCGTGGCTGCTGTTTTCAATTGTGAGGTCAGTGGTGGCTCAGTGCCTGCTAGGCCAGTGCTAGGTGCATAGCTGCTCTTTTCAAATGTGAGGTGACTTGTGGCTCAGTGCCTGCTAGGCCAGTGCTAGGTGCGTGGCTGCTGTTTTCAATTGTGAGGTCAGTGGTGGCTCAGTGCCTGCTAGGCCAGTGCTGGGTGCGTGGCTGCTGTTTTCAATCGTCAGGTCACTTGTGGCTCAGTGCCTGCTAGGCCAGTGCTAGGTGCGTGGCTGCTGTTTTCAATTGTGAGGTCACTTGTGGCTCAGTGCCTGTTAGGCCAGTGCTAGGTGCGTGGCTGCTGTTTTCAACTCTGAGGTCACTTGTGGCTCAGTGCCTGCTAGGCCAGTGCTAGGTGCGTGGCTGCTGTTTTCAACTGTGAGGTCAGTGGTGGCTCAGTGCCTGCTAGGCCAGTGCTAGGTGCGTGGCTGCTGTTTTCAATTGTGAGGTCAGTGGTGGCTCAGTGCCTGCTAGGCCAGTGCTAGGTGCGTGGCTGCTGTTTTCAAATGTGAGGTGACTTGTGGCTCAGTGCCTGCTAGGCCAGTGCTGGGTGCTTGGCTGCTGTTTGTGATTGTGAGGTCAGTGGTGGCTCAGTGCCTGCTAGGCCAGTGCTAGGTGCGTGGCTGCTGTTTTCAATTGTGAGGTCAGTGGTGGCTCAGTGCCTGCTAGGCCAGTGCTAGGTGCGTGGCTGCTGTTTTCAATTGTGAGGTCACTTGTGGCTCAGTGCCTGCTAGGCCAGTGCTAGGTGCGTGGCTGCTGTTTGTGGTTGCGAGGTCACTTGTGGCTCAGTGCCTGCTAGGCCAGAGCTAGGTGCGTGGCTGCTGTTTTCAATCGTCAGGTCACTTGTGGCTCAGTGCCTGCTAGGCCAGTGCTAGGTGTGTGGCTGCTGTTTTCAATTGTGAGGTCAGTGGTGGCTCAGTGCCTGCTAGGCCAGTACTAGGTGCGTGGGTGCTGTTTTCAATTGTGAGGTCAGTGGTGGCTCAGTGCCTGCTAGGCCAGTGCTAGGTGCATGGCTGCTGTTTTCAACTGTGAGGTCACTTGTGGCTCAGTGCCTGCTAGGCCAGTGCTAGGTGCGTGGCTGCTGTTTTCGATTGCGAGGTCAGTGGTGGCTCAGTGCCTGCTAGGCCAGTGCTAGGTGCGTGGGTGCTGTTTGTGGTTGCGAGGTCACTTGTGGCTCAGTGCCTGCTAGGCCAGTGCTAGGTGCGTGGGTGCTGTTTGTGGTTGTGAGGTCACTTGTGGCTCAGTGCCTGCTAGGCCAGTGCTAGGTGCGTTGGTGCTGTTTTCAATTGTGAGGTCAGTGGTGGCTCAGTGCCTGCTAGGCCAGTGCTAGGTGCGTGGCTGCTGTTTTCAATGGTGAGGTCAGTGGTGGCTCAGTGCCTGCTAGGCCAGTGATGGGTGCGTGGGTGCTGTTTGTGGTTGTGAGGTCAGTGGTGGCTCAGTGCCTGCTAGGCCAGTGCTAGGTGCGTGGGTGCTGTTTGTGGTTGCGAGGTCACTTGTGGCTCAGTGCCTGCTAGGCCAGTGCTAGGTGCGTGGGTGCTGTTTGTGTTTATGAGGTCACTTGTGGCTCAGTGCCTGCTAGGCCAGTGCTAGGTGCGTGGGTGCTGTTTGTGGTTGTGAGGTCAGTGGTGGCTCAGTGCCTGCTAGGCCAGTACTAGGTGCGTGGCTGCTGTTTTCAATTGTGAGGTCAGTGGTGGCTCAGTGCCTGCTAGGCCAGTGCTAGGTGCGTGGCTGCTGTTTGTGGTTGTGAGGTCACTTGTGGCTCAGTGCCTGCTAGGCCAGTGCTAGGTGCGTGGGTGCTGTTTTCAATTGTGAGGTCAGTGGTGGCTCAGTGCCTGCTAGGCCAGTGCTAGGTGCGTGGCTGCTGTTTTCAATTGTGAGGTCAGTGGTGGCTCAGTGCCTGCTAGGCCAGTGCTAGGTGCGTGGCTGCTGTTTTCAATTGTGAGGTCACTTGTGGCTCAGTGCCTGCTAGGCCAGTGCTAGGTGCGTGGGTGCTGTTTTCGATTGCGAGGTCAGTGGTGGCTCAGTGCCTGCTAGGCCAGTGCTAGGTGCGTGGGTGCTGTTTTCAATTGTGAGGTCAGTGGTGGCTCAGTGCCTGCTAGGCCAGTGCTAGGTGCGTGGCTGCTGTTTTCAATTGTGAGGTCACTTGTGGCTCAGTGCCTGCTAGGCCAGTGCTAGGTGCGTGGGTGCTGTTTTCGATTGCGAGGTCAGTGGTGGCTCAGTGCCTGCTAGGCCAGTGCTAGGTGCGTGGCTGCTGTTTTCAATTGTGAGGTCAGTGGTGGCTCAGTGCCTGCTAGGCCAGTGCTAGGTGCGTGGGTGCTGTTTTCAATTGTGAGGTCAGTGGTGGCTCAGTGCCTGCTAGGCCAGTGCTAGGTGCGTGGCTGCTGTTTTCAATTGTGAGGTCAGTGGTGGCTCAGTGCCTGCTAGGCCAGTGCTAGGTGCGTGGCTGCTGTTTTCAATTGTGAGGTCACTTGTGGCTCAGTGCCTGCTAGGCCAGTGCTAGGTGCGTGGCTGCTGTTTGTGGTTGCGAGGTCACTTGTGGCTCAGTGCCTGCTAGGCCAGTGCTAGGTGTGTGGCTGCTGTTTTCAATTGTGAGGTCAGTGGTGGCTCAGTGCCTGCTAGGCCAGTACTAGGTGCGTGGCTGCTGTTTTCAATTGTGAGGTCAGTGGTGGCTCAGTGCCTGCTAGGCCAGTGCTAGGTGCATGGCTGCTGTTTTCAACTGTGAGGTCACTTGTGGCTCAGTGCCTGCTAGGCCAGTGCTAGGTGCGTGGCTGCTGTTTTCGATTGCGAGGTCAGTGGTGGCTCAGTGCCTGCTAGGCCAGTGCTAGGTGCGTGGGTGCTGTTTGTGGTTGCGAGGTCACTTGTGGCTCAGTGCCTGCTAGGCCAGTGCTAGGTGCGTGGGTGCTGTTTGTGGTTGTGAGGTCACTTGTGGCTCAGTGCCTGCTAGGCCAGTGCTAGGTGCGTTGGTGCTGTTTTCAATTGTGAGGTCAGTGGTGGCTCAGTGCCTGCTAGGCCAGTGCTAGGTGCGTGGCTGCTGTTTTCAATGGTGAGGTCAGTGGTGGCTCAGTGCCTGCTAGGCCAGTGATGGGTGCGTGGGTGCTGTTTGTGGTTGTGAGGTCAGTGGTGGCTCAGTGCCTGCTAGGCCAGTGCTAGGTGCGTGGGTGCTGTTTGTGGTTGCGAGGTCACTTGTGGCTCAGTGCCTGCTAGGCCAGTGCTAGGTGCGTGGGTGCTGTTTGTGTTTGTGAGGTCACTTGTGGCTCAGTGCCTGCTAGGCCAGTGCTAGGTGCGTGGGTGCTGTTTTCAATTGTGAGGTCAGTGGTGGCTCAGTGCCTGCTAGGCCAGTACTAGGTGCGTGGCTGCTGTTTTCAATTGTGAGGTCAGTGGTGGCTCAGTGCCTGCTAGGCCAGTGCTAGGTGCGTGGCTGCTGTTTGTGGTTGTGAGGTCACTTGTGGCTCAGTGCCTGCTAGGCCAGTGCTAGGTGCGTGGGTGCTGTTTTCAATTGTGAGGTCAGTGGTGGCTCAGTGCCTGCTAGGCCAGTGCTAGGTGCGTGGCTGCTGTTTTCAATTGTGAGGTCAGTGGTGGCTCAGTGCCTGCTAGGCCAGTGCTAGGTGCGTGGCTGCTGTTTTCAATTGTGAGGTCACTTGTGGCTCAGTGCCTGCTAGGCCAGTGCTAGGTGCGTGGGTGCTGTTTTCGATTGCGAGGTCAGTGGTGGCTCAGTGCCTGCTAGGCCAGTGCTAGGTGCGTGGGTGCTGTTTTCAATTGTGAGGTCAGTGGTGGCTCAGTGCCTGCTAGGCCAGTGCTAGGTGCGTGGCTGCTGTTTTCAATTGTGAGGTCACTTGTGGCTCAGTGCCTGCTAGGCCAGTGCTAGGTGCGTGGGTGCTGTTTTCGATTGCGAGGTCAGTGGTGGCTCAGTGCCTGCTAGGCCAGTGCTAGGTGCGTGGCTGCTGTTTTCAATTGTGAGGTCACTTGTGGCTCAGTGCCTGCTAGGCCAGTGCTAGGTGCGTGGCTGCTGTTTTCAATTGTGAGGTCAGTGGTGGCTCAGTGCCTGCTAGGCCAGTGCTAGGTGCGTGGGTGCTGTTTTCAATTGTGAGGTCAGTGGTGGCTCAGTGCCTGCTAGGCCAGTGCTAGGTGTGTGGCTGCTGTTTTCAATTGTGAGGTCAGTGGTGGCTCAGTGCCTGCTAGGCCAGTGCTAGGTGCGTGGCTGCTGTTTTCAATTGTGAGGTCAGTGGTGGCTCAGTGCCTGCTAGGCCAGTGCTAGGTGCGTGGGTGCTGTTTGTGTTTGTGAGGTCACTTGTGGCTCAGTGCCTGCTAGGCCAGTGCTGGGTGCGTGGCTGCTGTTTTCAATTGTGAGGTCAGTGGTGGCTCAGTGCCTGCTAGGCCAGTGCTAGGTGCGTGGCTGCTGTTTTCAATTGTGAGGTCAGTGGTGGCTCAGTGCCTGCTAGGCCAGTGCTAGGTGCGTGGGTGCTGTTTTCAATTGTGAGGTCAGTGGTGGCTCAGTGCCTGCTAGGCCAGTGCTAGGTGCGTGGGTGCTGTTTGTGGCTGCGAGGTCAGTGGTGGCTCAGTGCCTGCTAGGCCAGTGCTAGGTGCGTGGGTGCTGTTTTCAATTGTGAGGTCAGTGGTGGCTCAGTGCCTGCTAGGCCAGTGCTAGGTGCGTGGCTGCTGTTTTCAATTGTGAGGTCAGTGGTGGCTCAGTGCCTGCTAGGCCAGTGCTAGGTGCATAGCTGCTCTTTTCAAATGTGAGGTGACTTGTGGCTCAGTGCCTGCTAGGCCAGTGCTAGGTGCGTGGCTGCTGTTTTCAATTGTGAGGTCAGTGGTGGCTCAGTGCCTGCTAGGCCAGTGCTGGGTGCGTGGCTGCTGTTTTCAATCGTCAGGTCACTTGTGGCTCAGTGCCTGCTAGGCCAGTGCTAGGTGCGTGGCTGCTGTTTTCAATTGTGAGGTCACTTGTGGCTCAGTGCCTGTTAGGCCAGTGCTAGGTGCGTGGCTGCTGTTTTCAACTCTGAGGTCACTTGTGGCTCAGTGCCTGCTAGGCCAGTGCTAGGTGCGTGGCTGCTGTTTTCAACTGTGAGGTCAGTGGTGGCTCAGTGCCTGCTAGGCCAGTGCTAGGTGCGTGGCTGCTGTTTTCAATTGTGAGGTCAGTGGTGGCTCAGTGCCTGCTAGGCCAGTGCTAGGTGCGTGGCTGCTGTTTTCAAATGTGAGGTGACTTGTGGCTCAGTGCCTGCTAGGCCAGTGCTGGGTGCTTGGCTGCTGTTTGTGATTGTGAGGTCAGTGGTGGCTCAGTGCCTGCTAGGCCAGTGCTAGGTGCGTGGCTGCTGTTTTCAATTGTGAGGTCAGTGGTGGCTCAGTGCCTGCTAGGCCAGTGCTAGGTGCGTGGCTGCTGTTTTCAATTGTGAGGTCACTTGTGGCTCAGTGCCTGCTAGGCCAGTGCTAGGTGCGTGGCTGCTGTTTGTGGTTGCGAGGTCACTTGTGGCTCAGTGCCTGCTAGGCCAGAGCTAGGTGCGTGGCTGCTGTTTTCAATCGTCAGGTCACTTGTGGCTCAGTGCCTGCTAGGCCAGTGCTAGGTGTGTGGCTGCTGTTTTCAATTGTGAGGTCAGTGGTGGCTCAGTGCCTGCTAGGCCAGTACTAGGTGCGTGGCTGCTGTTTTCAATTGTGAGGTCAGTGGTGGCTCAGTGCCTGCTAGGCCAGTGCTAGGTGCATGGCTGCTGTTTTCAACTGTGAGGTCACTTGTGGCTCAGTGCCTGCTAGGCCAGTGCTAGGTGCGTGGCTGCTGTTTTCGATTGCGAGGTCAGTGGTGGCTCAGTGCCTGCTAGGCCAGTGCTAGGTGCGTGGGTGCTGTTTGTGGTTGCGAGGTCACTTGTGGCTCAGTGCCTGCTAGGCCAGTGCTAGGTGCGTGGGTGCTGTTTGTGGTTGTGAGGTCACTTGTGGCTCAGTGCCTGCTAGGCCAGTGCTAGGTGCGTTGGTGCTGTTTTCAATTGTGAGGTCAGTGGTGGCTCAGTGCCTGCTAGGCCAGTGCTAGGTGCGTGGCTGCTGTTTTCAATGGTGAGGTCAGTGGTGGCTCAGTGCCTGCTAGGCCAGTGATGGGTGCGTGGGTGCTGTTTGTGGTTGTGAGGTCAGTGGTGGCTCAGTGCCTGCTAGGCCAGTGCTAGGTGCGTGGGTGCTGTTTGTGGTTGCGAGGTCACTTGTGGCTCAGTGCCTGCTAGGCCAGTGCTAGGTGCGTGGGTGCTGTTTGTGTTTATGAGGTCACTTGTGGCTCAGTGCCTGCTAGGCCAGTGCTAGGTGCGTGGGTGCTGTTTGTGGTTGTGAGGTCAGTGGTGGCTCAGTGCCTGCTAGGCCAGTACTAGGTGCGTGGCTGCTGTTTTCAATTGTGAGGTCAGTGGTGGCTCAGTGCCTGCTAGGCCAGTGCTAGGTGCGTGGCTGCTGTTTGTGGTTGTGAGGTCACTTGTGGCTCAGTGCCTGCTAGGCCAGTGCTAGGTGCGTGGGTGCTGTTTTCAATTGTGAGGTCAGTGGTGGCTCAGTGCCTGCTAGGCCAGTGCTAGGTGCGTGGCTGCTGTTTTCAATTGTGAGGTCAGTGGTGGCTCAGTGCCTGCTAGGCCAGTGCTAGGTGCGTGGCTGCTGTTTTCAATTGTGAGGTCACTTGTGGCTCAGTGCCTGCTAGGCCAGTGCTAGGTGCGTGGGTGCTGTTTTCGATTGCGAGGTCAGTGGTGGCTCAGTGCCTGCTAGGCCAGTGCTAGGTGCGTGGGTGCTGTTTTCAATTGTGAGGTCAGTGGTGGCTCAGTGCCTGCTAGGCCAGTGCTAGGTGCGTGGCTGCTGTTTTCAATTGTGAGGTCACTTGTGGCTCAGTGCCTGCTAGGCCAGTGCTAGGTGCGTGGGTGCTGTTTTCGATTGCGAGGTCAGTGGTGGCTCAGTGCCTGCTAGGCCAGTGCTAGGTGCGTGGCTGCTGTTTTCAATTGTGAGGTCAGTGGTGGCTCAGTGCCTGCTAGGCCAGTGCTAGGTGCGTGGGTGCTGTTTTCAATTGTGAGGTCAGTGGTGGCTCAGTGCCTGCTAGGCCAGTGCTAGGTGCGTGGCTGCTGTTTTCAATTGTGAGGTCACTTGTGGCTCAGTGCCTGCTAGGCCAGTGCTAGGTGCGTGGGTGCTGTTTTCGATTGCGAGGTCAGTGGTGGCTCAGTGCCTGCTAGGCCAGTGTTAGGTGCGTGGGTGCTGTTTGTGGTTGCGAGGTCACTTGTGCCTCAGTGCCTGCTAGGCCAGTGCTAGGTGCATGGCTGCTGTTTGTAGTTGTGAGGTCAGTGGTGGCTCAGTGCCTGCTAGGCCAGTGCTAGGTGCGTGGCTGCTGTTTTCAATTGTGAGGTCAGTGGTGGCTCAGTGCCTGCTAGGCCAGTGCTAGCTGCGTGGCTGCTGTTTTCAATTGTGAGGTCAGTGGTGGCTCAGTGCCTGCTAGGCCAGTGCTAGGTGCGTGGCTGCTCTTTGTGGTTGTGAGGTCAGTGGTGGCTCAGTGCCTGCTAGGCCAGTGCTAGCTGCGTGGCTGCTGTTTTCAATTGTGAGGTCACTTGGGGCTCAGTGCCTGCTAGGCCAGTGCTAGGTGCGTGTCTGCTGTTTTCAATGGTGAGGTCAGTGGTGGCTCAGTGCCTGCTAGGCCAGTGATGGGTGCGTGGGTGCTGTTTGTGGTTGTGAGGTCAGTGGTGGCTCAGTGCCTGCTAGGCCAGTGCTAGGTGCGTGGGTGCTGTTTGTGGTTGCGAGGTCACTTGTGGCTCAGTGCCTGCTAGGCCAGTGCTAGGTGCGTGGCTGCTGTTTTCAATTGTGAGGTCAGTGGTGGCTCAGTGCCTGCTAGGCCAGTGCTAGGTGCGTGGCTGCTGTTTTCAATTGTGAGGTCAGTGGTGGCTCAGTGCCTGCTAGGCCAGTGCTAGGTGCGTGGCTGCTGTTTTCAATTGTGAGGTCAGTGGTGGCTCAGTGCCTGCTAGGCCAGTGCTAGGTGCGTGGCTGCTGTTTGTGGTTGTGAGGTCAGTGGTGGCTCAGTGCCTGCTAGGCCAGTGCTAGGTGCGTGGGTGCTGTTTTCAATTGTGAGGTCAGTGGTGGCTCAGTGCCTGCTAGGCCAGTGCTAGGTGCGTGGGTGCTGTTGGTGGTTGTGAGGTCAGTGGTGGCTCAGTGCCTGCTAGGCCAGTGCTAGGTGCGTGGCTGCTGTTTGTGGCTGTGAGGTCAGTGGTGGCTCAGTGCCTGCTAGGCCAGTGCTAGGTGCGTGGGTGCTGTTTGTGGTTGTGAGGTCAGTGGTGGCTCAGTGCCTGCTAGGCCAGTGCTAGGTGCGTGGCTGCTGTTTTCAACTGTGAGGTCACTTGTGGCTCAGTGCCTGCTAGGCCAGTGCTAGGTGCGTGGCTGCTGTTTTCAATTGTGAGGTCACTTGTGGCTCAGTGCCTGCTAGGCCAGTGCTAGGTGCGTGGCTGCTGTTTTCAGTTGTGAGGTCAGTGGTGGCTCAGTGCCTGCTAGGCCAGTGCTAGGTGCGTGGGTGCTGTTTGTGTTTGTGAGGTCACTTGTGGCTCAGTGCCTGCTAGGCCAGTTCTAGGTGCGTGGCTGCTGTTTGTGATTGTGAGGTCAGTGGTGGCTCAGTGCCTGCTAGGCCAGTTCTAGGTGCGTGGCTGCTGTTTGTGGTTGTGAGGTCAGTGGTGGCTCAGTGCCTGCTAGGCCAGTGCTAGGTGCGTGGCTGCTGTTTTCAACTGTGAGGTCAGTGGTGGCTCAGTGCCTGCTAGGCCAGTGCTAGGTGCGTGGCTGCTGTTTTCAATTGTGAGGTCACTTGTGGCTCAGTGCCTGCTAGGCCAGTGCTAGGTGCGTGGCTGCTGTTTTCAGTTGTGAGGTCAGTGGTGGCTCAGTGCCTGCTAGGCCAGTGCTAGGTGCGTGGGTGCTGTTTTCAATTGTGAGGTCACTTGTGGCTCAGTGCCTGCTAGGCCAGTGCTAGGTGCGTGGGTGCTGTTTGTGGGTGTGAGGTCAGCGGTGGCTCAGTGCCTGCTAGGCCAGTGCTAGGTGCGTGGCTGCTGTTTGTGGTTGTGAGGTCACTTGTGGCTCAGTGCCTGCTAGGCCAGTGCTAGGTGCGTGGCTGCTGTTTTCAATTGTGAGGTCAGTGGTGGCTCAGTGCCTGCTAGGCCAGTGCTAGGTGCGTGGCTGCTGTTTTCAACTGTGAGGTCAGTGGTGGCTCAGTGCCTGCTAGGCCAGTGCTAGGTGCGTGGCTGCTGTTTGTGGTTGTGAGGTCAGTGGTGGCTCAGTGCCTGCTAGGCCAGTGCTAGGTGCGTGGGTGCTGTTTTCAATTGTGAGGTCACTTGTGGCTCAGTGCCTGCTAGGCCAGTGCTAGGTGCGTGGGTGCTGTTTGTGGGTGTGAGGTCAGCGGTGGCTCAGTGCCTGCTAGGCCAGTGCTAGGTGCGTGGCTGCTGTTTGTGGTTGTGAGGTCACTTGTGGCTCAGTGCCTGCTAGGCCAGTGCTAGGTGCGTGGCTGCTGTTTTCAATTGTGAGGTCAGTGGTGGCTCAGTGCCTGCTAGGCCAGTGCTAGGTGCGTGGGTGCTGTTTTCAAATGTGAGGTCAGTGGTGGCTCAGTGCCTGCTAGGCCAGTGCTAGGTGCGTGGCTGCTGTTTTCAACTGTGAGGTCAGTGGTGGCTCAGTGCCTGCTAGGCCAGTGCTAGGTGCGTGGCTGCTGTTTTTAACTGTGAGGTCAGTGGTGGCTCAGTGCCTGCTAGGCCAGTGCTAGGTGCGTGGCCGCTGTTTGTGGTTGTGAGGTCCGTGGTGGCTCAGTGCCTGCTAGGCCAGTGCTAGGTGCGTGGCTGCTGTTTGTGGTTGTGAGGTCAGTGGTGGCTCAGTGCCTGCTAGGCCAGTGCTGGGTGCGTGGGTGCTGTTTTCAATTGTGAGGTCAGTGGTGGCTCAGTGCCTGCTAGGCCAGTGCTAGGTGCGTGGCTGCTGTTTTCAACTGTGAGGTCAGTGGTGGCTCAGTGCCTGCTAGGCCAGTGCTAGGTGCGTGGCTGCTGTTTGTGGTTGCGAGGTCACTTGTGGCTCAGTGCCTGCTAGGCCAGTGCTAGGTGCGTGGCTGCTGTTTTCAATTGTGAGGTCAGTGGTGGCTCAGTGCCTGCTAGGCCAGTGCTAGGTGCGTGGGTGCTGTTTTCAATTGTGAGGTCACTTGTGGCTCAGTGCCTGCTAGGCCAGTGCTAGGTGCGTGGGTGCTGTTTTCGATTGCGAGGTCAGTGGTGGCTCAGTGCCTGCTAGGCCAGTGTTAGGTGCGTGGGTGCTGTTTGTGGTTGCGAGGTCACTTGTGCCTCAGTGCCTGCTAGGCCAGTGCTAGGTGCATGGCTGCTGTTTGTAGTTGTGAGGTCAGTGGTGGCTCAGTGCCTGCTAGGCCAGTGCTAGGTGCGTGGCTGCTGTTTTCAAT
Source organism: Apteryx mantelli (assembly GCF_036417845.1). Taxonomy (NCBI): domain Eukaryota; kingdom Metazoa; phylum Chordata; class Aves; order Apterygiformes; family Apterygidae; genus Apteryx; species Apteryx mantelli. The sequence continues at coordinate 25,278,305 of NC_089988.1, forward strand.
TGTGAGGTCAGTGGTGGCTCAGTGCCTGCTAGGCCAGTGCTAAGTGCGTGGCTGCTGTTTGTGGTTGTGAGGTCAGTGGTGGCTCAGTGCCTGCTAGGCCAGTGCTAGGTGCGTGGGTGCTGTTTGTGGTTGTGAGGTCAGTGGTGGCTCAGTGCCTGCTAGGCCAGTGCTAGGTGCGTGGCTGCTGTTTGTGGTTGTGAGGTCAGTGGTGGCTCAGTGCCTGCTAGGCCAGTGCTAAGTGCGTGGCTGCTCTTTGTGGTTGTGAGGTCAGTGGTGGCTCAGTGCCTGCTAGGCCAGTGCTAGGTGCGTGGCTGCTGTTTGTGGTTGTGAGGTCAGTGGTGGCTCAGTGCCTGCTAGGCCAGTGCTAGGTGCGTGGGTGCTGTTTTCAACTGTGAGGTCACTTGTGGCTCAGTGCCTGCTAGGCCAGTGCTAGGTGTGTGGCTGCTGTTTGTGGTTGTGAGGTCAGTGGTGGCTCAGTGCCTGCTAGGCCAGTGCTAGGTGCGTGGCTGCTGTTTGTTGTTGTGAGGTCAGTGGTGGCTCAGTGCCTGCTAGGCCAGTGCTAGGTGCGTGGCTGCTGTTTTCAATTGTGAGGTCAGTTGTGGCTCAGTGCCTGCTAGGCCAGTGCTAGGTGCGTGGCTGCTGTTTGTGGTTGTGAGGTCACTTGTGGCTCAGTGCCTGCTAGGCCAGTGCTAGGTGCGTGGCTGCTGTTTGTGGTTGTGAGGTCAGTGGTGGCTCAGTGCCTGCTAGGCCAGTGCTAGGTGCGTGGCTGCTGTTTGTGGTTGTGAGGTCAGTGGTGGCAGAGTGCCTGCTAGGCCAGTGCTAGGTGCATGGCTGCTGTTGGTGGTTGTGAGGACGGTGGTGACTCAGTGCCTGCTAGGCCAGTGCTAGGTGCGTGGCTGCTGTTGGTGGTTGTGAGGTCAGTGGTGGCTCAGTGCCTGCTAGGCCAGTGCTAGGTGCGTGGCTGCTGTTTTCAATTGTGAGGTCAGTGGTGGCTCAGTGCCTGCTAGGCCAGTGCTAGGTGCGTGGGTGCTGTTTTTGGTTGTGAGGTCAGTGGTGGCTCAGTGCCTGCTAGGCCAGTGCTAGGTGCGTGGGTGCTGTTTTCAGTTGTGAGGTCAGTGGTGGCTCAGTGCCTGCTAGGCCAGTGCTAGGTGCGTGGGTGCTGTTTGTGGTTGTGAGGTCAGTGGTGGCTCAGTGCCTGCTAGGCCAGTGCTAGGTGCGTGGGTGCTGTTTGTGGTTGTGAGGTCAGTGGTGGCTCAGTGCCTGCTAGGCCAGTGCTAGGTGCGTGGGTGCTGTTGGTGGTTGTGAGGTCAGTGGTGGCTCAGTGCCTGCTGGGCCAGTGCTAGGTGTGTGGCTGCTGTTTGTGGTTGTGAGGTCAGTGGTGGCTCAGTGCCTGCTAGGCCAGTGCTAGGTGCGTGGGTGCTGTTTGTGGTTGTGAGGTCAGTGGTGGCTCAGTGCCTGCTAGGCCAGTGCTAGGTGCGTGGGTGCTGTTTGTGGTTGTGAGGTCAGTGGTGGCTCAGTGCCTGCTAGGCCAGTGCTAGGTGCGTGGCTGCTGTTGGTGGTTGTGAGGTCAGTGGTGGCTCCGTGCCTGCTAGGCCAGTGCTAGGTGCGTGGCTGCTGTTGGTGGTTGTGAGGTCAGTGGTGGCTCAGTGCCTGCTAGGCCAGTGCTAGGTGTGTGGGTGCTGTTTGTGGTTGTGAGGTCAGTGGTGGCTCAGTGCCTGCTAGGCCAGTGCTAGGTGCGTGGGTGCTGTTTGTGGTTGTGAGGTCAGTGGTGGCTCAGTGCCTGCTAGGCCAGTGCTAGGTGCGTGGCTGCTGTTGGTGGTTGTGAGGTCAGTGGTGGCTCCGTGCCTGCTAGGCCAGTGCTAGGTGCGTGGCTGCTGTTGGTGGTTGTGAGGTCAGTGGTGGCTCAGTGCCTGCTAGGCCAGCGCTAGGCGCGTGGGTGCTGTTTTCAGTTGTGAGCTCAGTGGTGGCTCAGTGCCTGCTAGGCCAGTGCTAGGTGCGTGGCTGCTGTTGGTGGTTGTGAGGTCAGTGGTGTCTCAGTGCCTGCTAGGCCAGTGCTAGGTGCGTGGCTGCTGTTTGTGGTTGTGAGGTCAGTGGTGGCTCAGTGCCTGCTAGGCCAGTGCTAGGTGCGTGGCTGCTGTTTGTGGTTGTGAGGTCAGTGGTGTCTCAGTGCCTGCTAGGCCAGTGCTAGGTGCGTGGCTGCTGTTGGTGGTTGTGAGGTCAGTGGTGGCTCCGTGCCTGCTAGGCCAGTGCTAGGTGCGTGGGTGCTGTTTTCAATTGTGAGGTCAGTGGTGGCTCAGTGCCTGCTAGGCCAGTGCTAGGTGCGTGGCTGCTGTTGGTGGTTGTGAGGTCAGTGGTGGCTCAGTGCCTGCTGGGCCAGTGCTAGGTGCGTGGCTTCTGTTTTCAGTTGTGAGGTCAGTGGTGGCTCAGTGCCTGCTAGGCCAGTGCTAGGTGCGTGGCTGCTGTTTGTGGTTGTGAGGTCAGTGGTGGCTCAGTGCCTGCTAGGCCAGTGCTAGGTGGGTGGCTGCTGTTTGTGGTTGTGAGGTCAGTGGTGGCTCACTGCCTGCTAGGCCAGTGCTAGGTGCGTGGCTGCTGTTTGTGGTTGTGAGGTCAGTGGTGGCTCAGTGCCTGCTAGGCCAGTGCTAGGTGCGTGGGTGCTGTTTGCTGTTGTGAGGTCACTTGTGGCTCAGTGCCTGCTAGGCCAGTGCTAGGTGCGTGGCTGCTGTTTTCAGTAGTGAGGTCAGTGGTGGCTCAGTGCCTGCTAGGCCAGTGCTAGGTGCGTGGCTGCTGTTTGTGGTTGTGAGGTCAGTGGTGGCTCAGTGCCTGCTAGGCCAGTGCTAGGTGCGTGGCTGCTGTTTGTGGTTGTGAGGTCAGTGGTGGCTCAGTGCCTGCTAGGCCAGTGCTAGGTGCGTGGCTGCTGTTTGTGGTTGTGAGGTCAGTGGTGGCTCAGTGCCTGCTAGGCCAGTGCTAGGTGCGTGGCTGCTGTTTGTGGTTGTGAGGTCAGTGGTGGCTCAGTGCCTGCTAGGCCAGTGCTAGGTGCGTGGGAACTGTTTGTGGTTGTGAGGTCAGTGGTGGCTCAGTGCCTGCTAGGCCAGTGCTAGGTGCGTGGCTGCTGTTTGTGGTTGTGAGGAAAGTGGCGGCTCAGTGCCTGCTAGGCCAGTGCTTGGTGCGTGGCTGCTGTTTGTGTTTGTGAGGTCAGTGGTGGCTCAGTGCCTGCTAGGCCAGTGCTAGGTGCATGGGTGCTGTTTGTGGTTGTGAGGTCAGTGGTGGCTCAGTGCCTGCTAGGCCAGTGCTAGGTGCGTGGCTGCTGTTGGTGGTTGTGAGGTCAGTGGTGGCTCAGTGCCTGCTAGGCCAGTGCTAGGTGTGTGGCTGCTGTTTTCAATTGTGAGGTCAGTGGTGGCTCAGTGCCTGCTAGGCCAGTGCTAAGTGCGTGGCTGCTGTTGGTGGTTGTGAGGTCAGTGGTGGCTCAGTGCCTGCTAGGCCAGTGCTAGGTGTGTGGCTGCTGTTTTCAATTGTGAGGTCAGTGGTGGCTCAGTGCCTGCTAGGCCAGTGCTAAGTGCGTGGCTGCTCTTTGTGGATGTGAGGTCAGTGGTGGCTCAGTGCCTGCTAGGCCAGTGCTAGGTGCGTGGGTGCTGTTTGTGGTTGTGAGGTCAGTGGTGGCTCAGTGCCTGCTAGGCCAGTGCTAGGTGCGTGGGTGCTGTTTTCAACTGTGAGGTCACTTGTGGCTCAGTGCCTGCTAGGCCAGTGCTAGGTGTGTGGCTGCTGTTTGTGGTTGTGAGGTCAGTGGTGGCTCAGTGCCTGCTAGGCCAGTGCTAGGTGCGTGGCTGCTGTTTGTGGTTGTGAGGTCAGTGGTGGCTCAGTGCCTGCTAGGCCAGTGCTAGGTGCGTGGGAACTGTTTGTGGTTGTGAGGTCAGTGGTGGCTCAGTGCCTGCTAGGCCAGTGCTAGGTGCGTGGCTGCTGTTTTCAATTGTGAGGTCAGTGGTGGCTCAGTGCCTGCTAGGCCAGTGCTAGGTGCGTGGGTGCTGTTTTCAACTGCGAGGTCAGTGGTGGCTCAGTGCCTGCTAGGCCAGTGCTAGGTGCGTGGGAACTTTTGGTGGTTGTGAGGTCAGTGGTGGCTCAGTGCCTGCTAGGCCAGTGCTAGGTGCGTGGGTGCTGTTTGTGGTTGTGAGGTCAGTGGTGGCTCAGTGCCTGCTAGGCCAGTGCTAGGTGCGTGGCTGCTGTTGGTGGTTGTGAGGTCAGTGGTGGCTCACTGCCTGCTAGGCCAGTGCTAGGTGCGTGGCTGCTGTTTTCAATTGTGAGGTCAGTGGTGGCTCAGTGCCTGCTAGGCCAGTGCTAGGTGCGTGACTGCTGTTTGTGGTTGTGAGGTCAGTGGTGGCTCAGTGCCTGCTAGGCCAGTGCTAGGTGCGTGGCTGCTGTTGGTGGTTGTGAGGTCAGTGGTGGCTCAGTGCCTGCTAGGCCAGTGCTAGGTGCGTGGGTGCTGTTTTCAACTGTGAGGTCACTTGTGGCTCAGTGCCTGCTAGGCCAGTGCTAGGTGCGTGGCTGCTGTTTGTGGTTGTGAGGTCAGTGGTGGCTCAGTGCCTGCTAGGCCAGTGCTAGGTGCGTGGGTGCTGTTTTCAACTGTGAGGTCACTTGTGGCTCAGTGCCTGCTAGGCCAGTGATGGGTGCGTGGGTGCTGTTTGTGGTTGTGAGGTCAGTGGTGGCTCAGTGCCTGCTAGGCCAGTGCTAGGTGCGTGGGTGCTGTTTGTGGTTGCGAGGTCACTTGTGGCTCAGTGCCTGCTAGGCCAGTGCTAGGTGCGTGGCTGCTGTTTTCAATTGTGAGGTCAGTGGTGGCTCAGTGCCTGCTAGGCCAGTGCTAGGTGCGTGGCTGCTGTTTTCAATTGTGAGGTCAGTGGTGGCTCAGTGCCTGCTAGGCCAGTGCTAGGTGCGTGGCTGCTGTTTTCAATTGTGAGGTCAGTGGTGGCTCAGTGCCTGCTAGGCCAGTGCTAGGTGCGTGGCTGCTGTTTGTGGTTGTGAGGTCAGTGGTGTCTCAGTGCCTGCTAGGCCAGTGCTAGGTGCGTGGGTGCTGTTTTCAATTGTGAGGTCAGTGGTGGCTCAGTGCCTGCTAGGCCAGTGCTAGGTGCGTGGGTGCTGTTGGTGGTTGTGAGGTCAGTGGTGGCTCAGTGCCTGCTAGGCCAGTGCTAGGTGCGTGGCTGCTGTTTGTGGCTGTGAGGTCAGTGGTGGCTCAGTGCCTGCTAGGCCAGTGCTAGGTGCGTGGGTGCTGTTTGTGGTTGTGAGGTCAGTGGTGGCTCAGTGCCTGCTAGGCCAGTGCTAGGTGCGTGGCTGCTGTTTTCAACTGTGAGGTCACTTGTGGCTCAGTGCCTGCTAGGCCAGTGCTAGGTGCGTGGCTGCTGTTTTCAATTGTGAGGTCACTTGTGGCTCAGTGCCTGCTAGGCCAGTGCTAGGTGCGTGGCTGCTGTTTTCAATTGCGAGGTCACTTGTGTCTCAGTGCCTGCTAGGCCAGTGCTAGGTGCGTGGCTGCTGTTTGTGGTTGTGAGGTCACTTGTGGCTCAGTGCCTGCTAGGCCAGTTCTAGGTGCGTGGCTGCTGTTTGTGATTGTGAGGTCAGTGGTGGCTCAGTGCCTGCTAGGCCAGTTCTAGGTGCGTGGCTGCTGTTTGTGGTTGTGAGGTCAGTGGTGGCTCAGTGCCTGCTAGGCCAGTGCTAGGTGCGTGGCTGCTGTTTTCAACTGTGAGGTCAGTGGTGGCTCAGTGCCTGCTAGGCCAGTGCTAGGTGCGTGGCTGCTGTTTTCAATTGTGAGGTCACTTGTGGCTCAGTGCCTGCTAGGCCAGTGCTAGGTGCGTGGCTGCTGTTTTCAGTTGTGAGGTCAGTGGTGGCTCAGTGCCTGCTAGGCCAGTGCTAGGTGCATGGGTGCTGTTTGTGTATGTGAGGTCACTTGTGGCTCAGTGCCTGCTAGGCCAGTGCTGGGTGCGTGGCTGCTGTTTTCAATTGTGAGGTCAGTGGTGGCTCAGTGCCTGCTAGGCCAGTGCTAGGTGCGTGGCTGCTGTTTTCAACTGTGAGGTCAGTGGTGGCTCAGTGCCTGCTAGGCCAGTGCTAGGTGCGTGGGTGCTGTTTGTGGTTGTGAGGTCAGTGGTGGCTCAGTGCCTGCTAGGCCAGTGCTAGGTGCGTGGGTGCTGTTTTCAATTGTGAGGTCACTTGTGGCTCAGTGCCTGCTAGGCCAGTGCTAGGTGCGTGGGTGCTGTTTGTGGGTGTGAGGTCAGCGGTGGCTCAGTGCCTGCTAGGCCAGTGCTAGGTGCGTGGCTGCTGTTTGTGGTTGTGAGGTCACTTGTGGCTCAGTGCCTGCTAGGCCAGTGCTAGGTGCGTGGCTGCTGTTTTCAATTGTGAGGTCAGTGGTGGCTCAGTGCCTGCTAGGCCAGTGCTAGGTGCGTGGGTGCTGTTTTCAAATGTGAGGTCAGTGGTGGCTCAGTGCCTGCTAGGCCAGTGCTAGGTGCGTGGCTGCTGTTGGTGGTTGTGAGGTCAGTGGTGGCTCAGTGCCTGCTAGGCCAGTGCTAGGTGCGTGGGTGCTGTTTTCAACTGTGAGGTCACTTGTGGCTCAGTGCCTGCTAGGCCAGTGCTAGGTGCGTGGCTGCTGTTTGTGGTTGTGAGGTCAGTGGTGGCTCAGTGCCTGCTAGGCCAGTGCTAGGTGCGTGGGTGCTGTTTTCAACTGTGAGGTCACTTGTGGCTCAGTGCCTGCTAGGCCAGTGATGGGTGCGTGGGTGCTGTTTTCAGTTGTGAGGTCAGTGGTGGCTCAGTGCCTGCTAGGCCAGTGCTAGGTGCGTGGGTGCTGTTTGTGGTTGCGAGGTCACTTGTGGCTCAGTGCCTGCTAGGCCAGTGCTAGGTGCGTGGCTGCTGTTTTCAATTGTGAGGTCAGTGGTGGCTCAGTGCCTGCTAGGCCAGTGCTAGGTGCGTGGCTGCTGTTTTCAATTGTGAGGTCAGTGGTGGCTCAGTGCCTGCTAGGCCAGTGCTAGGTGCGTGGCTGCTGTTTTCAATTGTGAGGTCAGTGGTGGCTCAGTGCCTGCTAGGCCAGTGCTAGGTGCGTGGCTGCTGTTTGTGGTTGTGAGGTCAGTGGTGGCTCAGTGCCTGCTAGGCCAGTGCTAGGTGCGTGGGTGCTGTTTTCAATTGTGAGGTCAGTGGTGGCTCAGTGCCTGCTAGGCCAGTGCTAGGTGCGTGGGTGCTGTTGGTGGTTGTGAGGTCAGTGGTGGCTCAGTGCCTGCTAGGCCAGTGCTAGGTGCGTGGCTGCTGTTTGTGGCTGTGAGGTCAGTGGTGGCTCAGTGCCTGCTAGGCCAGTGCTAGGTGCGTGGGTGCTGTTTGTGGTTGTGAGGTCAGTGGTGGCTCAGTGCCTGCTAGGCCAGTGCTAGGTGCGTGGCTGCTGTTTTCAACTGTGAGGTCACTTGTGGCTCAGTGCCTGCTAGGCCAGTGCTAGGTGCGTGGCTGCTGTTTTCAATTGTGAGGTCACTTGTGGCTCAGTGCCTGCTAGGCCAGTGCTAGGTGCGTGGCTGCTGTTTTCAATTGCGAGGTCACTTGTGTCTCAGTGCCTGCTAGGCCAGTGCTAGGTGCGTGGCTGCTGTTTGTGGTTGTGAGGTCACTTGTGGCTCAGTGCCTGCTAGGCCAGTTCTAGGTGCGTGGCTGCTGTTTGTGATTGTGAGGTCAGTGGTGGCTCAGTGCCTGCTAGGCCAGTGCTAGGTGCGTGGCTGCTGTTTGTGGTTGTGAGGTCAGTGGTGGCTCAGTGCCTGCTAGGCCAGTGCTAGGTGCGTGGCTGCTGTTTTCAACTGTGAGGTCAGTGGTGGCTCAGTGCCTGCTAGGCCAGTGCTAGGTGCGTGGCTGCTGTTTTCAATTGTGAGGTCACTTGTGGCTCAGTGCCTGCTAGGCCAGTGCTAGGTGCGTGGCTGCTGTTTTCAGTTGTGAGGTCAGTGGTGGCTCAGTGCCTGCTAGGCCAGTGCTAGGTGCATGGGTGCTGTTTGTGTATGTGAGGTCACTTGTGGCTCAGTGCCTGCTAGGCCAGTGCTGGGTGCGTGGCTGCTGTTTTCAATTGTGAGGTCAGTGGTGGCTCAGTGCCTGCTAGGCCAGTGCTAGGTGCGTGGCTGCTGTTTTCAACTGTGAGGTCAGTGGTGGCTCAGTGCCTGCTAGGCCAGTGCTAGGTGCGTGGCTGCTGTTTGTGGTTGTGAGGTCAGTGGTGGCTCAGTGCCTGCTAGGCCAGTGCTAGGTGCGTGGGTGCTGTTTTCAATTGTGAGGTCACTTGTGGCTCAGTGCCTGCTAGGCCAGTGCTAGGTGCGTGGGTGCTGTTTGTGGGTGTGAGGTCAGCGGTGGCTCAGTGCCTGCTAGGCCAGTGCTAGGTGCGTGGGTGCTGTTTGTGGTTGTGAGGTCACTTGTGGCTCAGTGCCTGCTAGGCCAGTGCTAGGTGCGTGGCTGCTGTTTTCAATTGTGAGGTCAGTGGTGGCTCAGTGCCTGCTAGGCCAGTGCTAGGTGCGTGGGTGCTGTTTTCAAATGTGAGGTCAGTGGTGGCTCAGTGCCTGCTAGGCCAGTGCTAGGTGCGTGGCTGCTGTTTTCAACTGTGAGGTCAGTGGTGGCTCAGTGCCTGCTAGGCCAGTGCTAGGTGCGTGGCTGCTGTTTTTAACTGTGAGGTCAGTGGTGGCTCAGTGCCTGCTAGGCCAGTGCTAGGTGCGTGGCCGCTGTTTGTGGTTGTGAGGTCCGTGGTGGCTCAGTGCCTGCTAGGCCAGTGCTAGGTGCGTGGCTGCTGTTTGTGGTTGTGAGGTCAGTGGTGGCTCAGTGCCTGCTAGGCCAGTGCTGGGTGCGTGGGTGCTGTTTTCAATTGTGAGGTCAGTGGTGGCTCAGTGCCTGCTAGGCCAGTGCTAGGTGCGTGGCTGCTGTTTTCAACTGTGAGGTCAGTGGTGGCTCAGTGCCTGCTAGGCCAGTGCTAAGTGCGTGGCTGCTGTTTGTGGTTGCGAGGTCACTTGTGGCTCAGTGCCTGCTAGGCCAGTGCTAGGTGCGTGGCTGCTGTTTTCAATTGTGAGGTCAGTGGTGGCTCAGTGCCTGCTAGGCCAGTGCTAGGTGCGTGGGTGCTGTTTTCAATTGTGAGGTCACTTGTGGCTCAGTGCCTGCTAGGCCAGTGCTAGGTGCGTGGGTGCTGTTTTCGATTGCGAGGTCAGTGGTGGCTCAGTGCCTGCTAGGCCAGTGTTAGGTGCGTGGGTGCTGTTTGTGGTTGCGAGGTCACTTGTGCCTCAGTGCCTGCTAGGCCAGTGCTAGGTGCATGGCTGCTGTTTGTAGTTGTGAGGTCAGTGGTGGCTCAGTGCCTGCTAGGCCAGTGCTAGGTGCGTGGCTGCTGTTTTCAATTGTGAGGTCAGTGGTGGCTCAGTGCCTGCTAGGCCAGTGCTAAGTGCGTGGCTGCTGTTTGTGGTTGTGAGGTCAGTGGTGGCTCAGTGCCTGCTAGGCCAGTGCTAGGTGCGTGGGTGCTGTTTGTGGTTGTGAGGTCAGTGGTGGCTCAGTGCCTGCTAGGCCAGTGCTAGGTGCGTGGCTGCTGTTTGTGGTTGTGAGGTCAGTGGTGGCTCAGTGCCTGCTAGGCCAGTGCTAAGTGCGTGGCTGCTCTTTGTGGTTGTGAGGTCAGTGGTGGCTCAGTGCCTGCTAGGCCAGTGCTAGGTGCGTGGCTGCTGTTTGTGGTTGTGAGGTCAGTGGTGGCTCAGTGCCTGCTAGGCCAGTGCTAGGTGCGTGGGTGCTGTTTTCAACTGTGAGGTCACTTGTGGCTCAGTGCCTGCTAGGCCAGTGCTAGGTGTGTGGCTGCTGTTTGTGGTTGTGAGGTCAGTGGTGGCTCAGTGCCTGCTAGGCCAGTGCTAGGTGCGTGGCTGCTGTTTGTTGTTGTGAGGTCAGTGGTGGCTCAGTGCCTGCTAGGCCAGTGCTAGGTGCGTGGCTGCTGTTTTCAATTGTGAGGTCAGTTGTGGCTCAGTGCCTGCTAGGCCAGTGCTAGGTGCGTGGCTGCTGTTTGTGGTTGTGAGGTCACTTGTGGCTCAGTGCCTGCTAGGCCAGTGCTAGGTGCGTGGCTGCTGTTTGTGGTTGTGAGGTCAGTGGTGGCTCAGTGCCTGCTAGGCCAGTGCTAGGTGCGTGGCTGCTGTTTGTGGTTGTGAGGTCAGTGGTGGCAGAGTGCCTGCTAGGCCAGTGCTAGGTGCATGGCTGCTGTTGGTGGTTGTGAGGACGGTGGTGACTCAGTGCCTGCTAGGCCAGTGCTAGGTGCGTGGCTGCTGTTGGTGGTTGTGAGGTCAGTGGTGGCTCAGTGCCTGCTAGGCCAGTGCTAGGTGCGTGGCTGCTGTTTTCAATTGTGAGGTCAGTGGTGGCTCAGTGCCTGCTAGGCCAGTGCTAGGTGCGTGGGTGCTGTTTTTGGTTGTGGGGTCAGTGGTGGCTCAGTGCCTGCTAGGCCAGTGCTAGGTGCGTGGGTGCTGTTTTCAGTTGTGAGGTCAGTGGTGGCTCAGTGCCTGCTAGGCCAGTGCTAGGTGCGTGGGTGCTGTTTGTGGTTGTGAGGTCAGTGGTGGCTCAGTGCCTGCTAGGCCAGTGCTAGGTGCGTGGGTGCTGTTTGTGGTTGTGAGGTCAGTGGTGGCTCAGTGCCTGCTAGGCCAGTGCTAGGTGCGTGGGTGCTGTTTGTGGTTGTGAGGTCAGTGGTGGCTCAGTGCCTGCTGGGCCAGTGCTAGGTGTGTGGCTGCTGTTGGTGGTTGTGAGGTCAGTGGTGGCTCAGTGCCTGCTAGGCCAGTGCTAGGTGCGTGGGTGCTGTTTGTGGTTGTGAGGTCACTTGTGGCTCAGTGCCTGCTAGGCCAGTGCTAGGTGCGTGGGTGCTGTTTGTGGTTGTGAGGTCAGTGGTGGCTCAGTGCCTGCTAGGCCAGTGCTAAGTGCGTGGCTGCTGTTTGTGGTTGTGAGGTCAGTGGTGGCTCAGTGCCTGCTAGGCCAGTGCTAGGTGCGTGGCTGCTGTTTGTGGTTGTGAGATCAGTGGTGGCTCAGTGCCTGCTAGGCCAGTGCTAGGTGCGTGGGTGCTGTTTGTGGTTGTGAGGTCAGTGGTGGCTCAGTGCCTGCTAGGCCAGTGCTAGGTGCGTGGCTGCTGTTTTCAATTGTGAGGTCAGTGGTGGCTCAGTGCCTGCTAGGCCAGTGCTAGGTGTGTGGCTGCTGTTTTCAATTGTGAGGTCAGTGGTGGCTCAGTGCCTGCTAGGCCAGTGCTAAGTGCGTGGCTGCTCTTTGTGGATGTGAGGTCAGTGGTGGCTCAGTGCCTGCTAGGCCAGTGCTAGGTGCGTGGGTGCTGTTTGTGGTTGTGAGGTCAGTGGTGGCTCAGTGCCTGCTAGGCCAGTGCTAGGTGCGTGGGTGCTGTTTTCAACTGTGAGGTCACTTGTGGCTCAGTGCCTGCTAGGCCAGTGCTAGGTGTGTGGCTGCTGTTTGTGGTTGTGAGGTCAGTGGTGGCTCAGTGCCTGCTAGGCCAGTGCTAGGTGCGTGGCTGCTGTTTGTTGTTGTGAGGTCAGTGGTGGCTCAGTGCCTGCTAGGCCAGTGCTAGGTGCGTGGCTGCTGTTTTCAATTGTGAGGTCACTTGTGGCTCAGTGCCTGCTAGGCCAGTGCTAGGTGCGTGGCTGCTGTTTGTGGTTGTGAGGTCAGTGGTGGCTCAGTGCCTGCTAGGCCAGTGCTAGGTGCGTGGCTGCTGTTTGTGGTTGTGAGGTCAGTGGTGGCTCAGTGCCTGCTAGGCCAGTGCTAGGTGCGTGGCTGCTGTTTGTGGTTGTGAGGTCAGTGGTGGCAGAGTGCCTGCTAGGCCAGTGCTAGGTGCGTGGGAACTGTTTGTGGTTGTGAGGTCAGTGGTGGCTCAGTGCCTGCTAGGCCAGTGCTAGGTGCGTGGCTGCTGTTTTCAATTGTGAGGTCAGTGGTGGCTCAGTGCCTGCTAGGCCAGTGCTAGGTGCGTGGGTGCTGTTTTCAACTGCGAGGTCAGTGGTGGCTCAGTGCCTGCTAGGCCAGTGCTAGGTGCGTGGGAACTTTTGGTGGTTGTGAGGTCAGTGGTGGCTCAGTGCCTGCTAGGCCAGTGCTAGGTGCGTGGCTGCTGTTTGTGGTTGTGAGGTCAGTGGTGGCTCAGTGCCTGCTAGGCCAGTGCTAGGTGCGTGGCTGCTGTTGGTGGTTGTGAGGTCAGTGGTGGCTCACTGCCTGCTAGGCCAGTGCTAGGTGCGTGGCTGCTGTTTTCAATTGTGAGGTCAGTGGTGGCTCAGTGCCTGCTAGGCCAGTGCTAGGTGCGTGGGTGCTGTTTGTGGTTGTGAGGTCAGTGGTGGCTCAGTGCCTGCTAGGCCAGTGCTAGGTGCGTGGCTGCTGTTGGTGGTTGTGAGGTCAGTGGTGGCTCAGTGCCTGCTAGGCCAGTGCTAGGTGCGTGGGTGCTGTTTTCAACTGTGAGGTCACTTGTGGCTCAGTGCCTGCTAGGCCAGTGCTAGGTGCGTGGCTGCTGTTTGTGGTTGTGAGGTCAGTGGTGGCTCAGTGCCTGCTAGGCCAGTGCTAGGTGCGTGGGTGCTGTTTTCAACTGTGAGGTCACTTGTGGCTCAGTGCCTGCTAGGCCAGTGATGGGTGCGTGGGTGCTGTTTGTGGTTGTGAGGTCAGTGGTGGCTCAGTGCCTGCTAGGCCAGTGCTAGGTGCGTGGGTGCTGTTTGTGGTTGCGAGGTCACTTGTGGCTCAGTGCCTGCTAGGCCAGTGCTAGGTGCGTGGCTGCTGTTTTCAATTGTGAGGTCAGTGGTGGCTCAGTGCCTGCTAGGCCAGTGCTAGGTGCGTGGCTGCTGTTTTCAATTGTGAGGTCAGTGGTGGCTCAGTGCCTGCTAGGCCAGTGCTAGGTGCGTGGCTGCTGTTTTCAATTGTGAGGTCAGTGGTGGCTCAGTGCCTGCTAGGCCAGTGCTAGGTGCGTGGCTGCTGTTTGTGGTTGTGAGGTCAGTGGTGGCTCAGTGCCTGCTAGGCCAGTGCTAGGTGCGTGGGTGCTGTTTTCAATTGTGAGGTCACTTGTGGCTCAGTGCCTGCTAGGCCAGTGCTAGGTGCGTGGGTGCTGTTTGTGGTTGTGAGGTCAGTGGTGGCTCAGTGCCTGCTAGGCCAGTGCTAGGTGCGTGGCTGCTGTTTGTGGCTGTGAGGTCAGTGGTGGCTCAGTGCCTGCTAGGCCAGTGCTAGGTGCGTGGGTGCTGTTTGTGGTTGTGAGGTCAGTGGTGGCTCAGTGCCTGCTAGGCCAGTGCTAGGTGCGTGGCTGCTGTTTTCAACTGTGAGGTCACTTGTGGCTCAGTGCCTGCTAGGCCAGTGCTAGGTGCGTGGCTGCTGTTTTCAATTGTGAGGTCACTTGTGGCTCAGTGCCTGCTAGGCCAGTGCTAGGTGCGTGGCTGCTGTTTTCAGTTGTGAGGTCAGTGGTGGCTCAGTGCCTGCTAGGCCAGTGCTAGGTGCGTGGGTGCTGTTTGTGTTTGTGAGGTCACTTGTGGCTCAGTGCCTGCTAGGCCAGTTCTAGGTGCGTGGCTGCTGTTTGTGATTGTGAGGTCAGTGGTGGCTCAGTGCCTGCTAGGCCAGTTCTAGGTGCGTGGCTGCTGTTTGTGGTTGTGAGGTCAGTGGTGGCTCAGTGCCTGCTAGGCCAGTGCTAGGTGCGTGGCTGCTGTTTTCAACTGTGAGGTCAGTGGTGGCTCAGTGCCTGCTAGGCCAGTGCTAGGTGCGTGGCTGCTGTTTTCAATTGTGAGGTCACTTGTGGCTCAGTGCCTGCTAGGCCAGTGCTAGGTGCGTGGCTGCTGTTTTCAGTTGTGAGGTCAGTGGTGGCTCAGTGCCTGCTAGGCCAGTGCTAGGTGCGTGGGTGCTGTTTGTGTATGTGAGGTCACTTGTGGCTCAGTGCCTGCTAGGCCAGTGCTGGGTGCGTGGCTGCTGTTTTCAATTGTGAGGTCAGTGGTGGCTCAGTGCCTGCTAGGCCAGTGCTAGGTGCGTGGCTGCTGTTTTCAACTGTGAGGTCAGTGGTGGCTCAGTGCCTGCTAGGCCAGTGCTAGGTGCGTGGCTGCTGTTTGTGGTTGTGAGGTCAGTGGTGGCTCAGTGCCTGCTAGGCCAGTGCTAGGTGCGTGGGTGCTGTTTTCAATTGTGAGGTCACTTGTGGCTCAGTGCCTGCTAGGCCAGTGCTAGGTGCGTGGGTGCTGTTTGTGGGTGTGAGGTCAGCGGTGGCTCAGTGCCTGCTAGGCCAGTGCTAGGTGCGTGGCTGCTGTTTGTGGTTGTGAGGTCACTTGTGGCTCAGTGCCTGCTAGGCCAGTGCTAGGTGCGTGGCTGCTGTTTTCAATTGTGAGGTCAGTGGTGGCTCAGTGCCTGCTAGGCCAGTGCTAGGTGCGTGGGTGCTGTTTTCAAATGTGAGGTCAGTGGTGGCTCAGTGCCTGCTAGGCCAGTGCTAGGTGCGTGGCTGCTGTTTTCAACTGTGAGGTCAGTGGTGGCTCAGTGCCTGCTAGGCCAGTGCTAGGTGCGTGGCTGCTGTTTTTAACTGTGAGGTCAGTGGTGGCTCAGTGCCTGCTAGGCCAGTGCTAGGTGCGTGGCCGCTGTTTGTGGTTGTGAGGTCCGTGGTGGCTCAGTGCCTGCTAGGCCAGTGCTAGGTGCGTGGCTGCTGTTTGTGGTTGTGAGGTCAGTGGTGGCTCAGTGCCTGCTAGGCCAGTGCTGGGTGCGTGGGTGCTGTTTTCAATTGTGAGGTCAGTGGTGGCTCAGTGCCTGCTAGGCCAGTGCTAGGTGCGTGGCTGCTGTTTTCAACTGTGAGGTCAGTGGTGGCTCAGTGCCTGCTAGGCCAGTGCTAGGTGCGTGGCTGCTGTTTGTGGTTGCGAGGTCACTTGTGGCTCAGTGCCTGCTAGGCCAGTGCTAGGTGCGTGGCTGCTGTTTTCAATTGTGAGGTCAGTGGTGGCTCAGTGCCTGCTAGGCCAGTGCTAGGTGCGTGGGTGCTGTTTTCAATTGTGAGGTCACTTGTGGCTCAGTGCCTGCTAGGCCAGTGCTAGGTGCGTGGGTGCTGTTTTCGATTGCGAGGTCAGTGGTGGCTCAGTGCCTGCTAGGCCAGTGTTAGGTGCGTGGGTGCTGTTTGTGGTTGCGAGGTCACTTGTGCCTCAGTGCCTGCTAGGCCAGTGCTAGGTGCATGGCTGCTGTTTGTAGTTGTGAGGTCAGTGGTGGCTCAGTGCCTGCTAGGCCAGTGCTAGGTGCGTGGCTGCTGTTTTCAATTGTGAGGTCAGTGGTGGCTCAGTGCCTGCTAGGCCAGTGCTAAGTGCGTGGCTGCTGTTTGTGGTTGTGAGGTCAGTGGTGGCTCAGTGCCTGCTAGGCCAGTGCTAGGTGCGTGGCTGCTGTTTGTGGTTGTGAGGTCAGTGGTGGCTCAGTGCCTGCTAGGCCAGTGCTAGGTGCGTGGCTGCTGTTTGTGGTTGTGAGGTCAGTGGTGGCTCAGTGCCTGCTAGGCCAGTGCTAGGTGCATGGCTGCTGTTTTCAACTGTGAGGTCAGTGGTGGCTCAGTGCCTGCTAGGCCAGTGCTAGGTGCGTGGCTGCTGTTGGTGGTTGTGAGGTCAGTGGTGGCTCAGTGCCTGCTAGGCCAGTGCTAGGTGCGTGGCTGCTGTTTTCAATTGTGAGGTCAGTGGTGGCTCAGTGCCTGCTAGGCCAGTGCTAGGTGCGTGGGTGCTGTTTTTGGTTGTGGGGTCAGTGGTGGCTCAGTGCCTGCTAGGCCAGTGCTAGGTGCGTGGGTGCTGTTTTCAGTTGTGAGGTCAGTGGTGGCTCAGTGCCTGCTAGGCCAGTGCTAGGTGCGTGGGTGCTGTTTGTGGTTGTGAGGTCAGTGGTGGCTCAGTGCCTGCTAGGCCAGTGCTAGGTGCGTGGGTGCTGTTTGTGGTTGTGAGGTCAGTGGTGGCTCAGTGCCTGCTAGGCCAGTGCTAGGTGCGTGGGTGCTGTTTGTGGTTGTGAGGTCAGTGGTGGCTCAGTGCCTGCTGGGCCAGTGCTAGGTGTGTGGCTGCTGTTGGTGGTTGTGAGGTCAGTGGTGGCTCAGTGCCTGCTAGGCCAGTGCTAGGTGCGTGGGTGCTGTTTGTGGTTGTGAGGTCACTTGTGGCTCAGTGCCTGCTAGGCCAGTGCTAGGTGCGTGGGTGCTGTTTGTGGTTGTGAGGTCAGTGGTGGCTCAGTGCCTGCTAGGCCAGTGCTAAGTGCGTGGCTGCTGTTTGTGGTTGTGAGGTCAGTGGTGGCTCAGTGCCTGCTAGGCCAGTGCTAGGTGCGTGGCTGCTGTTTGTGGTTGTGAGATCAGTGGTGGCTCAGTGCCTGCTAGGCCAGTGCTAGGTGCGTGGGTGCTGTTTGTGGTTGTGAGGTCAGTGGTGGCTCAGTGCCTGCTAGGCCAGTGCTAGGTGCGTGGCTGCTGTTTTCAATTGTGAGGTCAGTGGTGGCTCAGTGCCTGCTAGGCCAGTGCTAGGTGTGTGGCTGCTGTTTTCAATTGTGAGGTCAGTGGTGGCTCAGTGCCTGCTAGGCCAGTGCTAAGTGCGTGGCTGCTCTTTGTGGATGTGAGGTCAGTGGTGGCTCAGTGCCTGCTAGGCCAGTGCTAGGTGCGTGGGTGCTGTTTGTGGTTGTGAGGTCAGTGGTGGCTCAGTGCCTGCTAGGCCAGTGCTAGGTGCGTGGGTGCTGTTTTCAACTGTGAGGTCACTTGTGGCTCAGTGCCTGCTAGGCCAGTGCTAGGTGTGTGGCTGCTGTTTGTGGTTGTGAGGTCAGTGGTGGCTCAGTGCCTGCTAGGCCAGTGCTAGGTGCGTGGCTGCTGTTTGTTGTTGTGAGGTCAGTGGTGGCTCAGTGCCTGCTAGGCCAGTGCTAGGTGCGTGGCTGCTGTTTTCAATTGTGAGGTCACTTGTGGCTCAGTGCCTGCTAGGCCAGTGCTAGGTGCGTGGCTGCTGTTTGTGGTTGTGAGGTCAGTGGTGGCTCAGTGCCTGCTAGGCCAGTGCTAGGTGCCTGGGTGCTGTTTGTGGTTGTGAGGTCAGTGGTGGCTCAGTGCCTGCTAGGCCAGTGCTAGGTGCGTGGCTGCTGTTTGTGGTTGTGAGGTCAGTGGTGGCAGAGTGCCTGCTAGGCCAGTGCTAGGTGCGTGGGAACTGTTTGTGGTTGTGAGGTCAGTGGTGGCTCAGTGCCTGCTAGGCCAGTGCTAGGTGCGTGGCTGCTGTTTTCAATTGTGAGGTCAGTGGTGGCTCAGTGCCTGCTAGGCCAGTGCTAGGTGCGTGGGTGCTGTTTTCAACTGCGAGGTCAGTGGTGGCTCAGTGCCTGCTAGGCCAGTGCTAGGTGCGTGGGAACTTTTGGTGGTTGTGAGGTCAGTGGTGGCTCAGTGCCTGCTAGGCCAGTGCTAGGTGCGTGGCTGCTGTTTGTGGTTGTGAGGTCAGTGGTGGCTCAGTGCCTGCTAGGCCAGTGCTAGGTGCGTGGCTGCTGTTGGTGGTTGTGAGGTCAGTGGTGGCTCACTGCCTGCTAGGCCAGTGCTAGGTGCGTGGCTGCTGTTTTCAATTGTGAGGTCAGTGGTGGCTCAGTGCCTGCTAGGCCAGTGCTAGGTGCGTGGGTGCTGTTTGTGGTTGTGAGGTCAGTGGTGGCTCAGTGCCTGCTAGGCCAGTGCTAGGTGCGTGGCTGCTGTTGGTGGTTGTGAGGTCAGTGGTGGCTCAGTGCCTGCTAGGCCAGTGCTAGGTGCGTGGGTGCTGTTTTCAACTGTGAGGTCACTTGTGGCTCAGTGCCTGCTAGGCCAGTGCTAGGTGCGTGGCTGCTGTTTGTGGTTGTGAGGTCAGTGGTGGCTCAGTGCCTGCTAGGCCAGTGCTAGGTGCGTGGGTGCTGTTTTCAACTGTGAGGTCACTTGTGGCTCAGTGCCTGCTAGGCCAGTGATGGGTGCGTGGGTGCTGTTTGTGGTTGTGAGGTCAGTGGTGGCTCAGTGCCTGCTAGGCCAGTGCTAGGTGCGTGGGTGCTGTTTGTGGTTGCGAGGTCACTTGTGGCTCAGTGCCTGCTAGGCCAGTGCTAGGTGCGTGGCTGCTGTTTTCAATTGTGAGGTCAGTGGTGGCTCAGTGCCTGCTAGGCCAGTGCTAGGTGCGTGGCTGCTGTTTTCAATTGTGAGGTCAGTGGTGGCTCAGTGCCTGCTAGGCCAGTGCTAGGTGCGTGGCTGCTGTTTTCAATTGTGAGGTCAGTGGTGGCTCAGTGCCTGCTAGGCCAGTGCTAGGTGCGTGGCTGCTGTTTGTGGTTGTGAGGTCAGTGGTGGCTCAGTGCCTGCTAGGCCAGTGCTAGGTGCGTGGGTGCTGTTTTCAATTGTGAGGTCACTTGTGGCTCAGTGCCTGCTAGGCCAGTGCTAGGTGCGTGGGTGCTGTTTGTGGTTGTGAGGTCAGTGGTGGCTCAGTGCCTGCTAGGCCAGTGCTAGGTGCGTGGCTGCTGTTTGTGGCTGTGAGGTCAGTGGTGGCTCAGTGCCTGCTAGGCCAGTGCTAGGTGCGTGGGTGCTGTTTGTGGTTGTGAGGTCAGTGGTGGCTCAGTGCCTGCTAGGCCAGTGCTAGGTGCGTGGCTGCTGTTTTCAACTGTGAGGTCACTTGTGGCTCAGTGCCTGCTAGGCCAGTGCTAGGTGCGTGGCTGCTGTTTTCAATTGTGAGGTCACTTGTGGCTCAGTGCCTGCTAGGCCAGTGCTAGGTGCGTGGCTGCTGTTTTCAGTTGTGAGGTCAGTGGTGGCTCAGTGCCTGCTAGGCCAGTGCTAGGTGCGTGGGTGCTGTTTGTGTTTGTGAGGTCACTTGTGGCTCAGTGCCTGCTAGGCCAGTTCTAGGTGCGTGGCTGCTGTTTGTGATTGTGAGGTCAGTGGTGGCTCAGTGCCTGCTAGGCCAGTTCTAGGTGCGTGGCTGCTGTTTGTGGTTGTGAGGTCAGTGGTGGCTCAGTGCCTGCTAGGCCAGTGCTAGGTGCGTGGCTGCTGTTTTCAACTGTGAGGTCAGTGGTGGCTCAGTGCCTGCTAGGCCAGTGCTAGGTGCGTGGCTGCTGTTTTCAATTGTGAGGTCACTTGTGGCTCAGTGCCTGCTAGGCCAGTGCTAGGTGCGTGGCTGCTGTTTTCAGTTGTGAGGTCAGTGGTGGCTCAGTGCCTGCTAGGCCAGTGCTAGGTGCGTGGGTGCTGTTTGTGTATGTGAGGTCACTTGTGGCTCAGTGCCTGCTAGGCCAGTGCTGGGTGCGTGGCTGCTGTTTTCAATTGTGAGGTCAGTGGTGGCTCAGTGCCTGCTAGGCCAGTGCTAGGTGCGTGGCTGCTGTTTTCAACTGTGAGGTCAGTGGTGGCTCAGTGCCTGCTAGGCCAGTGCTAGGTGCGTGGCTGCTGTTTGTGGTTGTGAGGTCAGTGGTGGCTCAGTGCCTGCTAGGCCAGTGCTAGGTGCGTGGGTGCTGTTTTCAATTGTGAGGTCACTTGTGGCTCAGTGCCTGCTAGGCCAGTGCTAGGTGCGTGGGTGCTGTTTGTGGGTGTGAGGTCAGCGGTGGCTCAGTGCCTGCTAGGCCAGTGCTAGGTGCGTGGCTGCTGTTTGTGGTTGTGAGGTCACTTGTGGCTCAGTGCCTGCTAGGCCAGTGCTAGGTGCGTGGCTGCTGTTTTCAATTGTGAGGTCAGTGGTGGCTCAGTGCCTGCTAGGCCAGTGCTAGGTGCGTGGGTGCTGTTTTCAAATGTGAGGTCAGTGGTGGCTCAGTGCCTGCTAGGCCAGTGCTAGGTGCGTGGCTGCTGTTTTCAACTGTGAGGTCAGTGGTGGCTCAGTGCCTGCTAGGCCAGTGCTAGGTGCGTGGCTGCTGTTTTTAACTGTGAGGTCAGTGGTGGCTCAGTGCCTGCTAGGCCAGTGCTAGGTGCGTGGCCGCTGTTTGTGGTTGTGAGGTCCGTGGTGGCTCAGTGCCTGCTAGGCCAGTGCTAGGTGCGTGGCTGCTGTTTGTGGTTGTGAGGTCAGTGGTGGCTCAGTGCCTGCTAGGCCAGTGCTGGGTGCGTGGGTGCTGTTTTCAATTGTGAGGTCAGTGGTGGCTCAGTGCCTGCTAGGCCAGTGCTAGGTGCGTGGCTGCTGTTTTCAACTGTGAGGTCAGTGGTGGCTCAGTGCCTGCTAGGCCAGTGCTAGGTGCGTGGCTGCTGTTTGTGGTTGCGAGGTCACTTGTGGCTCAGTGCCTGCTAGGCCAGTGCTAGGTGCGTGGCTGCTGTTTTCAATTGTGAGGTCAGTGGTGGCTCAGTGCCTGCTAGGCCAGTGCTAGGTGCGTGGGTGCTGTTTTCAATTGTGAGGTCACTTGTGGCTCAGTGCCTGCTAGGCCAGTGCTAGGTGCGTGGGTGCTGTTTTCGATTGCGAGGTCAGTGGTGGCTCAGTGCCTGCTAGGCCAGTGTTAGGTGCGTGGGTGCTGTTTGTGGTTGCGAGGTCACTTGTGCCTCAGTGCCTGCTAGGCCAGTGCTAGGTGCATGGCTGCTGTTTGTAGTTGTGAGGTCAGTGGTGGCTCAGTGCCTGCTAGGCCAGTGCTAGGTGCGTGGCTGCTGTTTTCAATTGTGAGGTCAGTGGTGGCTCAGTGCCTGCTAGGCCAGTGCTAAGTGCGTGGCTGCTGTTTGTGGTTGTGAGGTCAGTGGTGGCTCAGTGCCTGCTAGGCCAGTGCTAGGTGCGTGGCTGCTGTTTGTGGTTGTGAGGTCAGTGGTGGCTCAGTGCCTGCTAGGCCAGTGCTAGGTGCGTGGCTGCTGTTTGTGGTTGTGAGGTCAGTGGTGGCTCAGTGCCTGCTAGGCCAGTGCTAAGTGCGTGGCTGCTCTTTGTGGTTGTGAGGTCAGTGGTGGCTCAGTGCCTGCTAGGCCAGTGCTAGGTGCGTGGCTGCTGTTTGTGGTTGTGAGGTCAGTGGTGGCTCAGTGCCTGCTAGGCCAGTGCTAGGTGCGTGGGTGCTGTTTTCAACTGTGAGGTCACTTGTGGCTCAGTGCCTGCTAGGCCAGTGCTAGGTGTGTGGCTGCTGTTTGTGGTTGTGAGGTCAGTGGTGGCTCAGTGCCTGCTAGGCCAGTGCTAGGTGCGTGGCTGCTGTTTGTTGTTGTGAGGTCAGTGGTGGCTCAGTGCCTGCTAGGCCAGTGCTAGGTGCGTGGCTGCTGTTTTCAATTGTGAGGTCAGTTGTGGCTCAGTGCCTGCTAGGCCAGTGCTAGGTGCGTGGCTGCTGTTTGTGGTTGTGAGGTCACTTGTGGCTCAGTGCCTGCTAGGCCAGTGCTAGGTGCGTGGCTGCTGTTTGTGGTTGTGAGGTCAGTGGTGGCTCAGTGCCTGCTAGGCCAGTGCTAGGTGCGTGGCTGCTGTTTGTGGTTGTGAGGTCAGTGGTGGCAGAGTGCCTGCTAGGCCAGTGCTAGGTGCATGGCTGCTGTTGGTGGTTGTGAGGACGGTGGTGACTCAGTGCCTGCTAGGCCAGTGCTAGGTGCGTGGCTGCTGTTGGTGGTTGTGAGGTCAGTGGTGGCTCAGTGCCTGCTAGGCCAGTGCTAGGTGCGTGGCTGCTGTTTTCAATTGTGAGGTCAGTGGTGGCTCAGTGCCTGCTAGGCCAGTGCTAGGTGCGTGGGTGCTGTTTTTGGTTGTGAGGTCAGTGGTGGCTCAGTGCCTGCTAGGCCAGTGCTAGGTGCGTGGGTGCTGTTTTCAGTTGTGAGGTCAGTGGTGGCTCAGTGCCTGCTAGGCCAGTGCTAGGTGCGTGGGTGCTGTTTGTGGTTGTGAGGTCAGTGGTGGCTCAGTGCCTGCTAGGCCAGTGCTAGGTGCGTGGGTGCTGTTTGTGGTTGTGAGGTCAGTGGTGGCTCAGTGCCTGCTAGGCCAGTGCTAGGTGCGTGGGTGCTGTTGGTGGTTGTGAGGTCAGTGGTGGCTCAGTGCCTGCTGGGCCAGTGCTAGGTGTGTGGCTGCTGTTGGTGGTTGTGAGGTCAGTGGTGGCTCAGTGCCTGCTAGGCCAGTGCTAGGTGCGTGGGTGCTGTTTGTGGTTGTGAGGTCAGTGGTGGCTCAGTGCCTGCTAGGCCAGTGCTAGGTGCGTGGGTGCTGTTTGTGGTTGTGAGGTCAGTGGTGGCTCAGTGCCTGCTAGGCCAGTGCTAGGTGCGTGGCTGCTGTTGGTGGTTGTGAGGTCAGTGGTGGCTCCGTGCCTGCTAGGCCAGTGCTAGGTGCGTGGCTGCTGTTGGTGGTTGTGAGGTCAGTGGTGGCTCAGTGCCTGCTAGGCCAGTGCTAGGTGCGTGGCTGCTGTTGGTGGTTGTGAGGTCAGTGGTGGCTCCGTGCCTGCTAGGCCAGTGCTAGGTGCGTGGGTGCTGTTTGTGGTTGTGAGGTCAGTGGTGGCTCAGTGCCTGCTAGGCCAGTGCTAGGTGCGTGGGAACTGTTTGTGGTTGTGAGGTCAGTGGTGGCTCAGTGCCTGCTAGGCCAGTGCTAGGTGCGTGGCTGCTGTTGGTGGTTGTGAGGTCAGTGGTGGCTCCGTGCCTGCTAGGCCAGTGCTAGGTGCGTGGCTGCTGTTGGTGGTTGTGAGGTCAGTGGTGGCTCAGTGCCTGCTAGGCCAGCGCTAGGCGCGTGGGTGCTGTTTTCAGTTGTGAGCTCAGTGGTGGCTCAGTGCCTGCTAGGCCAGTGCTAGGTGCGTGGCTGCTGTTGGTGGTTGTGAGGTCAGTGGTGGCTCAGTGCCTGCTAGGCCAGTGCTAGGTGCGTGGCTGCTGTTTGTGGTTGTGAGGTCAGTGGTGTCTCAGTGCCTGCTAGGCCAGTGCTAGGTGCGTGGCTGCTGTTTGTGGTTGTGAGGTCAGTGGTGTCTCAGTGCCTGCTAGGCCAGTGCTAGGTGCGTGGCTGCTGTTGGTGGTTGTGAGGTCAGTGGTGGCTCCGTGCCTGCTAGGCCAGTGCTAGGTGCGTGGGTGCTGTTTTCAATTGTGAGGTCAGTGGTGGCTCAGTGCCTGCTAGGCCAGTGCTAGGTGCGTGGCTGCTGTTGGTGGTTGTGAGGTCAGTGGTGGCTCAGTGCCTGCTGGGCCAGTGCTAGGTGCGTGGCTTCTGTTTTCAGTTGTGAGGTCAGTGGTGGCTCAGTGCCTGCTAGGCCAGTGCTAGGTGCGTGGCTGCTGTTTGTGGTTGTGAGGTCAGTGGTGGCTCAGTGCCTGCTAGGCCAGTGCTAGGTGGGTGGCTGCTGTTTGTGGTTGTGAGGTCAGTGGTGGCTCACTGCCTGCTAGGCCAGTGCTAGGTGCGTGAGTGCTGTTTGTGGTTGTGAGGTCAGTGGTGGCTCAGTGCCTGCTAGGCCAGTGCTAGGTGCGTGGGTGCTGTTTGCTGTTGTGAGGTCACTTGTGGCTCAGTGCCTGCTAGGCCAGTGCTAGGTGCGTGGCTGCTGTTTTCAGTAGTGAGGTCAGTGGTGGCTCAGTGCCTGCTAGGCCAGTGCTAGGTGCGTGGCTGCTGTTTGTGGTTGTGAGGTCAGTGGTGGCTCAGTGCCTGCTAGGCCAGTGCTAGGTGCGTGGGAACTGTTTGTGGTTGTGAGGTCAGTGGTGGCTCAGTGCCTGCTAGGCCAGTGCTAGGTGCGTGGCTGCTGTTTGTGGTTGTGAGGTCAGTGGTGGCTCAGTGCCTGCTAGGCCAGTGCTAGGTGCGTGGGTGCTGTTTGTGGTTGTGAGGTCAGTGGTGGCTCAGTGCCTGCTAGGCCAGTGCTAGGTGCGTGGCTGCTGTTGGTGGTTGTGAGGTCAGTGGTGGCTCAGTGCCTGCTAGGCCAGTGCTAGGTGCGTGGCTGCTGTTTGTGGTTGTGAGGTCAGTGGTGGCTCAGTGCCTGCTAGGCCAGTGCTAAGTGCGTGGCTGCTGTTTGTGGTTGTGAGGTCAGTGGTGGCTCAGTGCCTGCTAGGCCAGTGCTAGGTGCGTGGCTGCTGTTTGTGGTTGTGAGATCAGTGGTGGCTCAGTGCCTGCTAGGCCAGTGCTAGGTGCGTGGCTGCTGTTGGTGGTTGTGAGGTCAGTGGTGGCTCAGTGCCTGCTAGGCCAGTGCTAGGTGCGTGGGTGCTGTTTGTGGTTGTGAGGTCAGTGGTGGCTCAGTGCCTGCTAGGCCAGTGCTAGGTGCGTGGCTGCTGTTTTCAACTGTGAGGTCACTTGTGGCTCAGTGCCTGCTAGGCCAGTGCTAGGTGTGTGGCTGCTGTTTGTGGTTGTGAGGTCAGTGGTGGCTCAGTGCCTGCTAGGCCAGTGCTAGGTGCGTGGCTGCTGTTTGTTGTTGTGAGGTCAGTGGTGGCTCAGTGCCTGCTAGGCCAGTGCTAGGTGCGTGGCTGCTGTTTTCAATTGTGAGGTCACTTGTGGCTCAGTGCCTGCTAGGCCAGTGCTAGGTGCGTGGCTGCTGTTTGTGGTTGTGAGGTCAGTGGTGGCTCAGTGCCTGCTAGGCCAGTGCTAGGTGCGTGGGTGCTGTTTGTGGTTGTGAGGTCAGTGGTGGCTCAGTGCCTGCTAGGCCAGTGCTAGGTGCGTGGCTGCTGTTTGTGGTTGTGAGGTCAGTGGTGGCAGAGTGCCTGCTAGGCCAGTGCTAGGTGCGTGGGAACTGTTTGTGGTTGTGAGGTCAGTGGTGGCTCAGTGCCTGCTAGGCCAGTGCTAGGTGCGTGGCTGCTGTTTTCAATTGTGAGGTCAGTGGTGGCTCAGTGCCTGCTAGGCCAGTGCTAGGTGCGTGGGTGCTGTTTTCAACTGCGAGGTCAGTGGTGGCTCAGTGCCTGCTAGGCCAGTGCTAGGTGCGTGGGAACTTTTGGTGGTTGTGAGGTCAGTGGTGGCTCAGTGCCTGCTAGGCCAGTGCTAGGTGCGTGGCTGCTGTTTGTGGTTGTGAGGTCAGTGGTGGCTCAGTGCCTGCTAGGCCAGTGCTAGGTGCGTGGCTGCTGTTGGTGGTTGTGAGGTCAGTGGTGGCTCAGTGCCTGCTAGGCCAGTGCTAGGTGCGTGGCTGCTGTTTTCAAATGTGAGGTCACTTGTGTCTCAGTGCCTGCTAGGCCAGTGCTAGGTGCGTGACTGCTGTTTGTGGTTGTGAGGTCAGTGGTGGCTCAGTGCCTGCTAGGCCAGTGCTAGGTGCGTGGCTGCTGTTGGTGGTTGTGAGGTCAGTGGTGGCTCAGTGCCTGCTAGGCCAGTGCTAGGTGCGTGGGTGCTGTTTTCAACTGTGAGGTCACTTGTGGCTCAGTGCCTGCTAGGCCAGTGCTAGGTGCGTGGCTGCTGTTTGTGGTTGTGAGGTCAGTGGTGGCTCAGTGCCTGCTAGGCCAGTGCTAAGTGCGTGGCTGCTCTTTGTGGATGTGAGGTCAGTGGTGGCTCAGTGCCTGCTAGGCCAGTGCTAGGTGCGTGGCTGCTGTTTTCAGTTGTGAGGTCAGTGGTGGCTCAGTGCCTGCTAGGCCAGTGCTAGGTGCGTGGGTGCTGTTTGTTTTTGTGAGGTCACTTGTGGCTCAGTGCCTGCTAGGCCAGTTCTAGGTGCGTGGCTGCTGTTTGTGATTGTGAGGTCAGTGGTGGCTCAGTGCCTGCTAGGCCAGTTCTAGGTGCGTGGCTGCTGTTTGTGGTTGTGAGGTCAGTGGTGGCTCAGTGCCTGCTAGGCCAGTGCTAGGTGCGTGGCTGCTGTTTTCAACTGTGAGGTCAGTGGTGGCTCAGTGCCTGCTAGGCCAGTGCTAGGTGCGTGGCTGCTGTTTTCAATTGTGAGGTCACTTGTGGCTCAGTGCCTGCTAGGCCAGTGCTAGGTGCGTGGCTGCTGTTTTCAGTTGTGAGGTCAGTGGTGGCTCAGTGCCTGCTAGGCCAGTGCTAGGTGCGTGGGTGCTGTTTGTGTATGTGAGGTCACTTGTGGCTCAGTGCCTGCTAGGCCAGTGCTGGGTGCGTGGCTGCTGTTTTCAATTGTGAGGTCAGTGGTGGCTCAGTGCCTGCTAGGCCAGTGCTAGGTGCGTGGCTGCTGTTTTCAACTGTGAGGTCAGTGGTGGCTCAGTGCCTGCTAGGCCAGTGCTAGGTGCGTGGCTGCTGTTTGTGGTTGTGAGGTCAGTGGTGGCTCAGTGCCTGCTAGGCCAGTGCTAGGTGCGTGGGTGCTGTTTTCAATTGTGAGGTCACTTGTGGCTCAGTGCCTGCTAGGCCAGTGCTAGGTGCGTGGGTGCTGTTTGTGGGTGTGAGGTCAGCGGTGGCTCAGTGCCTGCTAGGCCAGTGCTAGGTGCGTGGCTGCTGTTTGTGGTTGTGAGGTCACTTGTGGCTCAGTGCCTGCTAGGCCAGTGCTAGGTGCGTGGCTGCTGTTTTCAATTGTGAGGTCAGTGGTGGCTCAGTGCCTGCTAGGCCAGTGCTAGGTGCGTGGGTGCTGTTTTCAAATGTGAGGTCAGTGGTGGCTCAGTGCCTGCTAGGCCAGTGCTAGGTGCGTGGCTGCTGTTTTCAACTGTGAGGTCAGTGGTGGCTCAGTGCCTGCTAGGCCAGTGCTAGGTGCGTGGCTGCTGTTTTTAACTGTGAGGTCAGTGGTGGCTCAGTGCCTGCTAGGCCAGTGATAGGTGCGTGGCTGCTGTTTGTGGTTGTGAGGTCAGTGGTGGCTCAGTGCCTGCTAGGCCAGTGCTAGGTGCGTGGCTGCTGTTTGTGGTTGTGAGGTCAGTGGTGGCTCAGTGCCTGCTAGGCCAGTGCTGGGTGCGTGGGTGCTGTTTTCAATTGTGAGGTCAGTGGTGGCTCAGTGCCTGCTAGGCCAGTGCTAGGTGCGTGGCTGCTGTTTTCAACTGTGAGGTCAGTGGTGGCTCAGTGCCTGCTAGGCCAGTGCTAGGTGCGTGGCTGCTGTTTGTGGTTGTGAGGTCAGAGGTGGCTCAGTGCCTGCTAGGCCAGTGCTAGGTGCGTGGCTGCTGTTTTCAATTGTGAGGTCAGTGGTGGCTCAGTGCCTGCTAGGCCAGTGCTAGGTGCGTGGGTGCTGTTTTCAATTGTGAGGTCACTTGTGGCTCAGTGCCTGCTAGGCCAGTGCTAGGTGCGTGGGTGCTGTTTTCGATTGCGAGGTCAGTGGTGGCTCAGTGCCTGCTAGGCCAGTGTTAGGTGCGTGGGTGCTGTTTGTGGTTGCGAGGTCACTTGTGCCTCAGTGCCTGCTAGGCCAGTGCTAGGTGCATGGCTGCTGTTTGTAGTTGTGAGGTCAGTGGTGGCTCAGTGCCTGCTAGGCCAGTGCTAGGTGCGTGGCTGCTGTTTTCAATTGTGAGGTCAGTGGTGGCTCAGTGCCTGCTAGGCCAGTGCTAAGTGCGTGGCTGCTGTTTGTGGTTGTGAGGTCAGTGGTGGCTCAGTGCCTGCTAGGCCAGTGCTAGGTGCGTGGCTGCTGTTTGTGGTTGTGAGGTCAGTGGTGGCTCAGTGCCTGCTAGGCCAGTGCTAGGTGCGTGGCTGCTGTTTGTGGTTGTGAGGTCAGTGGTGGCTCAGTGCCTGCTAGGCCAGTGCTAAGTGCGTGGCTGCTCTTTGTGGTTGTGAGGTCAGTGGTGGCTCAGTGCCTGCTAGGCCAGTGCTAGGTGCGTGGCTGCTGTTTGTGGTTGTGAGGTCAGTGGTGGCTCAGTGCCTGCTAGGCCAGTGCTAGGTGCGTGGGTGCTGTTTTCAACTGTGAGGTCACTTGTGGCTCAGTGCCTGCTAGGCCAGTGCTAGGTGTGTGGCTGCTGTTTGTGGTTGTGAGGTCAGTGGTGGCTCAGTGCCTGCTAGGCCAGTGCTAGGTGCGTGGCTGCTGTTTGTTGTTGTGAGGTCAGTGGTGGCTCAGTGCCTGCTAGGCCAGTGCTAGGTGCGTGGCTGCTGTTTGTGGTTGTGAGGTCAGTGGTGGCAGAGTGCCTGCTAGGCCAGTGCTAGGTGCATGGCTGCTGTTGGTGGTTGTGAGGACGGTGGTGACTCAGTGCCTGCTAGGCCAGTGCTAGGTGCGTGGCTGCTGTTGGTGGTTGTGAGGTCAGTGGTGGCTCAGTGCCTGCTAGGCCAGTGCTAGGTGCGTGGCTGCTGTTTTCAATTGTGAGGTCAGTGGTGGCTCAGTGCCTGCTAGGCCAGTGCTAGGTGCGTGGGTGCTGTTTTTGGTTGTGAGGTCAGTGGTGGCTCAGTGCCTGCTAGGCCAGTGCTAGGTGCGTGGGTGCTGTTTTCAGTTGTGAGGTCAGTGGTGGCTCAGTGCCTGCTAGGCCAGTGCTAGGTGCGTGGGTGCTGTTTGTGGTTGTGAGGTCAGTGGTGGCTCAGTGCCTGCTAGGCCAGTGCTAGGTGCGTGGGTGCTGTTTGTGGTTGTGAGGTCAGTGGTGGCTCAGTGCCTGCTAGGCCAGTGCTAGGTGCGTGGGTGCTGTTGGTGGTTGTGAGGTCAGTGGTGGCTCAGTGCCTGCTGGGCCAGTGCTAGGTGTGTGGCTGCTGTTGGTGGTTGTGAGGTCAGTGGTGGCTCAGTGCCTGCTAGGCCAGTGCTAGGTGCGTGGGTGCTGTTTGTGGTTGTGAGGTCAGTGGTGGCTCAGTGCCTGCTAGGCCAGTGCTAGGTGCGTGGCTGCTGTTTGTGGTTGTGAGGTCAGTGGTGGCTCAGTGCCTGCTAGGCCAGTGCTAGGTGCGTGGCTGCTGTTGGTGGTTGTGAGGTCAGTGGTGGCTCAGTGCCTGCTAGGCCAGTGCTAGGTGTGTGGCTGCTGTTTTCAATTGTGAGGTCAGTGGTGGCTCAGTGCCTGCTAGGCCAGTGCTAAGTGCGTGGCTGCTCTTTGTGGATGTGAGGTCAGTGGTGGCTCAGTGCCTGCTAGGCCAGTGCTAGGTGCGTGGGTGCTGTTTGTGGTTGTGAGGTCAGTGGTGGCTCAGTGCCTGCTAGGCCAGTGCTAGGTGCGTGGGTGCTGTTTTCAACTGTGAGGTCACTTGTGGCTCAGTGCCTGCTAGGCCAGTGCTAGGTGTGTGGCTGCTGTTTGTGGTTGTGAGGTCAGTGGTGGCTCAGTGCCTGCTAGGCCAGTGCTAGGTGCGTGGCTGCTGTTTGTTGTTGTGAGGTCAGTGGTGGCTCAGTGCCTGCTAGGCCAGTGCTAGGTGCGTGGCTGCTGTTTTCAACTGTGAGGTCAGTGGTGGCTCAGTGCCTGCTAGGCCAGTGCTAGGTGCGTGGCTGCTGTTTTCAATTGTGAGGTCACTTGTGGCTCAGTGCCTGCTAGGCCAGTGCTAGGTGCGTGGCTGCTGTTTTCAATTGTGAGGTCAGTGGTGGCTCAGTGCCTGCTAGGCCAGTGCTAGGTGCGTGGGTGCTGTTTTCAACTGCGAGGTCAGTGGTGGCTCAGTGCCTGCTAGGCCAGTGCTAGGTGCGTGGGAACTTTTGGTGGTTGTGAGGTCAGTGGTGGCTCAGTGCCTGCTAGGCCAGTGCTAGGTGCGTGGCTGCTGTTTGTGGTTGTGAGGTCAGTGGTGGCTCAGTGCCTGCTAGGCCAGTGCTAGGTGCGTGGCTGCTGTTGGTGGTTGTGAGGTCAGTGGTGGCTCAGTGCCTGCTAGGCCAGTGCTAGGTGCGTGGCTGCTGTTTTCAAATGTGAGGTCACTTGTGTCTCAGTGCCTGCTAGGCCAGTGCTAGGTGCGTGACTGCTGTTTGTGGTTGTGAGGTCAGTGGTGGCTCAGTGCCTGCTAGGCCAGTGCTAGGTGCGTGGCTGCTGTTGGTGGTTGTGAGGTCAGTGGTGGCTCAGTGCCTGCTAGGCCAGTGCTAGGTGCGTGGGTGCTGTTTTCAACTGTGAGGTCACTTGTGGCTCAGTGCCTGCTAGGCCAGTGCTAGGTGCGTGGCTGCTGTTTGTGGTTGTGAGGTCAGTGGTGGCTCAGTGCCTGCTAGGCCAGTGCTAAGTGCGTGGCTGCTCTTTGTGGATGTGAGGTCACTTGTGGCTCAGTGCCTGCTAGGCCAGTGCTAGGTGCGTGGCTGCTGTTTTCAGTTGTGAGGTCAGTGGTGTCTCAGTGCCTGCTAGGCCAGTGCTAGGTGCGTGGGTGCTGTTTGTGTTTGTGAGGTCACTTGTGGCTCAGTGCCTGCTAGGCCAGTTCTAGGTGCGTGGCTGCTGTTTGTGATTGTGAGGTCAGTGGTGGCTCAGTGCCTGCTAGGCCAGTTCTAGGTGCGTGGCTGCTGTTTGTGGTTGTGAGGTCAGTGGTGGCTCAGTGCCTGCTAGGCCAGTGCTAGGTGCGTGGCTGCTGTTTTCAACTGTGAGGTCAGTGGTGGCTCAGTGCCTGCTAGGCCAGTGCTAGGTGCGTGGCTGCTGTTTTCAATTGTGAGGTCACTTGTGGCTCAGTGCCTGCTAGGCCAGTGCTAGGTGCGTGGCTGCTGTTTTCAGTTGTGAGGTCAGTGGTGGCTCAGTGCCTGCTAGGCCAGTGCTAGGTGCGTGGGTGCTGTTTGTGTATGTGAGGTCACTTGTGGCTCAGTGCCTGCTAGGCCAGTGCTGGGTGCGTGGCTGCTGTTTTCAATTGTGAGGTCAGTGGTGGCTCAGTGCCTGCTAGGCCAGTGCTAGGTGCGTGGCTGCTGTTTTCAACTGTGAGGTCAGTGGTGGCTCAGTGCCTGCTAGGCCAGTGCTAGGTGCGTGGCTGCTGTTTGTGGTTGTGAGGTCAGTGGTGGCTCAGTGCCTGCTAGGCCAGTGCTAAGTGCGTGGCTGCTCTTTGTGGTTGTGAGGTCAGTGGTGGCTCAGTGCCTGCTAGGCCAGTGCTGGGTGCGTGGGTGCTGTTTTCAATTGTGAGGTCAGTGGTGGCTCAGTGCCTGCTAGGCCAGTGCTAGGTGCGTGGCTGCTGTTTTCAACTGTGAGGTCAGTGGTGGCTCAGTGCCTGCTAGGCCAGTGCTAGGTGCGTGGCTGCTGTTTGTGGTTGCGAGGTCACTTGTGGCTCAGTGCCTGCTAGGCCAGTGCTAGGTGCGTGGCTGCTGTTT
Source organism: Apteryx mantelli (assembly GCF_036417845.1). Lineage (NCBI taxonomy): Eukaryota > Metazoa > Chordata > Aves > Apterygiformes > Apterygidae > Apteryx > Apteryx mantelli. The sequence goes on from NC_089988.1 coordinate 25,308,980, forward strand.
TCAATTGTGAGGTCAGTGGTGGCTCAGTGCCTGCTAGGCCAGTGCTAGGTGCGTGGGTGCTGTTTTCAATTGTGAGGTCACTTGTGGCTCAGTGCCTGCTAGGCCAGTGCTAGGTGCGTGGGTGCTGTTTTCGATTGCGAGGTCAGTGGTGGCTCAGTGCCTGCTAGGCCAGTGTTAGGTGCGTGGGTGCTGTTTGTGGTTGCGAGGTCACTTGTGCCTCAGTGCCTGCTAGGCCAGTGCTAGGTGCGTGGCTGCTGTTTGTGGTTGTGAGGTCAGTGGTGGCTCAGTGCCTGCTAGGCCAGTGCTAGGTGCGTGGGTGCTGTTTGTGGTTGTGAGGTCAGTGGTGGCTTGTGCCTGCTAGGCCAGTGCTAGGTGCGTGGCTGCTGTTTTCAATTGTGAGGTCAGTGGTGGCTCAGTGCCTGCTAGGCCAGTGCTAAGTGCGTGGCTGCTGTTTGTGGTTGTGAGGTCAGTGGTGGCTCAGTGCCTGCTAGGCCAGTGCTAGGTGCGTGGGTGCTGTTTGTGGTTGTGAGGTCAGTGGTGGCTCAGTGCCTGCTAGGCCAGTGCTAGGTGCGTGGGTGCTGTTTGTGGTTGTGAGGTCAGTGGTGGCTCAGTGCCTGCTAGGCCAGTGCTAAGTGCGTGGCTGCTCTTTGTGGTTGTGAGGTCAGTGGTGGCTCAGTGCCTGCTAGGCCAGTGCTAGGTGCGTGGCTGCTGTTTGTGGTTGTGAGGTCAGTGGTGGCTCAGTGCCTGCTAGGCCAGTGCTAGGTGCGTGGGTGCTGTTTTCAACTGTGAGGTCACTTGTGGCTCAGTGCCTGCTAGGCCAGTGCTAGGTGTGTGGCTGCTGTTTGTGGTTGTGAGGTCAGTGGTGGCTCAGTGCCTGCTAGGCCAGTGCTAGGTGCGTGGCTGCTGTTTGTTGTTGTGAGGTCAGTGGTGGCTCAGTGCCTGCTAGGCCAGTGCTAGGTGCGTGGCTGCTGTTTTCAATTGTGAGGTCAGTGGTGGCTCAGTGCCTGCTAGGCCAGTGCTAGGTGCGTGGCTGCTGTTTGTGGTTGTGAGGTCACTTGTGGCTCAGTGCCTGCTAGGCCAGTGCTAGGTGCGTGGCTGCTGTTTGTGGTTGTGAGGTCAGTGGTGGCTCAGTGCCTGCTAGGCCAGTGCTAGGTGCGTGGCTGCTGTTTGTGGTTGTGAGGTCAGTGGTGGCTCAGTGCCTGCTAGGCCAGTGCTAGGTGCATGGCTGCTGTTGGTGGTTGTGAGGACGGTGGTGACTCAGTGCCTGCTAGGCCAGTGCTAGGTGCGTGGCTGCTGTTTGTGGTTGTGAGGTCAGTGGTGGCTCAGTGCCTGCTAGGCCAGTGCTAGGTGCGTGGCTGCTGTTTGTGGTTGTGAGGTCAGTGGTGGCAGAGTGCCTGCTAGGCCAGTGCTAGGTGCATGGCTGCTGTTGGTGGTTGTGAGGACGGTGGTGACTCAGTGCCTGCTAGGCCAGTGCTAGGTGCGTGGCTGCTGTTGGTGGTTGTGAGGTCAGTGGTGGCTCAGTGCCTGCTAGGCCAGTGCTAGGTGCGTGGCTGCTGTTTTCAATTGTGAGGTCAGTGGTGGCTCAGTGCCTGCTAGGCCAGTGCTAGGTGCGTGGGTGCTGTTTTTGGTTGGGAGGTCAGTGGTGGCTCAGTGCCTGCTAGGCCAGTGCTAGGTGCGTGGGTGCTGTTTTCAGTTGTGAGGTCAGTGGTGGCTCAGTGCCTGCTAGGCCAGTGCTAGGTGCGTGGGTGCTGTTTGTGGTTGTGAGGTCAGTGGTGGCTCAGTGCCTGCTAGGCCAGTGCTAGGTGCGTGGGTGCTGTTTGTGGTTGTGAGGTCAGTGGTGGCTCAGTGCCTGCTAGGCCAGTGCTAGGTGCGTGGGTGCTGTTGGTGGTTGTGAGGTCAGTGGTGGCTCAGTGCCTGCTGGGCCAGTGCTAGGTGTGTGGCTGCTGTTGGTGGTTGTGAGGTCAGTGGTGGCTCAGTGCCTGCTAGGCCAGTGCTAGGTGCGTGGGTGCTGTTTGTGGTTGTGAGGTCAGTGGTGGCTCAGTGCCTGCTAGGCCAGTGCTAGGTGCGTGGGTGCTGTTTGTGGTTGTGAGGTCAGTGGTGGCTCAGTGCCTGCTAGGCCAGTGCTAGGTGCGTGGCTGCTGTTGGTGGTTGTGAGGTCAGTGGTGGCTCCGTGCCTGCTAGGCCAGTGCTAGGTGCGTGGCTGCTGTTGGTGGTTGTGAGGTCAGTGGTGGCTCAGTGCCTGCTAGGCCAGTGCTAGGTGTGTGGCTGCTGTTTTCAATTGTGAGGTCAGTGGTGGCTCAGTGCCTGCTAGGCCAGTGCTAAGTGCGTGGCTGCTCTTTGTGGATGTGAGGTCAGTGGTGGCTCAGTGCCTGCTAGGCCAGTGCTAGGTGCGTGGGTGCTGTTTGTGGTTGTGAGGTCAGTGGTGGCTCAGTGCCTGCTAGGCCAGTGCTAGGTGCGTGGGTGCTGTTTTCAACTGTGAGGTCACTTGTGGCTCAGTGCCTGCTAGGCCAGTGCTAGGTGTGTGGCTGCTGTTTGTGGTTGTGAGGTCAGTGGTGGCTCAGTGCCTGCTAGGCCAGTGCTAGGTGCGTGGCTGCTGTTTGTTGTTGTGAGGTCAGTGGTGGCTCAGTGCCTGCTAGGCCAGTGCTAGGTGCGTGGCTGCTGTTTTCAATTGTGAGGTCACTTGTGGCTCAGTGCCTGCTAGGCCAGTGCTAGGTGCGTGGCTGCTGTTTGTGGTTGTGAGGTCAGTGGTGGCTCAGTGCCTGCTAGGCCAGTGCTAGGTGCGTGGCTGCTGTTTGTGGTTGTGAGGTCAGTGGTGGCTCAGTGCCTGCTAGGCCAGTGCTAGGTGCGTGGGTGCTGTTTGTGGTTGTGAGGTCAGTGGTGGCAGAGTGCCTGCTAGGCCAGTGCTAGGTGCGTGGGAACTGTTTGTGGTTGTGAGGTCAGTGGTGGCTCAGTGCCTGCTAGGCCAGTGCTAGGTGCGTGGCTGCTGTTTTCAATTGTGAGGTCAGTGGTGGCTCAGTGCCTGCTAGGCCAGTGCTAGGTGCGTGGGTGCTGTTTTCAACTGCGAGGTCAGTGGTGGCTCAGTGCCTGCTAGGCCAGTGCTAGGTGCGTGGGAACTTTTGGTGGTTGTGAGGTCAGTGGTGGCTCAGTGCCTGCTAGGCCAGTGCTAGGTGCGTGGCTGCTGTTTGTGGTTGTGAGGTCAGTGGTGGCTCAGTGCCTGCTAGGCCAGTGCTAGGTGCGTGGCTGCTGTTGGTGGTTGTGAGGTCAGTGGTGGCTCAGTGCCTGCTAGGCCAGTGCTAGGTGCGTGGCTGCTGTTTTCAAATGTGAGGTCACTTGTGTCTCAGTGCCTGCTAGGCCAGTGCTAGGTGCGTGACTGCTGTTTGTGGTTGTGAGGTCAGTGGTGGCTCAGTGCCTGCTAGGCCAGTGCTAGGTGCGTGGCTGCTGTTGGTGGTTGTGAGGTCAGTGGTGGCTCAGTGCCTGCTAGGCCAGTGCTAGGTGCGTGGGTGCTGTTTTCAACTGTGAGGTCACTTGTGGCTCAGTGCCTGCTAGGCCAGTGCTAGGTGCGTGGCTGCTGTTTGTGGTTGTGAGGTCAGTGGTGGCTCAGTGCCTGCTAGGCCAGTGCTAAGTGCGTGGCTGCTCTTTGTGGATGTGAGGTCACTTGTGGCTCAGTGCCTGCTAGGCCAGTGCTAGGTGCGTGGCTGCTGTTTTCAGTTGTGAGGTCAGTGGTGTCTCAGTGCCTGCTAGGCCAGTGCTAGGTGCGTGGGTGCTGTTTGTGTTTGTGAGGTCACTTGTGGCTCAGTGCCTGCTAGGCCAGTTCTAGGTGCGTGGCTGCTGTTTGTGATTGTGAGGTCAGTGGTGGCTCAGTGCCTGCTAGGCCAGTTCTAGGTGCGTGGCTGCTGTTTGTGGTTGTGAGGTCAGTGGTGGCTCAGTGCCTGCTAGGCCAGTGCTAGGTGCGTGGCTGCTGTTTTCAACTGTGAGGTCAGTGGTGGCTCAGTGCCTGCTAGGCCAGTGCTAGGTGCGTGGCTGCTGTTTTCAATTGTGAGGTCACTTGTGGCTCAGTGCCTGCTAGGCCAGTGCTAGGTGCGTGGCTGCTGTTTTCAGTTGTGAGGTCAGTGGTGGCTCAGTGCCTGCTAGGCCAGTGCTAGGTGCGTGGGTGCTGTTTGTGTATGTGAGGTCACTTGTGGCTCAGTGCCTGCTAGGCCAGTGCTGGGTGCGTGGCTGCTGTTTTCAATTGTGAGGTCAGTGGTGGCTCAGTGCCTGCTAGGCCAGTGCTAGGTGCGTGGCTGCTGTTTTCAACTGTGAGGTCAGTGGTGGCTCAGTGCCTGCTAGGCCAGTGCTAGGTGCGTGGCTGCTGTTTGTGGTTGTGAGGTCAGTGGTGGCTCAGTGCCTGCTAGGCCAGTGCTAAGTGCGTGGCTGCTCTTTGTGGTTGTGAGGTCAGTGGTGGCTCAGTGCCTGCTAGGCCAGTGCTGGGTGCGTGGGTGCTGTTTTCAATTGTGAGGTCACTTGTGGCTCAGTGCCTGCTAGGCCAGTGCTAGGTGCGTGGCTGCTGTTTGTGGTTGCGAGGTCACTTGTGGCTCAGTGCCTGCTAGGCCAGTGCTAGGTGCGTGGCTGCTGTTTTCAATTGTGAGGTCAGTGGTGGCTCAGTGCCTGCTAGGCCAGTGCTAGGTGCGTGGGTGCTGTTTTCAATTGTGAGGTCACTTGTGGCTCAGTGCCTGCTAGGCCAGTGCTAGGTGCGTGGGTGCTGTTTTCGATTGCGAGGTCAGTGGTGGCTCAGTGCCTGCTAGGCCAGTGTTAGGTGCGTGGGTGCTGTTTGTGGTTGCGAGGTCACTTGTGCCTCAGTGCCTGCTAGGCCAGTGCTAGGTGCGTGGCTGCTGTTTGTGGTTGTGAGGTCAGTGGTGGCTCAGTGCCTGCTAGGCCAGTGCTAGGTGCGTGGGTGCTGTTTGTGGTTGTGAGGTCAGTGGTGGCTTGTGCCTGCTAGGCCAGTGCTAGGTGCGTGGCTGCTGTTTTCAATTGTGAGGTCAGTGGTGGCTCAGTGCCTGCTAGGCCAGTGCTAAGTGCGTGGCTGCTGTTTGTGGTTGTGAGGTCAGTGGTGGCTCAGTGCCTGCTAGGCCAGTGCTAGGTGCGTGGGTGCTGTTTGTGGTTGTGAGGTCAGTGGTGGCTCAGTGCCTGCTAGGCCAGTGCTAGGTGCGTGGCTGCTGTTTGTGGTTGTGAGGTCAGTGGTGGCTCAGTGCCTGCTAGGCCAGTGCTAAGTGCGTGGCTGCTCTTTGTGGTTGTGAGGTCAGTGGTGGCTCAGTGCCTGCTAGGCCAGTGCTAGGTGCGTGGCTGCTGTTTGTGGTTGTGAGGTCAGTGGTGGCTCAGTGCCTGCTAGGCCAGTGCTAGGTGCGTGGGTGCTGTTTTCAACTGTGAGGTCACTTGTGGCTCAGTGCCTGCTAGGCCAGTGCTAGGTGTGTGGCTGCTGTTTGTGGTTGTGAGGTCAGTGGTGGCTCAGTGCCTGCTAGGCCAGTGCTAGGTGCGTGGCTGCTGTTTGTTGTTGTGAGGTCAGTGGTGGCTCAGTGCCTGCTAGGCCAGTGCTAGGTGCGTGGCTGCTGTTTTCAATTGTGAGGTCAGTTGTGGCTCAGTGCCTGCTAGGCCAGTGCTAGGTGCGTGGCTGCTGTTTGTGGTTGTGAGGTCACTTGTGGCTCAGTGCCTGCTAGGCCAGTGCTAGGTGCGTGGCTGCTGTTTGTGGTTGTGAGGTCAGTGGTGGCTCAGTGCCTGCTAGGCCAGTGCTAGGTGCGTGGCTGCTGTTTGTGGTTGTGAGGTCAGTGGTGGCTCAGTGCCTGCTAGGCCAGTGCTAGGTGCATGGCTGCTGTTGGTGGTTGTGAGGACGGTGGTGACTCAGTGCCTGCTAGGCCAGTGCTAGGTGCGTGGCTGCTGTTTGTGGTTGTGAGGTCAGTGGTGGCTCAGTGCCTGCTAGGCCAGTGCTAGGTGCGTGGCTGCTGTTTGTGGTTGTGAGGTCAGTGGTGGCTCAGTGCCTGCTAGGCCAGTGCTAGGTGCATGGCTGCTGTTGGTGGTTGTGAGGACGGTGGTGACTCAGTGCCTGCTAGGCCAGTGCTAGGTGCGTGGCTGCTGTTGGTGGTTGTGAGGTCAGTGGTGGCTCAGTGCCTGCTAGGCCAGTGCTAGGTGCGTGGCTGCTGTTTTCAATTGTGAGGTCAGTGGTGGCTCAGTGCCTGCTAGGCCAGTGCTAGGTGCGTGGGTGCTGTTTTTGGTTGTGAGGTCAGTGGTGGCTCAGTGCCTGCTAGGCCAGTGCTAGGTGCGTGGCTGCTGTTTGTGGTTGTGAGGTCAGTGGTGGCTCAGTGCCTGCTAGGCCAGTGCTAGGTGCGTGGGTGCTGTTTGTGGTTGTGAGGTCAGTGGTGGCTCAGTGCCTGCTAGGCCAGTGCTAGGTGCGTGGGTGCTGTTTGTGGTTGTGAGGTCAGTGGTGGCTCAGTGCCTGCTAGGCCAGTGCTAGGTGCGTGGGTGCTGTTGGTGGTTGTGAGGTCAGTGGTGGCTCAGTGCCTGCTGGGCCAGTGCTAGGTGTGTGGCTGCTGTTGGTGGTTGTGAGGTCAGTGGTGGCTCAGTGCCTGCTAGGCCAGTGCTAGGTGCGTGGGTGCTGTTTGTGGTTGTGAGGTCAGTGGTGGCTCAGTGCCTGCTAGGCCAGTGCTAGGTGCGTGGGTGCTGTTTGTGGTTGTGAGGTCAGTGGTGGCTCAGTGCCTGCTAGGCCAGTGCTAGGTGCGTGGCTGCTGTTGGTGGTTGTGAGGTCAGTGGTGGCTCCGTGCCTGCTAGGCCAGTGCTAGGTGCGTGGCTGCTGTTGGTGGTTGTGAGGTCAGTGGTGGCTCAGTGCCTGCTAGGCCAGTGCTAGGTGTGTGGGTGCTGTTTGTGGTTGTGAGGTCAGTGGTGGCTCAGTGCCTGCTAGGCCAGTGCTAGGTGCGTGGGTGCTGTTTGTGGTTGTGAGGTCAGTGGTGGCTCAGTGCCTGCTAGGCCAGTGCTAGGTGCGTGGCTGCTGTTGGTGGTTGTGAGGTCAGTGGTGGCTCCGTGCCTGCTAGGCCAGTGCTAGGTGCGTGGCTGCTGTTGGTGGTTGTGAGGTCAGTGGTGGCTCAGTGCCTGCTAGGCCAGCGCTAGGCGCGTGGGTGCTGTTTTCAGTTGTGAGCTCAGTGGTGGCTCAGTGCCTGCTAGGCCAGTGCTAGGTGCGTGGCTGCTGTTGGTGGTTGTGAGGTCAGTGGTGGCTCAGTGCCTGCTAGGCCAGTGCTAGGTGCGTGGCTGCTGTTTGTGGTTGTGAGGTCACTTGTGGCTCAGTGCCTGCTAGGCCAGTGCTAGGTGCGTGGCTGCTGTTTGTGGTTGTGAGGTCAGTGGTGGCTCAGTGCCTGCTAGGCCAGTGCTAGGTGCGTGGCTGCTGTTTGTGGTTGTGAGGTCAGTGGTGGCTCAGTGCCTGCTAGGCCAGTGCTAGGTGCATGGCTGCTGTTGGTGGTTGTGAGGACGGTGGTGACTCAGTGCCTGCTAGGCCAGTGCTAGGTGCGTGGCTGCTGTTTGTGGTTGTGAGGTCAGTGGTGGCTCAGTGCCTGCTAGGCCAGTGCTAGGTGCGTGGCTGCTGTTTGTGGTTGTGAGGTCAGTGGTGGCTCAGTGCCTGCTAGGCCAGTGCTAGGTGCATGGCTGCTGTTGGTGGTTGTGAGGACGGTGGTGACTCAGTGCCTGCTAGGCCAGTGCTAGGTGCGTGGCTGCTGTTGGTGGTTGTGAGGTCAGTGGTGGCTCAGTGCCTGCTAGGCCAGTGCTAGGTGCGTGGCTGCTGTTTTCAATTGTGAGGTCAGTGGTGGCTCAGTGCCTGCTAGGCCAGTGCTAGGTGCGTGGGTGCTGTTTTTGGTTGTGAGGTCAGTGGTGGCTCAGTGCCTGCTAGGCCAGTGCTAGGTGCGTGGCTGCTGTTTGTGGTTGTGAGGTCAGTGGTGGCTCAGTGCCTGCTAGGCCAGTGCTAGGTGCGTGGGTGCTGTTTGTGGTTGTGAGGTCAGTGGTGGCTCAGTGCCTGCTAGGCCAGTGCTAGGTGCGTGGGTGCTGTTTGTGGTTGTGAGGTCAGTGGTGGCTCAGTGCCTGCTAGGCCAGTGCTAGGTGCGTGGGTGCTGTTGGTGGTTGTGAGGTCAGTGGTGGCTCAGTGCCTGCTGGGCCAGTGCTAGGTGTGTGGCTGCTGTTGGTGGTTGTGAGGTCAGTGGTGGCTCAGTGCCTGCTAGGCCAGTGCTAGGTGCGTGGGTGCTGTTTGTGGTTGTGAGGTCAGTGGTGGCTCAGTGCCTGCTAGGCCAGTGCTAGGTGCGTGGGTGCTGTTTGTGGTTGTGAGGTCAGTGGTGGCTCAGTGCCTGCTAGGCCAGTGCTAGGTGCGTGGCTGCTGTTGGTGGTTGTGAGGTCAGTGGTGGCTCCGTGCCTGCTAGGCCAGTGCTAGGTGCGTGGCTGCTGTTGGTGGTTGTGAGGTCAGTGGTGGCTCAGTGCCTGCTAGGCCAGTGCTAGGTGTGTGGGTGCTGTTTGTGGTTGTGAGGTCAGTGGTGGCTCAGTGCCTGCTAGGCCAGTGCTAGGTGCGTGGGTGCTGTTTGTGGTTGTGAGGTCAGTGGTGGCTCAGTGCCTGCTAGGCCAGTGCTAGGTGCGTGGCTGCTGTTGGTGGTTGTGAGGTCAGTGGTGGCTCCGTGCCTGCTAGGCCAGTGCTAGGTGCGTGGCTGCTGTTGGTGGTTGTGAGGTCAGTGGTGGCTCAGTGCCTGCTAGGCCAGCGCTAGGCGCGTGGGTGCTGTTTTCAGTTGTGAGCTCAGTGGTGGCTCAGTGCCTGCTAGGCCAGTGCTAGGTGCGTGGCTGCTGTTGGTGGTTGTGAGGTCAGTGGTGGCTCAGTGCCTGCTAGGCCAGTGCTAGGTGCGTGGCTGCTGTTTGTGGTTGTGAGGTCAGTGGTGGCTCAGTGCCTGCTAGGCCAGTGCTAGGTGCGTGGCTGCTGTTTGTGGTTGTGAGGTCAGTGGTGTCTCAGTGCCTGCTAGGCCAGTGCTAGGTGCGTGGCTGCTGTTGGTGGTTGTGAGGTCAGTGGTGGCTCCGTGCCTGCTAGGCCAGTGCTAGGTGCGTGGGTGCTGTTTTCAATTGTGAGGTCAGTGGTGGCTCAGTGCCTGCTAGGCCAGTGCTAGGTGCGTGGCTGCTGTTGGTGGTTGTGAAGTCATTGATGCCTCAGTGCCTGCTGGGCCAGTGCTAGGTGCGTGGCTTCTGTTTTCAGTTGTGAGGTCAGTGGTGGCTCAGTGCCTGCTAGGCCAGTGCTAGGTGCGTGGCTGCTGTTTGTGGTTGTGAGGTCAGTGGTGGCTCAGTGCCTGCTAGGCCAGTGCTAGGTGGGTGGCTGCTGTTTGTGGTTGTGAGGTCAGTGGTGGCTCACTGCCTGCTAGGCCAGTGCTAGGTGCGTGAGTGCTGTTTGTGGTTGTGAGGTCAGTGGTGGCTCAGTGCCTGCTAGGCCAGTGCTAGGTGCGTGGCTGCTGTTTGTGGTTGTGAGGTCAGTGGTGGCTCAGTGCCTGCTAGGCCAGTGCTAGGTGCGTGGCTGCTGTTTGTGGTTGTGAGGTCAGTGGTGGCTCAGTGCCTGCTAGGCCAGTGCTAGGTGCGTGGCTGCTGTTTGTGGTTGTGAGGTCAGTGGTGGCTCAGTGCCTGCTAGGCCAGTGCTAAGTGCGTGGCTGCTCTTTGTGGTTGTGAGGTCAGTGGTGGCTCAGTGCCTGCTAGGCCAGTGCTAGGTGCGTGGCTGCTGTTTGTGGTTGTGAGGTCAGTGGTGGCTCAGTGCCTGCTAGGCCAGTGCTAGGTGCGTGGCTGCTGTTTGTGGTTGTGAGGTCAGTGGTGGCTCAGTGCCTGCTAGGCCAGTGCTAGGTGCGTGGCTGCTGTTTGTGGTTGTGAGGTCAGTGGTGGCTCAGTGCCTGCTAGGCCAGTGCTAGGTGCGTGGGAACTGTTTGTGGTTGTGAGGTCAGTGGTGGCTCAGTGCCTGCTAGGCCAGTGCTAGGTGCGTGGCTGCTGTTTGTGGTTGTGAGGAAAGTGGCGGCTCAGTGCCTGCTAGGCCAGTGCTTGGTGCGTGGCTGCTGTTTGTGGTTGTGAGGTCAGTGGTGGCTCAGTGCCTGCTAGGCCAGTGCTAGGTGCGTGGGTGCTGTTTGTGGTTGTGAGGTCAGTGGTGGCTCAGTGCCTGCTAGGCCAGTGCTAGGTGCGTGGCTGCTGTTTGTGGTTGTGAGGTCAGTGGTGGCTCAGTGCCTGCTAGGCCAGTGCTAGGTGTGTGGCTGCTGTTTTCAATTGTGAGGTCAGTGGTGGCTCAGTGCCTGCTAGGCCAGTGCTAAGTGCGTGGCTGCTGTTTGTGGTTGTGAGGTCAGTGGTGGCTCAGTGCCTGCTAGGCCAGTGCTAGGTGCGTGGCTGCTGTTTGTGGTTGTGAGATCAGTGGTGGCTCAGTGCCTGCTAGGCCAGTGCTAGGTGCGTGGCTGCTGTTGGTGGTTGTGAGGTCAGTGGTGGCTCAGTGCCTGCTAGGCCAGTGCTAGGTGTGTGGCTGCTGTTTTCAATTGTGAGGTCAGTGGTGGCTCAGTGCCTGCTAGGCCAGTGCTAAGTGCGTGGCTGCTCTTTGTGGATGTGAGGTCAGTGGTGGCTCAGTGCCTGCTAGGCCAGTGCTAGGTGCGTGGGTGCTGTTTGTGGTTGTGAGGTCAGTGGTGGCTCAGTGCCTGCTAGGCCAGTGCTAGGTGCGTGGGTGCTGTTTTCAACTGTGAGGTCACTTGTGGCTCAGTGCCTGCTAGGCCAGTGCTAGGTGTGTGGCTGCTGTTTGTGGTTGTGAGGTCAGTGGTGGCTCAGTGCCTGCTAGGCCAGTGCTAGGTGCGTGGCTGCTGTTTGTGGTTGTGAGGTCAGTGGTGGCTCAGTGCCTGCTAGGCCAGTGCTAGGTGCGTGGCTGCTGTTGGTGGTTGTGAGGTCAGTGGTGGCAGAGTGCCTGCTAGGCCAGTGCTAGGTGCGTGGGAACTGTTTGTGGTTGTGAGGTCAGTGGTGGCTCAGTGCCTGCTAGGCCAGTGCTAGGTGCGTGGCTGCTGTTTTCAATTGTGAGGTCAGTGGTGGCTCAGTGCCTGCTAGGCCAGTGCTAGGTGCGTGGGTGCTGTTTTCAACTGCGAGGTCAGTGGTGGCTCAGTGCCTGCTAGGCCAGTGCTAGGTGCGTGGCTGCTGTTTGTGGTTGTGAGGTCAGTGGTGGCTCAGTGCCTGCTAGGCCAGTGCTAGGTGCGTGGCTGCTGTTGGTGGTTGTGAGGTCAGTGGTGGCTCAGTGCCTGCTAGGCCAGTGCTAGGTGCGTGGCTGCTGTTTTCAAATGTGAGGTCACTTGTGTCTCAGTGCCTGCTAGGCCAGTGCTAGGTGCGTGACTGCTGTTTGTGGTTGTGAGGTCAGTGGTGGCTCAGTGCCTGCTAGGCCAGTGCTAGGTGCGTGGCTGCTGTTGGTGGTTGTGAGGTCAGTGGTGGCTCAGTGCCTGCTAGGCCAGTGCTAGGTGCGTGGCTGCTGTTTTCAACTGTGAGGTCAGTGGTGGCTCAGTGCCTGCTAGGCCAGTGCTAGGTGCGTGGCTGCTGTTTGTGGTTGTGAGGTCAGTGGTGGCTCAGTGCCTGCTAGGCCAGTGCTAAGTGCGTGGCTGCTCTTTGTGGCTGTGAGGTCAGTGGTGGCTCAGTGCCTGCTAGGCCAGTGCTAGGTGCGTGGGTGCTGTTTGTGGTTGTGAGGTCAGTGGTGGCTCAGTGCCTGCTAGGCCAGTGCTAGGTGCGTGGGTGCTGTTTTCAACTGTGAGGTCACTTGTGGCTCAGTGCCTGCTAGGCCAGTGCTAGGTGCGTGGCTGCTGTTTGTTGTTGTGAGGTCAGTGGTGGCTCAGTGCCTGCTAGGCCAGTGCTAGGTGCGTGGCTGCTCTTTTCAATTGTGAGGTCACTTGTGTCTCAGTGCCTGCTAGGCCAGTGCTAGGTGCGTGGCTGCTGTTTGTGGTTGTGAGGTCAGTGGTGGCTCAGTGCCTGCTAGGCCAGTGCTAGGTGCGTGGCTGCTGTTTGTGGTTGTGAGGTCAGTGGTGGCTCAGTGCCTGCGAGGCCAGTGCTAGGTGCGTGGGTGCTGTTTGTTGTTGTGAAGTCAGTGGTGGCTCAGTGCCTGCTAGGCCAGTGCTAGGTGCGTGGCTGCTGTTAGTGGTTGTGAGGTCAGTGGTGGCTCAGTGCCTGCTAGGCCAGTGCTAGGTGCGTGGGTGCTGTTTGTGGTTGTGAGGTCAGTGGTGGCTCAGTGCCTGCTAGGCCAGTGCTAGGTGCGTGGCTGCTGTTTGTGGTTGTGAGGTCAGTGGTGGCTCAGTGCCTGCTAGGCCAGTGCTAGGTGCGTGGGTGCTGTTTGTGGTTGTGAGGTCAGTGGTGGCTCAGTGCCTGCTACGCCAGTGCTAGGTGCGTGGCTGCTGTTTGTGGTTGTGAGGTCAGTGGTGGCTCAGTGCCTGCTAGGCCAGTGCTAGGTGCGTGGCTGCTGTTTGTGGTTGTGAGGTCAGTGGTGGCTCAGTGCCTGCTAGGCCAGTGCTAGGTGCGTGGCTGCTGTTTGTGGTTGTGAGGTGACTTGTGGCCCAAAGCCTGCTAGGCCAGTGCTAGGTGCGTGGCTGCTGTTTGTTGTTGTGAGGTCAGTGGTGGCTCAGTGCCTGCTAGGCCAGTGCTAGGTGCCTGGGTGCTGTTAGTGGTTGTGAGGTCAGTGGTGGCTCAGTGCCTGCTAGGCCAGTGCTAGGTGCGTGGCTGCTGTTTGTGGTTGTGAGGTCACTTGTGGCTCAGTGCCCTCTAGGCCAGTGCTAGGTGCGTGGCTGCTGTTTGTGGTTGTGAGGTCAGTGGTGGCTCAGTGCCTGCTAGGCCAGTGCTAGGTGCGTGGGTGCTGTTTGTGGTTGTGAGGTCAGTGGTGGCTCAGTGCCTGCTAGGCCAGTGCTAGGTGCGTGGCTGCTGTTTGTGGTTGTGAGGTCTCTTGTGGCTAAGTGCCTGCTAGGCCAGTGCTAGGTGCGTGGCTGCTGTTTGTGGTTGTGAGGTCAGTGGTGGCTCAGTGCCTGCTAGGCCAGTGCTAGGTGTGTGGCTGCTGTTGGTGGTTGTGAGGTCAGTGGTGGCTCAGTGCCTGCTAGGCCAGTGCTAGGTGCGTGGCTGCTGTTGGTGGTTGTGAGGTCAGTGGTGGCTCAGTGCCTGCTAGGCCAGTGCTAGGTGCCTGGGTGCTGTTTGTGGTTGTGAGGTCAGTGGTGGCTCAGTGCCTGCTAGGCCAGTGCTAGGTGCGTGGCTGCTGTTGGTGGTTGTGAGGTCAGTGGTGGCTCAGTGCCTGCTAGGCCAGTGCTAGGTGCCTGGGTGCTGTTGGTGGTTGTGAGGTCAGTGGTGGCTCAGTGCCTGCTAGGCCAGTGCTAGGTGCGTGGCTGCTGTTTTCAGTAGTGAGGTCAGTGGTGGCTCAGTGCCTGCTCGGCTAGTGCTAGGTGCGTGGGTGCTGTTTGTGGTTGTGAGGTCAGTGGTGGCTCAGTGCCTGCTAGGCCAGTGCTAGGTGCGTGGGTGCTGTTTGTGGTTGTGAGGTCAGTGGTGGCTCAGTGCCTGCTAGGCCAGTGCTAGGTGCGTGGGTGCTGTTGGTGGTTGTGAGGTCAGTGGTGGCTCAGTGCCTGCTAGGCCAGTGCTAGGTGCGTGGGTGCTGTTGGTGGTTGTGAGGTCAGTGGTGGCTCAGTGCCTGCTAGGCCAGTGCTAGGTGCGTGGGTGCTGTTTGTGGTTGTGAGGTCAGTGGTGGCTCAGTGCCTGCTAGGCCAGTGCTAGGTGCGTGGGTGCTGTTTGTGGTTGTGAGGTCAGTGGTGGCTCAGTGCCTGCTAAGCCAGTGCTAGGTGCGTGGCTGCTGTTGGTGGTTGTGAGGTCAGTGGTGTCTCAGTGCCTGCTAGGCCAGTGCTAGGTGCGTGGGTGCTGTTTGTGGTTGTGAGGTCAGTGGTGGCTCAGTGCCTGCTAGGCCAGTGCTAGGTGCGTGGGTGCTGTTTGTGGTTGTGAGGTCAGTGGTGGCTCAGTGCCTGCTAGGCCAGTGCTAGGTGCGTGGGTGCTGTTTGTGGTTGTGAGGTCAGTGGTGGCTCAGTGCCTGCTAGGCCAGTGCTAGGTGCGTGGCTGCTGTTTTCAGTTGTGAGGTCAGTGGTGGCTCAGTGCCTGCTAGGCCAGTGCTAGGTGCCTGGGTGCTGTTTGTGGTTGTGAGGTCAGTGGTGGCTCAGTGCCTGCTAGGCCAGTGCTAGGTGCGTGGCTGCTGTTGGTGGCTGTGAGGTCAGTGGTGGCTCAGTGCCTGCTAGGCCAGTGCTAGGTGCGTGGGTGCTGTTTGTGGTTGTGAGGTCAGTGGTGGCTCAGTGCCTGCTAGGCCAGTGCTAGGTGCGTGGGTGCTGTTTTCAATTGTGAGGTCAGTGGTGGCTCAGTGCCTGCTAGGCCAGTGCTAGGTGCGTGGCTGCTGTTTGTGGTTGTGAGGTCAGTGGTGGCTCAGTGCCTGCTAGGCCAGTGCTAGGTGCGTGGGTGCTGTTGGTGGTTGTGAGGTCAGTGGTGGCTCAGTGCCTGCTACGCCAGTGCTAGGTGCGTGGCTGCTGTTTGTGGTTGTGAAGTCACTTTTGCCTCAGTGCCTGCTAGGCCAGTGCTAGGTGCGTGGCTGCTGTTTGTGGTTGTGAGGTCAGTGGTGGCTCAGTGCCTGCTAGGCCAGTGCTAGGTGCGTGGGTGCTGTTTTCAGTTGTGAGGTCAGTGGTGGCTCAGTGCCTGCTAGGCCAGTGCTAGGTGCGTGGCTGCTGTTTGTGGTTGTGAGGTCAGTGGTGGCTCAGTGCCTGCTACGCCAGTGCTAGGTGCGTGGCTGCTGTTTGTGGTTGTGAAGTCACTTTTGCCTCAGTGCCTGCTAGGCCAGTGCTAGGTGCGTGGCTGCTGTTTGTGGTTGTGAGGTCAGTGGTGGCTCAGTGCCTGCTAGGCCAGTGCTAGGTGCGTGGGTGCTGTTTGTGGTTGTGAGGTCAGTGGTGGCTCAGTGCCTGCTAGGCCAGTGCTAGGTGCGTGGCTGCTGTTGGTGGCTGTGAGGTCAGTGGTGGCTCAGTGCCTGCTAGGCCAGTGCTAGGTGCGTGGGTGCTGTTTGTGGTTGTGAGGTCAGTGGTGGCTCAGTGCCTGCTAGGCCAGTGCTAGGTGCGTGGCTGCTGTTTGTGGTTGTGAGGTCAGTGGTGGCTCAGTGCCTGCTAGGCCAGTGCTAGGTGCGTGGGTGCTGTTTGTGGTTGTGAGGTCAGTGGTGGCTCAGTGCCTGCTAGGCCAGTGCTAGGTGCGTGGCTGCTGTTTGTGGTTGTGAGGTCAGTGGTGGCTCAGTGCCTGCTAGGCCAGTGCTAGGTGCGTGGGTGCTGTTTTCAGTTGTGAGGTCAGTGGTGGCTCAGTGCCTGCTAGGCCAGTGCTAGGTGCGTGGGTGCTGTTTGTGGTTGTGAGGTCAGTGGTGGCTCAGTGCCTGCTAGGCCAGTGCTAGGTGCGTGGCTGCTGTTTGTGGTTGTGAGGTCAGTGGTGGCTCAGTGCCTGCTAGGCCAGTGCTAGGTGCGTGGCTGCTGTTTGTGGTTGTGAGGTCAGTGGTGGCTCAGTGCCTGCTAGGCCAGTGCTAGGTGCGTGGCTGCTGTTTTCAGTTGTGAGGTCAGTGGTGGCTCAGTGCCTGCTAGGCCAGTGCTAGGTGCGTGGGTGCTGTTTGTGGTTGTGAGGTCAGTGGTGGCTCAGTGCCTGCTAGGCCAGTGCTAGGTGCGTGGCTGCTGTTGGTGGTTGTGAGGTCAGTGGTGGCTCAGTGCCTGCTAGGCCAGTGCTAGGTGCGTGGGTGCTGTTTGTGGTTGTGAGGTCAGTGGTGGCTCAGTGCCTGCTAGGCCAGTGCTAGGTGCGTGGCTGCTGTTTTCAGTTGTGAGGTCAGTGGTGGCTCAGTGCCTGCTAGGCCAGTGCTAGGTGCGTGGCTGCTGTTTTCAATTGTGAGGTCAGTGGTGGCTCAGTGCCTGCTAGGCCAGTGCTAGGTGCGTGGCTGCTGTTGGTGGTTGTGAGGTCAGTGGTGGCTCAGTGCCTGCCAGGGCAGTGCTAGGTGCGTGGCTGCTGTTTGTGGTTGTGAGGTCAGTGGTGGCTCAGTGCCTGCTAGGCCAGTGCTAGGTGCGTGGGTGCTGTTTGTGGTTGTGAGGTCAGTGGTGGCTCAGTGCCTGCTAGGCCAGTGCTAGGTGTGTGGCTGCTGTTGGTGGTTGTGAGGTCAGTGGTGGCTCAGTGCCTGCTAGGCCAGTACTAGGTGCGTGGGTGCTGTTTGTGGTTGTGAGGTCAGTGGTGGCTCAGTGCCTGCTAGGCCAGTGCTAGGTGCGTGGATGCTGTTTGTGGTTGTGAGGTCACTTGTGGCTTAGTTCCCTCTAGGCCAGTGCTAGGTGGGTGGCTGCTGTTTGTGGTTGTGAGGTCAGTGGTGGCTCAGTGCCTGCTAGGCCAGTGCTAGGTGCGTGGCTGCTGGTTGTGGTTGTGAGGTCAGTGGTGGCTCAGTGCCTGCTAGGCCAGTGCTAGGTGCGTGGGTGCTGGTTGTGGTTGTGAGGTCAGTGGTGGCTCAGTGCCTGCTAGGCCAGTGCTAGGTGCGTGGCTGCTGTTTTCAGTTGTGAGGTCAGTGGTGGCTCAGTGCCTGCTAGGCCAGTGCTAGGTGCGTGGGTGCTGTTTGTGGTTGTGAGGTCAGTGGTGGCTCAGTGCCTGCTAGGCCAGTGCTAGGTGCGTGGGTGCTGTTTGTGGTTGTGAGGTCAGTGGTGGCTCAGTGCCTGCTAGGCCAGTGCTAGGTGCGTGGGTGCTGTTTGTGGTTGTGAGGTCAGTGGTGGCTCAGTGCCTGCTAGGCCAGTGCTAGGTGCGTGGGTGCTGTTTGTGGTTGTGAGGTCAGTGGTGGCTCAGTGCCTGCTAGGCCAGTGCTAGGTGCGTGGGTGCTGTTTGTTTTTGTGAGGTCCCTTGTGGCTCAGTGCCTGCTAGGCCAGTGCTAGGTGCGTGGCTGCTGTTTGTGGTTGTGAGGTCAGTGGTGGCTCAGTGCCTGCTAGGCCAGTGCTAGGTGCGTGGCTGCTGTTTGTGGTTGTGAAGTCACTTTTGCCTCAGTGCCTGCTAGGCCAGTGCTAGGTGCGTGGCTGCTGTTTTCAATTGTGAGGTCAGTGGTGGCTCAGTGCCTGCTAGGCCAGTGCTAGGTGCGTGGGTGCTGTTTGTGGTTGTGAGGTCAGTGGTGGCTCAGTGCCTGCTAGGCCAGTGCTAGGTGCGTGGCTGCTGTTGGTGGCTGTGAGGTCAGTGGTGGCTCAGTGCCTGCTAGGCCAGTGCTAGGTGCGTGGCTGCTGTTTGTGGTTGTGAGGTCACTTGTGGCTCAGTGCCTGCTAGGCCAGTGCTAGGTGCGTGGGTGCTGTTTTCAGTTGTGAGGTCAGTGGTGGCTCAGTGCCTGCTAGGCCAGTGCTAGGTGCGTGGCTGCTGTTTTCAGTTGTGAGGTCACTTGTGGCTCAGTGCCTGCTAGGCCAGTGCTAGGTGCGTGGCTGCTTTTGGTGATTGTGAGGTCAGTGGTGGCTCAGTGCCTGCTAGGCCAGTGCTAGGTGCGTGGGTGCTGTTTGTGGTTGTGAGGTCAGTGGTGGCTCAGTGCCTGCTAGGCCAGTGCTAGGTGCGAGGGTGCTGTTTTCAGCTGTGAGGTCAGTGGTGCCTCAGTGCCTGCTAGGCCAGTGCTAGGTGCGTGGCTGCTCTTTGTGGTTGTGAGGTCACTTGTGCCTCTGTGCCTGCTAGGCCAGTGCTAGGTGCGTGGCTGCTGTTTTCAGTTGTGAGGTCAGTGGTGGCTCAGTGCCTGCTAGGCCAGTGCTAGGTGTGTGGCTGCTGTTTTCAGTTGTGAGGTCAGTGGTGGCTCAGTGCCTGCTAGGCCAGTGCTAGGTGCGTGGTTGCTGTTTTCAGTTGTGAGGTCAGTGGTGGCTCAGTGCCTGCTAGGCCAGTGCTAGGTGCGTGGGTGCTCTTTGTGGTTGTGAGGTCAGTGGTGGCTCAGTGCCTGCTAGGCCAGTGCTAGGTGCGTGGCTGCTGTTTGTGGTTGTGAGGTCAGTGGTGGCTCAGTGCCTGCTAGGCCAGTGCTAGGTGCGTGGCTGCTCTTTTCAATTGTGAGTTCACTTGTGTCTCAGTGCCTGCTAGGCCAGTGCTAGGTGCGTGGCTGCTGTTTGTGGTTTTGAGGTCACTTGTGCCTCTGTGCCTGCTAGGCCAGTGCTAGGTGCGTGGGTGCTCTTTGTGGTTGTGAGGTCAGTGGTGGCTCAGTGCCTGCTAGGCCAGTGCTAGGTGCGTGGGTGCTGTTTGTGGTTGTGAGGTCAGTGGTGGCTCAGTGCCTGCTAGGCCAGTGCTAGGTGCGTGGGTGCTCTTTGTGGTTGTGAGGTCAGTGGTGGCTCAGTGCCTGCTAGGCCAGTGCTAGGTGCGTGGCTGCTGTTTGTGGTTGTGAGGTCAGTGGTGGCTCAGTGCCTGCTAGGCCAGTGCTAGGTGCGTGGGTGCTGTTTGTGGTTGTGAGGTCAGTGGTGTCTCAGTGCCTGCTAGGCCAGTGCTAGGTGCGTGGCTGCTCTTTTCAGTTGTGAGGTCAGTGGTGGCTCAGTGCCTGCTAGGCCAGTGCTAGGTGCGTGGCTGCTGTTTGTGGTTGTGAGGTCAGTGGTGGCTCAGTGCCTGCTAGGCCAGTGCTAGGTGCGTGGCTGCTCTTTTCAATTGTGAGGTCACTTGTGTCTCAGTGCCTGCTAGGCCAGTGCTAGGTGCGTGGCTGCTGTTTGTGGTTGTGAGGTCAGTGGTGGCTCAGTGCCTGCTAGGCCAGTGCTAGGTGCGTGGCTGCTGTTGGTGGTTTTGAGGTCACTTGTGCCTCTGTGCCTGCTAGGCCAGTGCTAGGTGCGTGGGTGCTCTTTGTGGTTGTGAGGTCAGTGGTGGCTCAGTGCCTGCTAGGCCAGTGCTAGGTGCGTGGCTGCTGTTTGTGGTTGTGAGGTCAGTGGTGGCTCAGTGCCTGCTAGGCCAGTGCTAGGTGCGTGGGTGCTCTTTGTGGTTGTGAGGTCAGTGGTGGCTCAGTGCCTGCTAGGCCAGTGCTAGGTGCGTGGCTGCTGTTTGTGGTTGTGAGGTCAGTGGTGGCTCAGTGCCTGCTAGGCCAGTGCTAGGTGCGTGGCTGCTGTTGGTGGTTGTGAGGTCAGTGGTGGCTCAGTGCCTGCTAGGCCAGTGCTAGGTGCGTGGCTGCTGTTTTCAATTGTGAGGTCAGTGGTGGCTCAGTGCCTGCTAGGCCAGTGCTAGGTGCGTGGCTGCTCTTTTCAATTGCGAGTTCACTTGTGCCTCTGTGCCTGCTAGGCCAGTGCTAGGTGCGTGGCTGCTGTTTGTGGTTTTGAGGTCAGTGGTGGCTCAGTGCCTGCTAGGCCAGTGCTAGGTGCGTGGCTGCTGTTTGTGGTTGTGAGGTCAGTGGTGGCTCAGTGCCTGCTAGGCCAGTGCTAGGTGCGTGGCTGCTGTTTGTGGTTGTGAGGTCACTTGTGTCTCAGTGCCTGCTAGGCCAGTGCTAGGTGCGTGGGTGCTGCTTGTGGTTGTGAGGTCAGTGGTGGCTCAGTGCCTGTTAGGCCAGTGCTAGGTGCGTGGGTGCTGCTTGTGGTTGTGAGGTCAGTGGTGGCTCAGTGCCTGCTAGGCCAGTGCTAGGTGCGTGGGTGCTGTTTTCAATTGTGAGGTCAGTGGTGGCTCAGTGCCTGCTAGGCCAGTGCTAGGTGCGTGGGTGCTCTTTGTGGTTGTGAGGTCAGTGGTGGCTCAGTGCCTGCTAGGCCAGTGCTAGGTGCGTGGCTGCTGTTTGTGGTTGTGAGGTCAGTGGTGGCTCAGTGCCTGCTAGGCCAGTGCTAGGTGCGTGGGTGCTGTTTGTGGTTGTGAGGTCAGTGGTGTCTCAGTGCCTGCTAGGCCAGTGCTAGGTGCGTGGCTGCTCTTTGTGGTTGTGAGGTCAGTGGTGGCTCAGTGCCTGCTAGGCCAGTGATAGGTGCGTGGCTGCTCTTTTCAATTGCGAGTTCACTTGTGTCTCAGTGCCTGCTAGGCCAGTGCTAGGTGCGTGGCTGCTGTTTGTGGTTGTGAGGTCACTTGTGCCTCTGTGCCTGCTAGGCCAGTGCTAGGTGCGTGGCTGCTGTTTGTGGTTGTGAGGTCAGTGGTGGCTCAGTGCCTGCTAGGCCAGTGCTAGCTGCGTGGCTGCTCTTTTCAATTGTGAGGTCACTTGTGTCTCAGTGCCTGCTAGGCCAGTGCTAGGTGCGTGGCTGCTGTTTGTGGTTGTGAGGTCACTTGTGTCTCAGTGCCTGCTAGGCCAGTGCTAGGTGCGTGGGTGCTGTTTGTGGTTGTGAGGTCAGTGGTGGCTTGTGCCTGCTAGGCCAGTGCTAGGTGTGTGGCTGCTGTTTTCAATTGTGAGGTCAGTGGTGGCTCAGTGCCTGCTAGGCCAGTGCTAGGTGCGTGGCTGCTGTTTGTGGTTATGAGGTCACTTGTGTCTCAGTGCCTGCTAGGCCAGTGCTAGGTGCGTGGGTGCTGTTTGTGGTTGTGAGGTCAGTGGTGGCTCAGTGCCTGCTAGGCCAGTGCTAGGTGCGTGGCTGCTGTTTGTGGTTGTGAGGTCAGTGGTGGCTCAGTGCCTGCTAGGCCAGTGCTAGGTGCGTGGGTGCTCTTTGTGGTTGTCAGGTCCCTTGTTTCTCAGTGCCTGCTAGGCCAGTGCTAGGTGCGTGGCTGCTGTTTGTGGTTGTGAGGTCAGTGGTGGCTCAGTGCCTGCTAGGCCAGTGCTAGGTGCGTGGCTGCTCTTTTGAATTGTGAGGTCACTTGTGGCTCAGTGCCTGCTAGGCCAGTTCTAGGTGCGTGGGTGCTGTTTTCAATTGTGAGGTCAGTGGTGGCTCAGTGCCTGCTAGGCCAGTGCTAGGTGCGTGGCTGCTGTTTGTGGTTGTGAGGTCACTTGTGTCTCAGTGCCTGCTAGGCCAGTGCTAAGTGCGTGGGTGCTGTTTGTGGTTGTGAGGTCTCTTGTGGCTTGTGCCTGCTAGGCCAGTGCTAGGTGCGTGGCTGCTGTTTTCAATTGTGAGGTCCGTGGTGGCTCAGTGCCTGCTAGGCCAGTGCTAGGTGCGTGGTTGCTGTTGGTGGTTGTGAGGTCAGTGGTGGCTCAGTGCCTGCTAGGCCAGTGCTAGGTGCGTGGCTGCTGTTTGTGGTTGTGAGGTCAGTGGTGGCTCAGTGCCTGCTAGGCCAGCGCTAGGTGCGTGGCTGCTCTTTTCAATTGCGAGGTCACTTGTGTCTCAGTGCCTGCTAGGCCAGTGCTAGCTGCGTGGGTGCTGTTTGTGGTTGTGAGGTCAGTGGTGGCTCAGTGCCTGCTAGGCCAGTGCTAGGTGCGTGGCTGCTGTTTGTGGTTGTGAGGTCAGTGGTGGCTCAGTGCCTGCTAGGCCAGTGCTAGGTGCGTGGCTGCTGTTGGTGGTTGTGAGGTCAGTGGTGGCTCAGTGCCTGCTAGGCCAGTGCTAGGTGCGTGGGTGCTGTTTGTGGTTGTGAGGTCAGTGGTGGCTCAGTGCCTGCTAGGCCAGTGCTAGGTGCGTGGCTGCTGTTTGTGGTTGTGAGGTCCCTTGTGCCTCTGTGCCTGCTAGGCCAGTGCTAGGTGCGTGGCTGCTGTTTGTGGTTGTGAGGTCAGTGGTGGCTCAGTGCCTGCTAGGCCAGTGCTAGCTGCGTGGCTGCTGTTTGTGGTTGTGAGGTCTCTTGTGTCTCAGTGCCTGCTAGGCCAGTGCTAGGTGCGTGGGTGCTGTTTGTGGTTGTGAGGTCTCTTGTGTCTCAGTGCCTGCTAGGCCAGTGCTAGGTGCGTGGCTGCTGTTGGTGGTTGTGAGGTCAGTGGTGGCTCAGTGCCTGCTAGGCCAGTGCTAGGTGCGTGGGTGCTGTTTGTGGTTGTGAGGTCAGTGGTGGCTCAGTGCCTGCTAGGCCAGTGCTAGGTGCGTGGCTGCTCTTTTCAATTGCGAGTTCACTTGTGCCTCTGTGCCTGCTAGGCCAGTGCTAGGTGCGTGGCTGCTGTTTGTGGTTTTGAGGTCAGTGGTGGCTCAGTGCCTGCTAGGCCAGTGCTAGGTGCGTGGCTGCTGTTTGTGGTTGTGAGGTCACTTGTGCCTCAGTGCCTGCTAGGCCAGTGCTAGGTGCGTGGGTGCTGTTTGTGGTTGTGAGGTCAGTGGTGGCTTGTGCCTGCTAGGCCAGTGCTAGGTGTGTGGCTGCTGTTTTCAATTGTGAGGTCACTTGTGTCTCAGTGCCTGCTAGGCCAGTGCTAGGTGCGTGGCTGCTGTTTGTGGTTGTGAGGTCACTTGTGTCTCAGTGCCTGCTAGGCCAGTGCTAGGTGCGTGGGTGCTGCTTGTGGTTGTGAGGTCAGTGGTGGCTCAGTGCCTGTTAGGCCAGTGCTAGGTGCGTGGGTGCTGCTTGTGGTTGTGAGGTCAGTGGTGGCTCAGTGCCTGCTAGGCCAGTGCTAGGTGCGTGGGTGCTGTTTTCAATTGTGAGGTCAGTGGTGGCTCAGTGCCTGCTAGGCCAGTGCTAGGTGCGTGGGTGCTCTTTGTGGTTGTGAGGTCAGTGGTGGCTCAGTGCCTGCTAGGCCAGTGCTAGGTGCGTGGCTGCTGTTTGTGGTTGTGAGGTCAGTGGTGGCTCAGTGCCTGCTAGGCCAGTGCTAGCTGCGTGGCTGCTGTTTGTGGTTGTGAGGTCAGTGGTGTCTCAGTGCCTGCTAGGCCAGTGCTAGGTGCGTGGCTGCTCTTTGTGGTTGTGAGGTCAGTGGTGGCTCA
This sequence comes from Apteryx mantelli, assembly GCF_036417845.1. Classification (NCBI taxonomy): domain Eukaryota; kingdom Metazoa; phylum Chordata; class Aves; order Apterygiformes; family Apterygidae; genus Apteryx; species Apteryx mantelli. The sequence goes on from NC_089988.1 coordinate 25,331,686, forward strand.
GTGCCTGCTAGGCCAGTGATAGGTGCGTGGCTGCTCTTTTCAATTGCGAGTTCACTTGTGTCTCAGTGCCTGCTAGGCCAGTGCTAGGTGCGTGGCTGCTGTTTGTGGTTGTGAGGTCACTTGTGCCTCTGTGCCTGCTAGGCCAGTGCTAGGTGCGTGGCTGCTGTTTGTGGTTGTGAGGTCAGTGGTGGCTCAGTGCCTGCTAGGCCAGTGCTAGCTGCGTGGCTGCTCTTTTCAATTGTGAGGTCACTTGTGTCTCAGTGCCTGCTAGGCCAGTGCTAGGTGCGTGGCTGCTGTTTGTGGTTGTGAGGTCAATTGTGTCTCAGTGCCTGCTAGGCCAGTGCTAGGTGCGTGGGTGCTGTTTGTGGTTGTGAGGTCAGTGGTGGCTTGTGCCTGCTAGGCCAGTGCTAGGTGTGTGGCTGCTGTTTTCAATTGTGAGGTCAGTGGTGGCTCAGTGCCTGCTAGGCCAGTGCTAGGTGCGTGGCTGCTGTTTGTGGTTATGAGGTCACTTGTGTCTCAGTGCCTGCTAGGCCAGTGCTAGGTGCGTGGGTGCTGTTTGTGGTTGTGAGGTCAGTGGTGGCTCAGTGCCTGCTAGGCCAGTGCTAGGTGCGTGGCTGCTGTTTGTGGTTGTGAGGTCAGTGGTGGCTCAGTGCCTGCTAGGCCAGTGCTAGGTGCGTGGGTGCTCTTTGTGGTTGTCAGGTCCCTTGTTTCTCAGTGCCTGCTAGGCCAGTGCTAGGTGCGTGGCTGCTGTTTGTGGTTGTGAGGTCAGTGGTGGCTCAGTGCCTGCTAGGCCAGTGCTAGGTGCGTGGCTGCTCTTTTGAATTGTGAGGTCACTTGTGGCTCAGTGCCTGCTAGGCCAGTTCTAGGTGCGTGGGTGCTGTTTTCAATTGTGAGGTCAGTGGTGGCTCAGTGCCTGCTAGGCCAGTGCTAGGTGCGTGGCTGCTGTTTGTGGTTGTGAGGTCACTTGTGTCTCAGTGCCTGCTAGGCCAGTGCTAAGTGCGTGGGTGCTGTTTGTGGTTGTGAGGTCTCTTGTGGCTTGTGCCTGCTAGGCCAGTGCTAGGTGCGTGGCTGCTGTTTTCAATTGTGAGGTCCGTGGTGGCTCAGTGCCTGCTAGGCCAGTGCTAGGTGCGTGGTTGCTGTTGGTGGTTGTGAGGTCAGTGGTGGCTCAGTGCCTGCTAGGCCAGTGCTAGGTGCGTGGCTGCTGTTTGTGGTTGTGAGGTCAGTGGTGGCTCAGTGCCTGCTAGGCCAGCGCTAGGTGCGTGGCTGCTCTTTTCAATTGCGAGGTCACTTGTGTCTCAGTGCCTGCTAGGCCAGTGCTAGCTGCGTGGGTGCTGTTTGTGGTTGTGAGGTCAGTGGTGGCTCAGTGCCTGCTAGGCCAGTGCTAGGTGCGTGGCTGCTGTTTGTGGTTGTGAGGTCAGTGGTGGCTCAGTGCCTGCTAGGCCAGTGCTAAGTGCGTGGGTGCTGTTGGTGGTTGTGAGGTCTCTTGTGGCTTGTGCCTGCTAGGCCAGTGCTAGGTGCGTGGCTGCTGTTTGTGGTTGTGAGGTCAGTGGTGGCTCAGTGCCTGCTAGGCCAGTGCTAGGTGCGTGGCTGCTGTTTGTGGTTGTGAGGTCCCTTGTGCCTCTGTGCCTGCTAGGCCAGTGCTAGGTGCGTGGCTGCTGTTTGTGGTTGTGAGGTCAGTGGTGGCTCAGTGCCTGCTAGGCCAGTGCTAGCTGCGTGGCTGCTGTTTGTGGTTGTGAGGTCTCTTGTGTCTCAGTGCCTGCTAGGCCAGTGCTAGGTGCGTGGGTGCTGTTTGTGGTTGTGAGGTCTCTTGTGTCTCAGTGCCTGCTAGGCCAGTGCTAGGTGCGTGGCTGCTGTTGGTGGTTGTGAGGTCAGTGGTGGCTCAGTGCCTGCTAGGCCAGTGCTAGGTGCGTGGGTGCTGTTTGTGGTTGTGAGGTCAGTGGTGGCTCAGTGCCTGCTAGGCCAGTGCTAGGTGCATGGGTGCTGTTTGTGGTTGTGAGGTCAGTGGTGGCTTGTGCCTGCTAGGCCAGTGCTAGGTGTGTGGCTGCTGTTTTCAGTTGTGAGGTCAGTGGTGGCTCAGTGCCTGCTAGGCCAGTGCTAGGTGCGTGGCTGCTGTTTGTGGTTGTGAGGTCAGTGGTGGCTCAGTGCCTGCTAGGCCAGTGCTAGGTGCGTGGGTGCTCTTTGTGGTTGTCAGGTCCCTTGTTTCTCAGTGCCTGCTAGGCCAGTGCTAGGTGCGTGGGTGCTGTTTGTGGTTGTGAGGTCAGTGGTGGCTCAGTGCCTGCTAGGCCAGTGCTAGGTGCGTGGCTGCTGTTAGTGGTTGTGAGGTCAGTGGTGGCTCAGTGCCTGCTAGGCCAGTGCTAGGTGCGTGGGTGCTGTTTGTGGTTGTGAGGTCAGTGGTGGCTCAGTGCCTGCTAGGCCAGTGCTAGGTGCGTGGGTGCTGTTTTCAATTGTTAGGTCCGTGGTGGCTCAGTGCCTGCTAGGCCAGTGCTAGGTGCGTGGTTGCTGTTGGTGGTTGTGAGGTCAGTGGTGGCTCAGTGCCTGCTAGGCCAGTGCTAGGTGCGTGGCTGCTGTTTGTGGTTGTGAGGTCAGTGGTGGCTCAGTGCCTGCTAGGCCAGTGCTAGCTGCGTGGCTGCTCTTTTCAATTGCGAGGTCACTTGTGTCTCAGTGCCTGCTAGGCCAGTGCTAGGTGCGTGGGTGCTGTTTGTGGTTGTGAGGTCAGTGGTGGTTCAGTGCCTGATAGGCCAGTGCTGGTTATGTTCCTTCTCTTTTCAATTATGACGTCATTTGTGGTTCAGTGTCTGGTATTTAACTTTCTTTTCACTTTTGTTCATTCTCGTGCTCTGGTAATGAGCAGAAGCAGTTAGAATCTCTCTTTTTTTTTTTTTTATTTTTCTTTGTAGCAATACGATGCTTCCTCTTTGGAGCACAAGGAGGGACCCCAAGCAGTTTTTTGTTACACCTTTTAAGGAATAGTAAGTTGTTACATATTCAGTACTGCAGTTTACATAACTACCACATCTATCCACGACTCTTATTTCTACCAGTCCCCTTGCCGTGTTATTGTATGATTTAGATTCATGCCAGCCTTTATGGTCCATCTTATAACTATTCATTAGCTGATTTGCACCTCTTCTGGTGGTACCTTTGAATAACTTTTGTACAGCTGCCTGGGTTAAACTGGCTTCTTTGCAGTTCTTCAGCTGCGAACGAAAACCAGGGCTAAGACAAGGTCAGATAAGATGTTCTGCTTGCAGGGCACCGTGACTTTGCCTGTTCTTCCTCTGCAAAAGCTCGAGTATAGTGGACATTTTCTTAACATTCCCTCCTTTTATTTTTAAGCATACCTGCCTTCAATGTTATGCTGGTCTAGACTCATGTCCCCTTACACACGAGACGCAAGTGGAACATATTAGACGCATGCAGGAGACACAACAGAAAAGCACAGTTCCTAATGCCAGAATTAACATTAAAATTATTCAAACACATCTGGTCCACACTCCCAGATGCGGTAGCCATGACCACAGCCACGACCAGTCTGCTGCTAGGGCATTAGGCAGGGCCTGCTCTTTGGGTATTCGATGGAAGGTACGAACATATTGTTGAATGATGTTTACAGCATATTCAGTTTGTTTTGATATGTTTGCATGAAAACAACAGGTGGTGATTACCAGCACACACACTCCTCCCTGTGTGGCCAACAGGCAATCTAAAGCCCATCGATTCTGGACGGCAACCTGAGAGAGAGAGTTCACTTCAATTTGTAGATTTTTTGAGACATTGAGGCGTTTTGATAGGCATAAGGGACCAGGCATCCAGTGGTGCAGGTGCCAGCCCATCATGGTGGAAAACTCTTGTAGGCGTTGGTGCCACGTAAGCAGAATGACACGGATGTCACAATGGTTGGTTTCCCTACTAGGATGGTCTTGTTTCTCTGCCCTGTCCCCTATCAGGCATTGAGGCCCAAGTGACCTCACAACCACAAACAGCAGCCACATGACCAGTACTAACCTATCAGGCACTGAGGGATAAGTGACCTGATGTCACGCTACGAAGGTTTGATAGTAACGACAGAGACAGTAAAGTAATAAAAAACTACGTTTACTTCCTCATGCAAGCTCTTAGATTAGTAACATCCATTAAAATAATGCAATTACTAATTTAGATAGGATAGCCTGAAAAAGGATAGCCCGAAATCATCGATTATTGATTTAGAAAGGATAGCCCGAAATAATGCAATTACTGCTTTAGAAAGGATAACCTGAAACCGTCAGTTACTGCGCTAGTAATTGGAAGCACTGCTTATCCCTACTTGAAAGCTTTCTTGTTCACTCTCTTAGTGAGAGGACTCTCAACCTCGAGGAGTTACCTTAACCCAGTGTCCCAGGAAAAGGGGAGGAGGGGGATACTCATAGTCCAGCCAGAGAGGGTGGTCAGGTCACATTCCCGTCCCTGCTCCAACTCTCTTAGCTGCCAAGACTCTTTTTATATGGCTGGGGCTCTGGGCAAACACTGCTTTTGCTGACCTCTGCGAGTTTCATAATCACAGGACTGTTTGCTTGGAAGGACCCTGCTAGCGAGGCAAGACCGCAACACCTCCGTATCGCTTCTCCCCTCCCTGCGGGTCCATGCAGATTCCTTGGCCTTGTCAGGCGGCAGAATTCTTTAGTCCTGTTAACTCTGCTAGTCTGATGCCTTGAGCATATCAGTTGGCAGACTTTTTCAGTCCTGTTAACTCTTAACTCACTTGACAGTCCTTGTTGAATTCCATGAGGTTCCTGACAGCCCATTCCTCCTGCCTCTCTAGGTCCCTCTGAATGGCAACCCTCATCTACAACCCATCCAGTTGTCTGCTCTTCTAGACTGTAACGTTCTAACGTGCATGCAAGAATATTGTGGGAGACAGTGTCAAACACCTTGCTAAAGTCTAGGTAAAGGACATTTACTCTTCTCCATCCACAAATACAGTAATTTATTCATAGCAGGCAATCAGGTCGGTGAGGCAGAATTTACCCTTGGTAAATGCATGCTAACTGTTCCCAGGCACCTTCTTCTTCATGTGCCCAGAACTGTGTTTTGAGAGGATTCGCTGCATGACTCGCTGCTAACCAAAGTGTGGCTGAACTGCCTGCAACTCCCCAGGTTGCCCTTGTGGCCTTTTTGGAACATGGATGTAACAATTGCCTTTCTGCAGTCATTGGGACTTCACCCCATCTCCACAACCTTTCAAAGATGATAGCGAGTGGCCTTGCAGGGACAGCAGTCAGCTCTCACAGCATCCTTGACTGCAGTCCATCCAACCTCATTGACTTGTATCGTCTGAGTTCTCACAAGTAATCCCTCACGAACCTCGTCCAATGTTGGCTGCTTTTCTCCTCTGGAGTCCTGACTCAAGTCACAACACTCCGGGAGACCTTGCTTGTGGAAACGGAAGCTAGTAAGGGGTTGAGTTGCTCAGACCTATCTGTATCTGCTGCTACAAGATTCCCTGTCCCATTTAGCAGTGAGGCCACATTTTCCTTTCTGTTCTTTGATTCTTATGGAAGCAGTAGCAGCTCATCTTCATGCCCTTGACATCCCCTGCAAGTGTCAGTGCTAGGGGAGCTTTTTCTTCCCTGACACCAAGCCTATGACCCTGGACATTATTTCTACATGCCTCCTTTGCCTCTCTCTTCTTCCCCCTTCTGTATGCTGCCCTATCACCCTGGAGCTAAGGTGCGAGGTCCCTGTTTAGCCAAGTTGGTCCCCTGAGAAATCTGCTAGTTTTACTGAGTGTGGGGATGGAGCATCCTTGTGTTTGGCAGGTGCTGTCCTTAAAGACCTGCTGGCTTTCCTGAGCTTTTGGGCCCTTGAGAGCTGCCTCCCACGGTTTCCTCCCCACCAGTCTCCTGAAGAGGCCGAAGTCTGCTCTTCTCAAGTCCAGGGTCTGTACTCTGCTACTGTCCTTCCTCACTCTCCTCAGGATCTGGGAATGCACATTTTCATGGTCACAGTAGAGAAGGGTGATGCTTACTATCCCATCCCTGATCAGTTCCTCCTTGTCTGAAATTTTCAGACGCAAGAAAGCATTACACTTCTCATCCCATCTGGCAGCTATGCGAAGAAGTTGTCCCAAGAGCAAGAAGAGGAGCAGCATGGACAGGAGGGGAAACAAGGAGCAACACCATGATCCTGGTGCTGAAGAAGGCAAGGAGAGAGAGAGACAGGGGGCTTGGGAAAGCCTTCACCTTACCCAGTTGGGCATGCCACCTCACAGACAATGACATTGCAGGGCAGTCACTCTCAGCCCCCTTGTCAGGCAGCATGAAATGGGCCTGTGGCAGGAGAGATGCCCCTCTCCCCTGGCAGAGGTCTGGCTGCAGAGGAGGTGGCTCATGCCCTGGACTCCAGGTATTGACAGCCCATTCCTCCTGCCTGCCTAGAGCCCTCTGAATGGCAGCCCTCAGGCATGTGGCTGGGGTCCCCTGCAGTTTTTTTGTCCTCAGCAAGCATAGTGAGTATTGCCTCTTCCATGTCACTAATCAATCATCTGGTTGTCCATCCATCTAAGAGGTAAATTTCTAAATTGTATTCCACAAGACTATTGTGGGAGACAGTGTCAAACCCCTTGCTCAAATCAAGTTGAAAGGCATTTTCTGCTCTCCAACCACAAATAGAGCTATGCAATCCTAGAAGGCAATGGGGTTGGTGAGGCACAGTTTACCCTGGGTAAATCCAGGCTGCCTCTTCCCTATGACCTTCTTCTCCCTCATGTGCCCAGAAATGAGTGGACTCACTCCACGACACACTCCTCAACCAGTTGAGGCTGCATGACCTGTTGCTCCCTGGGTTGCCCTCCGGGCCTTTCTTGAGACTGGATGTAATGATTGCCTTTCTGCAGTTATTGAGGGGGGACCACACCCCATCTCCACGACCTTTCAAAGATGACAGAGGGCATCCTTGCTACGACTGTGGCCAGCTCTTTCAGTGTCCTTGGATGCAGCCGTTCCAATCCGACTGGCTTGTAGGGGTGGAGTTCTTGCAAGTCATCCCTCACTCAGCCCTCATGCACTGTTGGTTGCTTTTCTCTTCTGGAGCCCTGACTCTAGGCACAACAGCCCAGGAGACCTTGCTGGAGAAGACAGAAGCCAAAAAGTCGCTGAGCTCCCACCATTCAGCAAAGAGCCAACATTTTCCTTTCTATTCTTTACCATAGCTAAAGCAGCAGCAGCCCTTCTTCATGCCTTTGATGTCCCCTGCCAGTGTGTACCCTCTGAGAGCTTTGGCTTTCATAACACCATCCCTACTCCAGTGAACACAATTTTTGAATTCCTCCTTTGCTGCATATCCCTCCTTCCGCTTTGTCTTTGGTGTCATATTGCCCTGGAGTTGAGCTGTGAGTTCCTGTTTTAGCCTGGTTTCCCCTTCTCATGTTATTTCCCTCTAAAAAGAAGAGATCCATGATCTTTTCAAGCACTCGGAGGCTACTACTGTACTGCCCTTCGTTTCCATTTCACCAGGCTGAAGAAGCCCAGGTCCCTCAGCCTCTCCATACAGGCCATGTGCTTCAGGACACTAACCCCATCTTGGAAGACTCCTCTGGACCCTCTCCAGTTGCTCCCCATTCCTCCAGCACTGGGCAGCCCACACTGAGACACACTATTCCAGATGCGGCCACACCAGGGCTGAGTCGAGGGACATAATAATTCCACTTGTCTGGGTGGCCACACGCTTCCTGAAGCAGCCTTGTATGCAGCGGGCCTCATTTGCAGTGAGCGTGCACCACTGGCACATATGGCATCCCTTGTAATGTCCAGGCCCTTCTCCTCAGGGTCACTCCTCTGACGGTCAGGTGCCAGCCTGCCCTGATGCATGGGCTGTTCTGTTCCCCCAATGCAGGACCTGCCACTTCTCCTTGTTTGACAGCATGAGGTTTCTGTTGGCCAAATCGCCAAGTTTCTCAAGGCCCCTCTGGACTGAAGCTCCCTTGTGTCAACTGTAAATGAGTGTGCACAGATGGCTCATCCTGTCTTGTGGTGCCTCTGACAAGATAACAGCAGGAGGACCTGCAGGACACTACACATGATAAAAGGAGGTAGTCGTTTAAAGGAACTGCTGGCAAAGGTAGGGATCACCATGGCAAGCAGCTCAGAAAAACTGAATGAAGAGAACAAAACCAGGGCCAATGGAGATAGGGTAAACAGGGGTTGGCTGACAGCATGGAAGGATATCAGGATGTTAAAAGAGAAGAATTTGGAAGGTGGAAAAGAGGGAAAAATGCAATAAAAGGTGAAACAAAAGAACAATCAGGGCTATTTGGGTGTAGCTACCAAGCAGTCCTGAGCCTGAATGATTCTGACTAGAGCAGGAGAGGGAACGTGCAGTTGATCTGATCATACTTTTGTGAGATCTTCTTCCACAATCACAGGCAAGCTGAATGTTTTCCCAAGATCAAGAGAAGACTTGGGGTGGAAGGAAATGCAGAATCATTCCTTCTGGAAGGAACCCCGGGATGTCTCTGGCCCAACCTCCTTCCCACAGCAGGGTCAGCTAACAGGTCCAATCAGGCTGCTCAGGGCTTTACTCACTTCGGACTTGAAAACCTCTGAGGATGGAGATGGCACAGTCTCTCTGGGCAACCTACCCCAGTGCTTGGCTCTCTGGATGGGTCAAAAGTTTCTCCTTACACCCAGCACAAACCTCTCTTCTTTCAGCTAATGCCCATTGGCCTTCACCCTCACATCATGCACAACAGTGAAGAGCCTGCCTCCATTTTCTTGGTGATGTCCTGGTGGGTACGGGGAGTCTGTTATTAGGTGTCCCCAAAGCCTTCTCTTCTCCAGGCTGAACAAACGCAGCTCCCTCACCTCCCAGAGGGACAAAGTCAACATTACCTAGGTGTGACTAGGAGGTTTAAGGCTCTTTCAGTCCTTCTGGATATTGTTGGATCAGCAAAGGACCTCATGGATGTTAGAGTGCAATCACCCTTACACCATGACTTTCTGCATATGTCACACTCATTTGGAATCGTGTTGTCATGTAGAGGTGTTGCAGGCTGTGAAGAGGACTCACTCTGGACAAGCAGTCACTCATAATGAAACCTTGAACTGAAAACCTTTCAGGCCCAAGAGGCAACCTCACACCACTAGGAGGGGCTGGCTCTGGGGAGGCCATGTCAGGTGCTAAACCATGTGCAGCAAAGGACTTTCTGCCTGCAAGAATTGCAGTGGCTGTCACCAGAGAGGACAAAATCACCAAATCATTGAGGCTGGAAGGGACCTTGGGTGGACTCTAGTCTGACCTCCTGCTCACATAGGGATCAACATCAAATTCACACCAAGTTCCTCAGGCCTTTGTCCAGCTACGTCCTGCAAACCTCCAAAAAGAGAGAGTCCCTAACCCCTCTGGACCCCACCTCAAATGCTGCAGGATCCTCACTGATTTTTCTTCCTTCTATACAATTTTGACTGCACTTGTTTCAGCTTATAACCTTTGCCTCTCATTCTCCTGCCATGAATTCCTGTAAAAACCTGCTTCATTATCAGTGGCAACCTTCAGCTGGGAAGCTGCTATGAGTCCTCCCCAAAACCTTCCCTTTTCTGCGCTGAACAAGCCCTGTTCCCTCAGCCTGTCCTCTCAGGGCAAATGCTCCAGCCCCCAACCACCTTGGGGGCCTGCCACTGGACTGACAACATGTGATCAACAGCGTTCTTCTACAGGCAGCCCCAACTGGACGCAGTCTCTGGATGGGCTCTAATGAGCGGTGAGTAGAGGGAGATAATCACTTCCCTCCATCTCCTGGCTGTGCTCCTGTTCATGCCACCCAGGACACTGTGGCCTCCTTTGTTGCTAGGGCAAGCTGCAGGCTGATGTTCAGCTCCCTGCCCACAAAGACTCCCCAGCCCATATTATTGCAGGGTGTTGGTCTCTCCCAGGTGCAGGACCTGCATTTGTCCTTGTTGAATTTCACAAAGTTGGTGACAGATCGTTCCTCCCATCTGCTGAGGTCCCTCTGAATGGCAGCCCTTAAACATATGACTCTTCCTCCTGATGAGGTGTCATCTACAAACGTGATGAGAGTTGCATCCTCCAGGTCACTGGTGAACCTGTCAGACAAGACAGGTCCAAGTATAGACCACTGCATACTCCACCTTCCTGGTAAAGCATGACCCGTTCAAAAAACCCTCTGAGCTCCATCATCCAAACAGCTTTTTACCCACCTGGTTGTCTACCATCTTATCATGATGCTTTATTGTATTCAAGAATATTCATGCAGACAGTGTCCAACACCTTGCTAAAATCATGGTAAATGACATCTAGTACTTTCTGCTCCTCCACAAGCACAATTCTTTTATCACAGAAGGCAATCAGGCTGTGCAGGAATGACTTCCTGACACACTCCTCACCAAAGTGAGGCTGAAGGGCCTGCAGCTCCCTGGGTTGTCCTTGTGGCCTTTTTTGAAGATGGGCACAACACATTCCTTTTTCTGGTCATTGGAACCTCCCCTGATCTCCACAACCTTTCAACAGGTGATAGACTGGCCTTGTTACGATGTTGGCCAGCCCTCTCAGTGTCCTTGGATGCAGCCCATCGCATCCCAGAGACTTGCATGGGCTGAGTACTTACAAGCAATCCCTCACGCAACCCTCATTCCCTGCAGGCTGTTTTTCTCTTCTGGAGCCCTGACTCGAGGCACAACAGCTCAGGAGAACTTGCTGGTGAAGACTGAAGCCAAGAACGCACCGAGCTTCTCAGACCCATCTGCATCTGCTATTACTAGAGCCCCTGCCCCATTCAGCAGTGAGACCTGGTGTTCCTTGCTTATTCTTTCTGTGTTAGCGGAGTAGTAGCAGCTTTTCTTCATGCCCTTGATGTCCCTTGCAAGTGTCTACCCTCAGGGAGCTTTGGTTTCACCATCCCTACTTCGGTGGACAAGAGTATCCTGTTGAACCAAGCCGATCTCCCAGGATGTCTCCCAGTTCTAATGGGTATCGCTATGGACCATCCTTGTGCTTGGTGGCTGCTGTCCTTAAAGACCTGCTGGCTTTCCCAAGCTCCATTGCCCCTCAGAGCTGCCTCCAATGGGATCCCCCACCAGTCCCCTGGAGAGGAGTTTCCTCCTTTAATGGCTGGAGTCTGTACACTACTATTGTCCTTCCTCACTGCCCTCACGATCTGGGACTCCACTTTTCCGTAGTCACTGCAGCCAGGGTTTCCACAGATTATCACAGCCCTCATCCGTGCTTCTTTGTGTGAGTACGAGATCCAGGTGAGCATCACCCTTCCTGGCCCATCAGGGAGCTGTGCTTGGAAGCTGTTGCTGACACCCTCCAGAAATCTCCAGGACTGCTTGCACCCTGCAGTTTGCCCTTCCAATGAATGTCAGGGAGATTAAAGACCCCCCAGAAGAACCAGGCCCTGTGATCCACAGACTTGCTCAGGTTGCTTAAAGGAGACTGCATCCACCTCCTCACCCTCATCAGGTGCTTTCTAACTCCCATCACAACGTCACCTTTACTCCGATGTTTCCCCACAAGCTCTCACCCAAACCCATGTCCATCCCATGCAAGAGCTCCATCCATCTGAGCTGTCCCTTCACACCAAGGGCATCCCCCCTGCTCATCTTCCCTAACGGTCTTGCCTGCAGAGATTGTACCATGCCATCACAGCCCTCCAGTCATGCTAGTGGTCCCACTGCATCTCAGTTATTCCAATGATGTTTCAGACCTGTGACAGCTTGTGCGTCTCCATCTGCTCCTCTCTGTGCCCCAGGATACATGCACTTGTGCATATTTGGGTTGCAGAGCCTCAGCTATGGCACAGAGAGCAGACTGGTCATGGTGAAACATGTTATCAAGAGCCAAAGACACTGTGTGCAGTGGCCCCACCTCAGAGCAGAGCCATGCTGGCCTAGACAGCAGGTGGCAATGTAATGGTGCAAGGAGGTTCCTACTGAGAGAGCAAAGCCTGCAGTGCCCAAGGCCAACGAGAAACAGAGCTGGGCTGTGCAGAAATGGCAGGAGAGTGGTTGGCTGCCCGAGCTGACTGTGTGGCACCATTGTGCCTGTGACAGAGGTGAAGCAATATCTCCAGGAAGGACAAGGTGCCACTGAAGAAGCCCCTGGCACTGGGCAGCCTGTGATCCAGCCAACCTGAGGTCATCATTAGCCCAGTTCCTGTTCATATCATCTGGGGGTGAGAAGAGGATCAGGGGGAGGAAAGCTAGAAGGTTTTAAGGGTGCAGAGACTAGAGCAGAGACCTTGGTGGGAGGTGCCTCTCCCATTTGTGAAGCACGCTTGGCTGTAGATCAAAAGGACTTGGCCTAAAGGAAATGGCAGGATCCAGTTGTCTGGGCACTGGTAGGAAACCTGAGTTGCCCTGGGGCACTTGCCCAGCAACCACTCCAAAGGGCCATGGTTTTCCTAGAGGTCCCGTGCTGTACCTGCTAGAGACATGTGGATGGGCTGAACACCCCCAGGCATCCAACATGGCCCTGCAGGCCTATTTCTGTGTCACTGAATCAAGTGCCTGCACTGGATGACATCAACTGTTTGCAATGTTTGGGTCTGCATGTATCTCAGCTTCCTAGTGAATGGAGCTCTGGTAGCAGTAGGCATCTAGTATCATTGCAGGTGGCCAAGGCAATTCCCCTCCTGGCCCCCAACTCATGCTCTAGAAGGATGTGGGTCTCACAGTTGCTCCATCAGAGGAAGCAGACACTGGCACATGTCCTCCAGCACCTCTGTCTCTTCCAATGTCACCAGGTGTTTGTGTGTGAGCAACTGACTCTCACCCTCATCTCCTTTGATTATAACAGGAGCATGGACCAAGATCTCGCATGCAGACATCCATGCTGTGCTCACTTCTGCCTGGACAAGGGGAATGCCACCCCCTTTGTGTTTTTTTTATGGAGCTGATGGGAAGGATCTGGTTCCCTCTGCATCCCAGGGCCTTCTAAACCAGCCTGAGAAGCCCAAACTGAGTCATCTGAACAAATTCCTGAAGCATGAGTCAATGAGCTCCCTTCTTGTCCCTGTCTAGGTGTCCTGCTAATTAAGAGATGGGAATAGGGGCTTCCTGAGTGGGATGTTTCCAGATTTCATAGATAACCATCCTCTGATAAGATAAATTGCAATCCTGGAATCGGTCTCTCTCTATTCTTTAGAAAAGGACAATAACTTATTATTTTAGTCTACCTCAGTGAACATTTCCCAGAAGGAGGGAGCACAAGGGACAGAGAAATTCATGAGCTCAGCTGGGCCTCTGCTCCTGAGCAGGGCCAGGCTCCAGGGATGGAGGGAGCTCATGGCAAGTGGGCAGCACTGCCCAGACACAGCTGTGTGCAGGAGCAGCTCCTCTGCAAAGAGCAGCAGGGCTCCAGGCACTGCCTGCTGCTGCTGATATGAGAGGAGAGAAGGCAGAGAGAAGTGCAAGGCAGTGTGGAGTGGGAGGAGAGAGGAGAGCTGCTTGTGGGAGAAATCTTCACAGCCCTTTGCACGGTAAGTCTCTGGCTGCAGGGCAATGCTACTGAGGTTCCTGGAGGGGTCTTGAAACCCATCCAGTGACATGACTGGATTTTTAAGGATGTCTCTCCCGGCTTCCCCTTGGCAGAGGAGAGGGAGATGCTTCAGAGCAGGGATTCCCAGTCACAGTGTCACAGGGACAGGGCATGCTGCTACCTTCTCCCAGGGACGCTGCAGGGGGGTGAAGTCTGGGTGTGCTCACAGATCTGTCCAGGACTGTAATTCAGAGCAGTGTCCCTGTGCCGCAGGGTGCTGTATGCCTGGAGCAGTGACACTGCTGCCCACAAGGGTCAGCACTCAGCCTGCCCGGGGAGCTCCCCGCAGCAATGTGGTGAGAAGCTCTGGGTGGGAGGAGAGACCCCCAGCAGGGCAGGTTGAGCCTCCTGTCAAGAGGATGCTGCATGGGTCAGGGCTGCTCAAAGCTCCATCTCAATCCCAGGACATTTCTGGAGGGGACTTTCCAAAAGGAAGGTCAGGGCAGGGGATACATGAAAGAGAAGGAGCTGTCATGAGTCTCTGCTTTCAGTTTGATTCTCTTTGGGTGCGGTGAAATGGGATTGGATCTGTCAAGTTTAGACAGGGGATGGAGGCTCCAAAACAGTGACACTGAGAGAGGAGCAGTTCCGGGTGGGACTCAGCAAATGCCTTCATCCACCCCTCCGCCTAAGGACAGAACCAGCATCACCTTTCCAGCCTCACCAAGGTTTGTCTCACCTGCTCTGTAGCACCTGCAAACACGGAGGTGCCCTGGGCAGTGTCCTGCCCCCGGGAGGTTTCTGCAGGGCAGAGCTGAGCTCCCAGAGGGTGGGATGGGGTGTGTGAGCACTGAGAGGAGAGAGACGTGGGGACAGAGAAACAGGTCCCCACAGGGACGGCTCCAGGCAGCAGAGACATGCTCCAAGTGTGAGAGGAAACTGTCAACTCCAAGGCCTCCTCTCCTCTCCCAGCCAGCACAGCCCTCTGCTCTCAAGGCTGTGGGGTCCAGGGCAGGAGTCGTTTCCTTGGCAGCCAGACATGCAGGAGAGGAGACACTCCTGAGTGCCCCTCTGTCCCTCCCTGGCCCTGCCTCCCTCACCACAAATATCATGCTATTGCTCGATGTTTCCCACCTGCCCATGCTGCCCTTGTGCTTCCCCTTGGACTCTCTGGGCAGGGGGGTTTCTGATGCAGTTCAGACACCAAGACCCTGCGGGTGCTGCCCTGCAGACGTATCCTTGACAGTGAGTTGCCCAAGTGCCCCTCTAACCTGTGGGGCTTTGGGCAATGCAGTGTGGGGAGCTGGGAATGAGCCAACTCTCTTGCCAGGACACCCCATCCTTAGGACATTCTGCCATTTCCCTGGGGTGTCTGTCTGGGCTGCAAGCTGCCCTCCACAAGGACACAGCTCTCCCATTGCAGCTGCGTGTTATCTAGGTGCCCCAGGCAGAAGCCACCTAGATACTGAGGCCACGCTGAGACATGCTGGTGGGAGGGTGGGTGTGGGCAGCTGGAAGGAGGCCGATGCGTTGCTGGCTAGAAGGGGAGGGCTGAGACCTGCCTCACATTCCCTCAGAAAGAGTGCTGATGGGCACTTTGCAAGTGCATTCCTCTGCTCTCCGCGGTGTTGTTTCTTTTTCGAGTAACAGGAGTGCAACTGTCCTCCACCTCTGAGGTGGGAACACAAGGCAGCTGGGAACAGGGCAGGTGGACAGGCAGCTCTGCTCCCTCTGCACGCAAGCCAGAGTGAAGCCTTTTGCCTCTCCAGAATCACAGGTGCTCACCCTGAGTGCAGCAGCAATGCTGAGGATTTCTACCTCCAGGAATGCTCCTCAGGTGTGGCAGGGTCAGCTAAAGGAAACAAAAGAAGCTTTAAAACTATGAATATACCCACATTATTTAGAAGTGGGAGTGAAAATGCCTTCAATATTATGAATGGATGAAATCTGGCTGGAACTAGGAATATAATATTTTAGTCACCACTGTTCCCATGTACACAGTGCTGTAGGTCAGGGCTGACTCCTCTGGAGCCCATGGGCAGAGGCCCCTGTGCTGCACGGCAAAGTTGGTGAGCACAAATCAGAGCTCAAGCAACGCAGCTCAGTGATGGTACTGCTGATTTGGGGAGAGGTAATGTGCATGTGTTTGGGACGGTTTTATGAGAAAGTTCTGCTCAGAGAAGTCTGTCCTCATTTGTCTCTGTATCTTCTTCCTCAGACAGTCCCGAATGCCTGCAGTGAGCGAAATGTCCAATAGCAGCTCCCTCAACGAGTTCCTCCTCCTGGCATTTGCGGACACACGGGAGCTGCAGCTCTTGCACTTCTCGCTCTTCCTGGGCATCTACCTGGCTGCCCTCCTGGGCAACGGCCTCATCATCACAGCCATAGCCTGTGACTACCGCCTCCACACCCCCATGTACTTCTTCCTCCTCAACCTCTCCCTCCTTGACCTCAGCTTAATCTCCACCACTGTCCCCAAATCCATGTCCAATTCCCTGTGGGACACCAGGGCCATTTCCTACTCAGGATGTGCTGCTCAAGTCTTTCTATTCATCTTCTTCTTAGCAGGAGAGTATTTTCTTCTCACTGTCATGGCCTATGACCGCTATGTTGCCATCTGCAGACCCCTGCACTATGGGACCCTCATGGGCACCAGAGCTTGTGTCAAAATGGCAGCAGCTGCCTGGGCCAGTGGTTTTCTCCATGCTGTCCTGCACACTGGGAACACATTTTCAATACCACTCTGCCAAGGCAACACAGTGGACCAGTTCTTCTGTGAAATCCCCCAGATCCTCAAGCTCTCCTGCTCAGACTCCTACCTCAGGAAAGCTGGGCTTCTTGCGGTTAGTGCCTTTTTAGGCTTTGGGTGTTTCGTTTTCATTGTGCTGTCCTATGTGCAGATCTTCACTGCTGTGCTGAGGATCCCCTCTGAGCAGGGACGACACAAAGCCTTTTCCATGTGCATTCCCCACCTGGCCGTGGTCTCCCTGTTTGTCAGCACTGACATCTTTGCCTACCTGAAGCCCCCTTCCCTCTCCTCCCCAGCTCTGGATCTGCTGGTGGCTGTTCTGTACTCCGTGGTGCCTCCAACTCTGAACCCTCTCATTTACAGCATGAGGAACAAGGAGCTGAAAGATGCCCTGAGGAAAGTGATTTCATGGACATTTTTCAGCAGTGGTAAAATTGCCATTGCTCTCCACAAATGACTCCCCCTGTGTCCCGTACCAGGACTGAGCTCTGTTTGTTCACGTTATTTTTATTATTTCTAGTATTACTGTTGTTATTATTTGTCACCATGTTGCTACATGAATGCTTGGATTCATTCCACCTTAACTGAGACTGCTCTGTCTCACCTGTTGCCCATATAAAGTTGTGTCTAACACTGGGTCAGAGCTGACTCCCTCACAGTAGCTCTGTAATAAAGTAGGTTCTTGCAGGTGCAGTGCCTGAAGGCTGGGCTCTTCCTCCAAAGCTGATGTCCCTTTTGCCATATCCCCAGCACATTTCCTTGAGACAATCTTGCCCACCCTGCCCAGCACTGCAGCACACAGTGTCCCCTCTCCTGTGTCACTATCCTCTCTCTGGAGCACTGCCAGGTGCATCACTCCCTGCTCAGGTGTGGAGAGGAGCTCCTGGAGGTCTTCTCATGCCTGCTGCCCCTGGCTCCGCCCTGGCAACGGCCCTCAGGCTCTGCCCTGGCTCATGCTATGTCTCCATATGTTCTCATCTGAAAACAAGTAGGGAACTGCAGCACACAGCTCTGCTTAGAGCTGGCCACCACGACATGCCTGTGTGGTCCCAGGAGATCCCAGAAAGGCTGTGCTTGGAGGTGAGGCTGTGATTGTCCTCCGTCAAAGTTGGTGGGATGGTCTGTCTGGGGGCCAAGGGGAAGAAAGGTCAAGAGACAACAAGGAGAAGATGCAGGAAGGGAAATTTCAAATGAGTTGAAGGAAAAAATAAAGAAATAACCATGGTAGTTGAGCAGCACCAGGGCAGGGGCCAGGAGATCTTCAAAAACTCTCCTGGAGAAATCACCTACCAACCTGATCTGTCAAGTTAGCCCAGCTCAGAGCAAATTGTGGTCCTGGAGATCTCTGGTGGTCTCTTCCAACCCAAATCCTCTAGGAGGAAGGGGCTGGAGGACAGAGTGAGGGGCAGGGCACACTGTTGTGGGGTTGAAGCCTTGCTGGCATTTGTACTGCCTGGTCAAGCCTGTCCTCAGAATGACACAGTGAGCGAGTTCATCCTCAAAAGGAGTCTCTGCTCCATGGGCAACAGGAGTCGAAACAGTGCTGGGACACTACAGAAAAGTTCTAGACAACACGCCAGGCATTCAGCCCCTTCGACTGCTGAGGTGTCCCCAGACCGGTGCTTTGCATCCTGAGTGTTAAGGGCTGAGAAATCTTTAGAGCCAGAGCAGACTGGAGTCCCATTACCTGGACTCACAGGTTACAGGGCATCAGCAGGGCTGTACTGGGTGCAGGGAGGGAATCACTGCCCAGGGCATGAGCAGATCCCCCTCTGCCCTCCCCTCTCTCTTCACACCCCGGAACAGAGATCATGTTTCCTGTGTTGGCCCTCTCTGCCAGGCTGTATTCCCAGCTGGAGGGGACGCAGGCTTCCCACTGGGGAAATGCAGGAGAGCCCAGTCTCATCTAGAGGAGCAGGGTCCCACCACACCTGCTGGGTGGCCACAGCTGCAGGCTGCAGACCCCACTCTGTTTCTCGCACACCTCCTGCCTGGGGCTGGATGGTGCCCAGCAGCAAGGCAGGCATGCCTGGGGGTCTGGTGCCACTGGGGTGGTGGCCTTTGCACCAGCCTCTGTCTGTAAGGGAGTCAGGAGATTTTCTGCCTCCATGTTAGTGGCAAAGTTCGTGTCCCAGCTTCTTCTCTGTGGAGAGCTGAGGATTTCATTCTCGGGAGAAGGTGAAAGGGAAACCCTTTTGTGCCTGGGACTTGTATCACCCCATCAACCCTCTACTGCCTTCCCCTGCTCTATCACCCCCAGAAGTCCTTTGGCAGGGGCATTTTTTGGTTTCTGGTGCTCTATCTGACCCTGCTTTGAGCAGCACGTTGCACTACAGGCCTCCTGTGGTCCCTTCAACCTGAATTACCCTAAAAGCCAATGATCTCAGGCCCCATTTCAAGCACAGAGCAAATGTCTCCACGACAGGAGTCCTTTGTGCTTTATGTGACCATCTAAAAGAAGGCAGGTGAACACCTCCTCCTCCCCTTTGACTGTAAGGACAGCCTGGGAGGCACTGCCTCAGGCATAGCTACATTACAATGGAAATTCTTTGCATCCACCTTTAACCACCTGAAAGGCCATTGCCTGGATGCCCTCAGGGGTGAGGGGAGAAATGCAGGCTTTTCTGCAATGTGATTTCTGTACCTCTGTAGTTTGTGCCTCTAAGTAGCTGGTGCCATCCTCCCCTTGGTTTCTTGCCTGAAGCTCAGGCTGGATGGGGATGTGAATGTGGAGGTTGTCTGTCACTGTAGTGACCATGAGATGGTGGAGGGGTAAGAGGAATAAGAGAGTCACCACCCTGGACTGCAGGAGAGAGGATTTCATCTCGTTTGGGATGGAGTGAGGCAAGCCAAAGCACAGCTGGAGCTGGGCTGGAGCTGGATCTAGGAAGGGATGGGGAGGGTAACCTGAAGGGCTTCTGCAAGGATGTTGGCAGCACAAGGCAGGCAGCCAGGGAAAATGTGTTCTCCCTGCTAGTGGGGCAGGGGACATAGTGGCAAAGAGAGGGGAAAGGCTGAGGAGGTCATTGCCTCTTTTACCTTGTCTTCCTGGTCTTGTCTACTGCCAGGCCTCCCTGGTCCCCGAGTCCTTTGGCAGCATCCGTCTTAGCAAAGCCTCACCCCTGGTAGAGGACGATGCATCTGGGGAGGACTTTTGCCCAGTGGGCACACACAAGTCCACAGGACCAGACGGGAAGCACCCCAGGGTGCAGGGAGAGGTGGCTGGAGTCACTGCAACGCTGCTCCCAATTGTCTATGAAATGTCAGGGTCATCAGGGAGGTTCCTGATGACTGGGAAAAGGCAGACATCACACCCATTTTGCAGGAGGGCAGGAGGGAGGGTCTGGGGAATGACAGGCTGGTCCTCTTCATCTCAGTCCCTGGGAAGGTGGTGCAGCAAATCCTCCTGGAAACCATCTCCAAGCATAGGAAGGAGAAGGCCTGGAAGAGGCAGCATGCGTTGACCAAGGGGAAATGGAAAGCATGCCTGACCAACCTGATTGCCTTCTACCATAAGATGAATGCCTGCGTGCACAAGGGGGATTTTGCAGGGATTCTGTGAACCTTCCCTTTAGCAAAGCCTTTGGCACAGTCCCCCAGAGTCTCCTTAGAGGCAAATTGTTGAGCTCTGCCCTGGATCAATGGACCATAAGGCAGGTGGAAGATTGGAGGGACCATCAGGCTGAAACGCTGTCATCAGTGGTACAACTTCCATGTGGCAGCCGGTTACTAGCGACATCCCTCAGTGATCAACATGTGAGGCAGGACTGTTTAACATCTTTATGAATGTCCTGCACAGTGGATGGAGCGCACTCTCAGCACCCTTGTGGACAATGCATAAGTGGGGGGAGCCCCTGGGCAACCTCATCTAGTTCCCTCTGCATTGACCAGGGTGGCTGGGACTAGGTGACCTCCAGAGGTCTTGTCCACCCTAAGTGCTGTGATTCAGTGCACCATTCCCTGGAGAGCTCTGTAAAGAGAGAAGAGTCAGAGGAAGAGGAAAGAACAGAGAGGCAGAAGAAGAGAGCTGAAACATGACAGTTTAAATAAAGTAGTTCCTCCGAACAAAGTTTCTCCATTCAGAGTGTTGGTAGCAAATGTATTTTGATGAATAATGTGTGTATATATGCATGTACACTTGCATAGACAGGGTAATTCCTGTAGTGCATGAACATGGTGCTGCCAATTAATAAGAAAGAAAAAATATCTGGCAATGGTAAAAACTGTGTGAAGTTTTGGAAACGAGGATTTCTTGTCAGTTGTTGCAGTGAGTTATTTTTTGAGAAGATCTCAACTTATGACTAGGATCCACTTTTGGGGCTTGATTCATTTGACCACATAGAGAGGCTCTGGCTGCCTGAGATGCCCTGGGGCAGCTGTGTTGCCATGTGGTGCTGGAAATTTTGGAGGCAGCTCCTGCGGGACCTGAGCTTGTCATTAGGAAATGTATCTCAAAACAGATCAGTTGAGACAACTTAGTTCCCTCTTTTGACGAGAAAGGGAAGTGCAGAGAACTGGATTTGGCAGAGACATCTGCACTGATGGGGTCTGGCCTGGGGTGAGATCAGCCTCCTCCTTTTTGTCCCCAAAAATGAAGTCACACTTTGTTCACCGTGCAGGGAATGAAAAGGAAGTGTGGCGAGATGTCAATGAGCTCCCGTTTTGCCCAGTTCTATGTGTCCTGCCTTGTTAAGAGATGGGAATCGGGGCTTCCAGAGCAAAACATTTCCACCTCTTGCACATAACCATCCTCCGATGAGACAGTTGGTAATGCTGGAATCAGTCTTCCTTCAGTGCTTAGAGAGGGCCCATTGGTGATTATTTTAGTCTACTTCAATGAACATGATGAAAGAGTGGAAATCTTCAGGAAGGGTATTAATCTGGGGAGAAGAAATATTAATCTGCCCTTGACCTTGTGTTTCCACTGCTCTGTCTATTAGGCTGTGGATGTAATCTCAGTGATGTCTCACATATTTCCACATGTCCTAGTTAAATTGGTCATTTCTAAAGGCATCTTTGCATCAGACTCTCTGGGCACATTCCCTTTCCGTAGTTTCCCAGTTTTCCTCCTCCCCTTGCTGTTTGTCCTTTCAGGTACCTCTCAACTCTCCAGGTGCTGCTCTGAGCTGCTGGGAGTCTGAAGCTTGCCTTGTCTTTCAGCAGTCTCCTTGTCTCTTTAGCCAGCTCCTTTGTTGTGTTTCTTGTCTATCCTTTCCAATCTATCTGTGGAAAACATTTCAAGGAAGGTTATGCCTTGTGGGCAGTGGACCTCACTGGAGGCAGCTTGGATTTGACATACAGTTGCGGAGTGGTTTTTTGTATCTTTTATTAAAAGGTTCCAAATTATTATTTGTTTGTTTGCAATTAAGACAACCCTTCTGTGTCTGTTTGCAGCTAGTTCTCGATGAAAAGCAGGTGGGAATTGGTGCACATGAGCTGTAACATTCAGCTACAGCCTTGAGAGGAAAAAGGTTCGATTTTTTACAAGAGTGATGTGAAGTCCCCAGTGGCTGATGAGGGCAATGGCAGGGCTGGGGAGCTGGGGAGGAAGGTTCTCCATACAGGTCTCCTATCAAAAGTACTGCTTTGCCTACATGTGCAGACTTCATTAGGAGACACTGTGGGTCAGTATGAATTGGAGAATGTGGGTGTGACTTATTCTGAAAAGTGAAGAATCAAGAAAGCTTAAGAAGCAGACATCTTTCTTTTTCAGGTGCTCATTGAAATCTGCCTAATTTCAATACACTGCTGCAAACTTTACAATTAACCACACAAGAATTGACAAACTGAAGAAAGGTATGGGAAGAGGCATGGCTCCTTAGGGTTTTTTTTTTGCATTTTAATGACCCCTTGGTGTATTTGGTGCTGAGCCCATGAACTTCAGATGCTGAGAAGTAACTGAAGCAACTTCTCAAAAAGTTAAATTCAGAAGAAAATCCCAAGTTTCTTGGAGCATTAACAGGTCCCACAGAGGGCCATTACCAAGAAACTTTCCCCAGGGGCTGATTAGAGCCAAAATTTGGAGGCATTGATTGCAGGTAGGCAAAGGCAATGTGAGGGTGGCTGTGATGCCAAGTCCACCTTGATGTGTGTTATCAAGCAGAGTGACCAGGCACTGACAGCCATTCTGGGAAAGGGTGATGCTTTCCATCACACATTGCTCAGGGCTCTTCCTGGGGCCAGTGTGAGGGTGAGGGTACACAATGCCAAGTTAAGGACCACGATACGGCACTTCCTTGGCTCTCAAGGGACAAGGAGGCAGCAAGGCCACAGTGCTTTAGGGAATGGTGCCTTCTCATGGGCCTCGGTGGCAGAGAGACCAGCCATAGCCAAGAGGACAAAGACCTAGATGTGTTGGGAGCTTTCAGCCTTGGCAGTGCCCTCGGCCATCTCCACCACAGGCTGTCCTATGCTTTTCCATGCCTGTGCCTCTTTCCCTGCAGCCTGTACACACCCAAGCTGCTTCCCCACCTTGCTCTCACCGTGGGATCTCCCCACCTCTCCTGATGTCTTCCTGTCCTCCCTTGCTCTTCCTTGAAAAACAAAGCCAGGGCTGATCACAGAGTCCCTCTGGTTGACCTGTTGCACCTCAGCACTACCCTAGGAGTGACATTCTTTTGACCTGAAGTCCAGTCTGAACCTCTCAAGATTCAGTTTGTGGCTCTTTCCCCTTCTCATGCTGTTTCCCTATGCTAAGAAAAGCTCCATCATCTCTGAAAACACCCTTCAAGCAGACACAGACAACTACTCTACTGCCCTTTGCCTCCACTTCAGCAGGCTAAAGAAGCCTGGGTTCCTCAGCTTCTCCTCATGGATGGGGTTATTCCCACCTAGGCACAGCACTTGACTCTTCACTTGTAAACCTTCATGAGGTACTTGTTGTCTAAATTACCCAAACTTCTCAAGTTCCTTCAGGACTGAAGCTCCTCTGTGTCAAAATAAAACAAAACAAAAGAAAACAAATAATAAACAAACAAACCATCCAGTGCCAATGAGTTAAGGGTGAGCAGGGGTCGGGTGTGCTGTATGGGACGGGATCAGAATGGTAAAGGAGACCCACTTAGGAGGGGTGGAAGAACAAAACAAGGAAATTAAAAGTGAAGCCAAGGATAGATCAGGGCTGTCTTGGCGATTCCTGCCAAGAAGCCCTGCGTCTGAAGAATTCTGCCTTGAGGAGGACAAGAAAGCTGGCCTGCTTCCACGGTCACAGGGCACCTGCGTGCTTTCCTTGACATCCACAAGAGAAGACTGAAAGTAGGAAGAACCATGGACTCCTTCAGGGCAGAAGGGACCTCAGGGGGGACTCCAGCCCAATCTCCTTGCTTCTGACAAGCTGTAGCAGGGTCAGATCTGGGGTCAGAGCAGTTTGCTGTGGCCTTCATCGAGTCTGGTCTTGGCAACCTCCAAAGGAGGAGACTGCACAGCACTGTCTGGACAACAAGTTCCAATGCTTCCTCACAAAGCAAGTGCTACAGCTCCCTGACTGTTCTGAGGGCCCTGGGCCAAACTCGCTCCCAGTTGTCAACCTCTGCCTTCTTCTGGGAACCCAAACCTGGATGCAGGGTTCTACATGTGGTCTAGTAAATACTGACTAGAAGGCGATCACCTGTAACACTGTGGGGTGCTGGTTTATTGCAGGTGCAAGACCTGTCATTTGTCCTTGTTGAATTCCATGAGGTTCTTGACAGCTCATTCCTCCTGCCTGTCTAGGTCCCTCTGAATGGCAGCCCTCATCTACAGGCATGATGAGTGTTGCCTCCTCCATGTCACTGATACAGATGATACAGAGGACAAGTTCCTGGAGAGACCCTGTGGTGCTCCACTTCTCCCTGGCCTCCAGGAAGACTACTACCCATTCACCACTGCCCTCTCAGCCTCTGATCATCCAAGCAGCTTTTTACCCATCCGTTTGTCTACTCTTCTAGACTGAAATGTTCTAACGTGCATGCAATAGGTCTGGCTGCAGAGGAGGTGGCTCATGCCCTGGACTCCAGGTATTGACAGCCCATTCCTCCTGCCTGCCTAGGGCCCTCTGAATGGCAGCCCTCAAGCATATGGCTGGGGCCCCCTGCAGTCCTTTTGTCCTCAATGAGCATAGTAAGTATTGCCTCTTCCATGTCGCTAATAAAGTCATCTGGTTGTCCACCCATCTAGGCGGTAAATTTCTACATTGTATTCCACAAGGTTATTGTGGGAGACAGTGTCAAACACCTTGCTCAAATCAAGCTGAAAGGCATTTTCTGCTCTCCAAACACAAATAGAGCTGTGGAATCCTAGAAGGCAATCGGGTTGGTGAGGCACAGTTTACCCTGGGTAAATCCATGCTGCCTCTTCCCTATCACCTTCTTCTCCCTCATGTGCCCAGAAATGAGTGGACTCACTCCATGACACACTCCTCAACCAGTTGAGGCTGAACGGCCTGTTGTTCCCTGGATTGCCCTCTGGGCCTTTATTGAGAGTGGATGTAACATTTGCCCTTCTGCAGTTATTGGGACCTCACCCCATCTCCACGACCTTTCGAAGATGACAGAGGGCGGCCTTGCTATGACAGCAGCCAGCTCTCTCAATGTCCTTTGGTGCAGCTGTTCCAATCCCACTGACTTGTAGGGGTGGAGTTCTTGCAAGTCATCCCTCACTCAGCCCTTATGCACTGTTGGTTGCTTTTCTCATCTGGAGCCCTGACTTGAGGCACAACAGCCCAGGAGGCCTTGTTGGTGAAGACGGAAGCCAAAAAGGCACTGAGCTCCTCAGACCTACCTACATCTGCTCTTACTAGATTCTCCTCCCCCTTCAGCAGGGAGCCAACATTTTCCTTTTATTCTTTACCATTCCTGAAGCAGTAGCAGCTCTTCTTCATGCCTTTGATGTCCACTGCCAGTGTGTACCCTCTGAGAGCTTTGGCTTCCCTAACACCATCCCATCTTTACTGGACAATATTTTTGAATTCCTCCTTTGCTGCATATCCCTCCTTCCACCTCTCGTATGCTGCCTTATTGCCCTGAGTTGTGAGTTGCCGTTTTAGCCTGGTTTCTCCTTCTCATGCTGTTTCCTTCTACCAAGAAAAGATCCATGATCTCTTCAAGCACTCAGAGGCTTCTACTGTACTGCCCTTTGCCTCCATTTCACCAGGCTGAAGAAGCCCAGGTCCCTCAACCTCGCCATACAGGCGCTGTGCTTCAGGACACTAACCCCATCTTGGAAGACCCCTCTGGACCCTCTCCAGTTGCTCCCCATTCCTCCAGCACTGGGCAGCCCACACTGGGACACGCTATTCCAGATGCAGCCACACCAGGGCTGAGTCAAGGAGGATAATAATTCCACTTGTCTGGGTGGCCACACGCTTCCTGAAGCAGCCTCGTATGAAGCTGGCCTCATTTGCAGTGAGTGCACCACTGGCTCATATGGCATCCCTTGTAATGTCCAGGCCCTTCTCCTCAGAGTCATTCCTCTGACGGTCAGGTGACAACCTGTCCTGCTGCATGGGCTGTTCTGTCCCCCAATGCAGGACTTGCCAGTTCTCCTTGTACAACACCATGAGGTTTCTGTTGGCCAAATCGCCAAGTTTCTCAGGGCCCCTCTTGACTAAAGCTCCTTTGTGTCAGCTGTAAATGAGTGTGTGCAGATGGCTCATCCTGTCCTGTGGTTCCTCTCACAGGATAACAGGAGGAGGACCTGCAAGACACTATGCATGATGAAAGCAGGTAGTCATTTAAAGGGACTGCTGGCAAAGGTAGGGATCAACATGGCAAGCATCTCAGAAAAGCTGCATGAAGAGTGCAAAACCAGGGCCAATGGAGATAGGATAAACAGAGGTTGGCTGACTGCATGGGAGGGTATCTAAAAAGAAGAACTTGGAA
Source organism: Apteryx mantelli (assembly GCF_036417845.1). Taxonomy (NCBI): domain Eukaryota; kingdom Metazoa; phylum Chordata; class Aves; order Apterygiformes; family Apterygidae; genus Apteryx; species Apteryx mantelli. The sequence goes on from NC_089988.1 coordinate 25,357,765, forward strand.
GTTGGAAAAGAGGTAAAATGCAATAAAAGTTGAAGCAAAAAAAAAAAAAGAAAAAAAAAGCTATTTGGGTGCAGCTGCCAAGCAGTCCGGAGCCTGACTGACTCTGACTGGAGCATGAGAAGGAACATGCAGTTGATCTGATACTTTTGGGAGATTTGCTTCCATGATCACAGGCAAGCTGAATGTTTTCCCAAGGTCAAGAGAAGACTTGCGCTGGAACAAAATGCAGAATCATTCCATCTGGAAGGAACCTCAGGATGTCTCTGGCCCAACCTCCTTCCCACAGCAGGGTCAGCTAACAGGTCTGATCAGGTTGCTCAGGACTTTACTCATTTTGGACTTGAAAACCTCTGAGGATGGAGATGGCACAGCCTCTCAGGGCAACCTGCCCCAGTGTTTGACTCTCTGGATGGGTCAAAAGTTTCCCCTTACACCCAGCCTGAACCTCTCCTCTTTCAGCTAATTGCCATTGGCCTTCACCCTCACATCATGCACAACGGTGAAGAGCCTGGCTCCATCTCCTTGGTGACATCCTGTTAGGTATGTGGAGGCTGCTATTAGGTGTCCCCAAAGCCTTCTCTTCTCCAGGCAGAACAAACCCAGCTCCCTCACCTCCCAGAGGGACAAAGTCAACATTACCTAGGTGTGACTAGGAGGTTTAAGGCTTTTTCAGTCCTTCTGGATATTGTTGGATCAGCAAAGGACCTCATGGATGTTAGAGTGCAATCACCCTCAATGCCATGACATTCTGCATATGTCACACTCATTTGGCATCATGTTGTAATGTACAGGTGTTGTAGGCGGTGAAGAGGACTCACTCTGGACAAGCAGTCACTCATAATGAAACCTTGAACTGAAAACCTTTCAGGCCAAAGGGGCAACCTCACACCAGTAGGAGGGGCTGGCTCTGGGGAGGCCATGTCGGGTGATAACCCACATGCAGCAAAGGACTTTCTGCCTGCAAGAATTGCAGTGGCTATCACCAGAGAGGACAAAATCACCAAATCATTCAGGCTGGAAGGGTCCCTGGGGGGACTGTCATCCAACCTCCTGCTCACTTAGGAATCAACACTGAGTTCACACCAAGTTCCTCAGGCCTTTGTCCAGCTGCATACTGCAAGCCTCCCAGAAGATAGAGTCCACAACCCCTCTGGACCCCACCTCAAATGCTTCAGAATCCTCACTGATTTTTCTTCCCTATACACAATTTTAAGTGCACTTGTTTCAGCTTATAACCTTTGCCTCTCATTCTCCTGCCATGAATTCCTGTAAAAACCTGGTTTATTATCAGTGGCAACCTTGAGTTGGGAAACTATTATGAGTCCTCCCCCAAACCTTCACTTTTCTGCGCTGAACAAACCCATTCCCTCAGCCACTCCTTACAGGGCAAGTGCTGCAGCCCCCAGCCACCTTGGAGGCCTGCCACTGGACTCACTCCATGTGATCAACAGCATTCTTCTACAGGCAGCCCCAACTAGACACATTATCCAGATGTGCTCTAACGAGTGTTGAGTAGAGGGGAATAATCACTTCCCTCCATCTCCTGGCTGTGCTGCTGTTCATGCAGCCCAAGATGCTGTGGCCTGCTTTGCTGCCAGGGCACGCTGCTGGCTGATGTTCAGCTCACTGCCCACAAGGACTCCCAGGTCCTTTTTCTGCAGAGCTGCTGCCCAGCTGAGCAGTCCCCAGCCCCTATCACTGCAGGGTGTTGGTCTACCCCAGGCTCAGGATCTACATTTGTCCCTGTTGAATTTCCTGACAGTCCGTTCCTCCTGCCTGCAGAGGCCCACCTGAATGGCAGCCCTCAAACATATGACTCTTCCTCCTGAGTAAGTGTCATCTACAAATATGATGAGAGTTGCATCCTCCAGGTCACTGATGAACTGGTTAGACAGGACAGGTCATAGTATAGACCCCTGCATACTCCACCTTTACCTGGCTTCCTGGTAAAGCATAACCCATTCAAATAAACCCTCTGAGCGCGATCATCCAACCAGCTTTTTACCCACCTGTGTGTCTACCCATCTTATCATAATGCCTTATTGTATTGCTCATTGCCCTCATGATCTGGGACTCCACTATTCCACAGTCACTGCAGCCAAGGTTGCCACAGATTATCACAGCCCTGATCAATTCTTCCTTGTGTGTGAGTACCAGGTCCATGTGAGTGTCACCTTACAGGCCCATCAGGAAGCTGTGCTTAGAAGCAGTCCCTGACACCCTCCAGAAATCTCCTGGACTGCTTGCACCCTGCTCTTTGCCTTTCCACTGAATTTCAGAGAGATTAAAGCCTCCCCATAAGAACCAGGCCCTGTGACCCACTGACTTCCTCAGGTTGCTTAAAGGAGACTGTATCCACCTCCTCACCCTCATCAGGTGGTTTGTGACTCCCATCACAATGTCACCTTTTCTCTGATGCTCATGCACATGCACAATCTCTCACCCAAACCCATGTCCATCCCATGCAAGAGCTCCATCCATCTGAGCTGTCCCTTCACACCAAGGGCATCCCCCCCTGCTCATCTTCCCTAATGGTCTTGCCTGCAGAGCTTGTACCCTGCCATCACAGCCCTCCAGTCATGCTAGTGGTACCACCACATCTTGATTATTCCAACCATATTCAGTCCTGTGACAGCTTGTGCATCTCCATCTGCTCCTCTCTGTGCCTCTCAGGCTGCATGCACTTGTGTATATTTGGGTTGAAGAGCCTCAGCTGTGGCACAGTGCATGGTGAAACCTGTTACCATGAGCCAAGGACACCGTGTGTGCAATGGCCCCACCTCAGAGCAGAGCCATGCTGGCCTAGACAGCAGGTGGCAATGTGATGGTGGAACGAGGTTCCCCCTAAGAGAGCAAACCCTGCAGTGCCCAAGGCCAGCGAGAAACAGAGATGGGCTGTGCAGGAATGGCAGGAAATGGTTTGGCTGCCTGAGCTGACTCTGTGGCACCATTGGTCTTGTGACAGAGATGAACTGATGTCCAGGCAGGACAAGGTGCCACTGAAGAAATCCCTGGGCCTGGGCAGCCTGTGATCCAGGCACCCTGAGGTCATCATTAGCAAAGTTCCTGTTCATATTATCTGGGGGTGAGAAGAGGTTCAGGGGGAGGAAAGCTAGAAGGTTTTAAGGGTACAGAGACTAGAGCAGAGACCTTGGTGGGAGGTGCCTCTCCCATTTATGAAGCACACTTGGCTGTAGATCGGAGGGACTTGGCCTAAAGGCAGTGGTGGGATCCAGTTGTTTGGGCACTGGTAGGAAACCTGAGTTGCCCTGGGGCACTTGCCCAGCAATCACTCCAAAGGGCCATGGTTTTCCTAGAGGTCCCATGGTGTGTCTGCTAGAGACACGTGGTTGTGCTGGACCCCCCAGGCATCCAACATGGCTCTGCAGGCCTATTTCCATGTCACTGAATCAAGTGCCTGCACTGGATGACGTCAACTGTTTGCACTGTCGGGATCTGCATGTGTCTCAGCTTCCTAGTGAGTGGAGCTCTGGTCACAGTGGGCATCTAATATCATTGCAGGTGGCCAAGGCAATCCCCTCCTGACCCCAGCTCATGCTCTAGAAGGATGTAGGTGTCACACTTGCTCCATCAGAGCAAGCAGACACAGGCACATGCCTTGGAGCACCTCTGTGTCTTCCAGTGTCACCAGGTGTTTGCATGTGAGCAACTGATCGCGCCCTCCATCTCTAGTGATTAAAATGGGAGCATAGACCAAGATCATTCATGCAGACATCCATGCTGTGCTCACTTCTGCCTGGGACAGGGCAATGCCACCTCCTGTGTGTCTTTTTGTTGGAGCTCAAGAGAAGGATCTGAATCCTATGCCAGCCCAGGGCCTTCTAAACCAGACTGACAAGCCCAAACTGACTCATCTGAACCAATTCCTGAACAATGGGAAAACAAATTATATTCTTGTCCCTGTCTAGGTGTCCTGCCTAGCTAAGAGATGGGACTAGGGGCTTCCTGAGTGGGACATTTCCACTTTTTGTAGATAACCTTTCTCTGATAAGATAAATTGCAATGCTGGAATCAGTCTCTCTCCACTCTTTAGCAAAGGAAAATAACTGACTATTTTAGTTTATTGCAGTGAACATTTCCCAGGGGGAGGGAGCACAAGGGACAGAGAAATTCATGCCTTCAGCTGGGCCTCTGCTCCTGAGCAGGGACAGGGTCCGGGGATGGAGGGAGATTATGGCAACTGGGCAGCACTGCCCAGAGACAGCTGTGTGCAGGAGCAGCTCCTCTGCAAAGAGCAGCAGGGCTCTGGGCACTGCCTGCTGATGCTGCCAGAAGATGAGAGAAGATAGGGACAAGTGAAAAACAGTGTGGAGTGGGAGGAGAGAGGAGAGCACCTTGTAGGAGAAATCTTCACAGCCCTTAACACGGTAATTCTCTGGCTGCAGGGCAATGCTACTGACATTCCTGGAAAGGCCTTGAAATCATTCCAGTCTCATGATTAGATTTTTAAGGATGTTTCTACTGGCTTCTCGTTTGCAGAGGAGGGGGAGATGCTTCAGAGCAGGGATTCCCTGCCACATGGTCACAGGGACAGAGCATCTTGCTACCTTCTCCCAGGGATCCTGCAGGGTGGTGAAGCCTGCGTGTGCACACAGGTTCACCCAGGGCTGTGATTTAGTGCAGTGTCCCTGTGCCTTAGGGTGATGTGTGCCTGGGGCAGTGACTCTGCTGCCTGCGATGATCAGCACTCAACCTGCCCAGGGAGCTCCCCACAGCAATGTGGGGAGAAGCTCTCGGTGAGAGAAGAGACCCCTGGCAGGGCAGGTTCATTCTGCTGCTGAGAATGTGCTGCATGGGTCGGGGCTGCTCACAGCTCCAGCTCACTCCCAGGACATTTCTGGAGGGGACTTTCCAAAAGGAAGGTCAAGGCAGGAGATACATGAAAGAGAAGGAGCTGTTATGAGTCTGTGCTTTCAGTTTCATTCTCTTTGGGTGGGGTGAAATGGGATTGGATATGTCAGCTTTAGACACGGGACTGAGACAGTGACACTGAGAGAGGAACAGTTCTGGGAGGGACTCAGCAAATGCCTTCATCCACTCCTCCGCCTAAGGACAGAACCAGCATCCCCTTTCCAGCCTCAGCAAGGTTTGTCTCACCTGCTCCATAGCACCGGCAAACACGGAGGTGCACTGGGCAGCATCCTGCCCCCGGGAGGTTTCTGCAGGGCAGAGCTGAGCTCACAGCAGGTGGGATGGGGTGTGTGAGCACTGAGAGGGGAGAGGCATGGGGACAGGGAAACAGGTCCCCACAGGGACGGCTCCAGGCAGCAGAGTCATGGTCAGAGTGTGAGAGGAAACCATCAACTCCAAGGCCTCCTCTCCTCTCTCAGCCAGCACAGCCCTCTGCTCTCAAGGCTGGGGGGTCCAGGGCAGGAGTCGTTTCCTCGGCAGCTGGACATGCAGGAGAGGAGACACTCCTGAGTGCTCCTCTGTCCCTCCCTGGCCCTGCCTCCCAGGGCACAAATGTCATGGTATTGCTGCATGTTTCTCGCCTGCCCATGCTGCCCTCATCCTTCCCTTTGGACTCTCTGGGCAGGGGGGATTCTGATGCAGTTCACACCCTGTGACCCTGCAGGGCCTGCCCTGCAGACGTGTCCTTGACTGTGAGGCGCCCAAGTGCCCCTCTCACCTGTGGGGCTCTGGACAATGCAGTGTGGGGGGCCAGGAATTAGCCAACTCTCCCTGCAGGACACCCCATCCTTAGGACATTCCGCCATTTCCCTGGGGTGTCTGGCTGGGCTGCAAGCTGCCCTCCACAAGGACACAGCTCTCCCATGGCACTACTGGAGCAAGTCCAGCGAAGGGCCACAAAGATGATTAGGGGACTGGAGCATCTCTCTTATGAGGAAAGGCTGAGAGAGCTTGGCCTGTTTAGCTTGGAGAAGAGAAGGCTGAGAGGAGATCTTATCAATGTGTACAAGTATCTGAAGGGAGGGTGTCGAGAGGATGGGGCCAGACTCTTTTCAGTGGTGCCGAGCGACAGGATGCGAGGCAATGGGCACAAACTGAAACACAGACACTTCCATCTTAACATGAGGAAAAACTTTTTCACTGTGAGGGTGACAGAGCACTGGAACAGGTTGCCCCGAGAGGTTGTGGAGTCTCCTTCTCTGGAGATATTCAAAATGCGCCTGGATGCAATCCTGTGCAATGTGCTCTAGGTGACCCTGCTTGAGCAGGGGGGTTGGACTAGATGATCTCCAGAGGTCCCTTCCAACCTCAGTGATTCTGTGATTCTGTGAAAAGAAGCCTTAAAACTTTTAATGCATCCACGTTATGTATAAATGGGAGTGAAGACACTGAAAATGCCTTCAGCATTATGAGTGGATGAAATCTGACTGGAACTGGGAATACAACAGTTTAGTCACCCCTGTTCCCCTGTACACAGTGCTGTCGTTCAGGGCTGACTCCTCTGGAGCCCACGGGCAGAGGCACATGCTCCTCATGTCAAACTCAGCCGGCACAAACCAGAGCTCAAGCTGTGGAACCCAATGATGGTGCTTCTGATATGGGGAGATGTAATGTGTGTGTGTTTGGGGGAGGTTATGAGAAGACTTTCGTCAGAGAAGTCTGTTCTAACTTGTCACTGTCTCTTCTTCCTCAGACAGTCCCCCTGTGCCCTGAAGGAGCAAATGTCCAATGGCAGCTCCCTCAACGAGTTCCTCCTCCTGGTATTCGCAGACACACAGGAGCTGCAGCTCTTGCACTTCTCGCTCTTCCTGGGCATCTACCTGGCTGCCCTCCTGGGCAATGGCCTCATCATCACAGCCGTAGCCTGTGACCACCGCCTCCACACCCCCATGTACTTCTTCCTCCTCAACCTCTCCCTCCTTGACCTTGGCACCATCTCCACCACTGTCCCCAAATCCATGGCCAATTCCCTGAGGGACACCAGGGCCATTTCCTACTCAGGATGTGCTGCACAGATATTTTCCTTCCTTTTTTTTATTTGCAGCAGAGTTTTATCTCCTCACAGTCATGGCCTATGACCGCTTTGTTGCCATCTGCAGACCCCTGTACTACAGGACCCTCATGGGCACCAGAGCTTGTGTCAAAATGGCAGCAGCTGCCTGGGCCAGTGCTTTTCTCAATGCTCTCCTTCAAACTGGTAACACCTTTTCAATACCACTCTGCCAAGGCAACACAGTGGACCAGTTCTTCTGTGAAGTTCCCCAGATCCTCAAGATCTCTTGCTCAGACTCCTACCTCAGGGAAGCTGGGCTGATTGTGGTTAGTGCCTGTTTAGCCTTTGGGTGTTTCATTTTCATTGTGCTGTCCTATGTGCAGATCTTCACCGCTGTGCTGAGGATTCCCTCTGAGCAGGGCAGGCACAAAGCCTTTTCCATGCGCCTCCCTCACCTGGCCGTGGTCTCCCTGTTCATCAGCACCTCATTTTTTGCATACCTGAAGCCCCCCTCCATGTCCTTACCATATCTGGACCTGGTGCTATCCATTCTGTATGTAGTGGTGCCTCCAGCAGTGAACCCTCTCATCTACAGCATGAGGAACAAGGAGCTCAAGGAGGCACTGAAGAAACTGGTTCAGCTGGTGCTGTTTCAGCAGCAATAAGCTGCCCATCTCTCCTCACAGGTGATATCCAAGCGATCTCACATTTGTGGTTTGGGCATTCTATCTGGGATAAGCATGTTTGTACACAAATGTCTGAATTCATCTCTCTTCTCCAGAGGCACAAAACCCATTTATCTGACCCAGAGGCTTTGTGTAAATCTTCCGAGCACTGTGTCAGAGCTGGCCTCCCTTGCATCATCTCTGTAATAAAAGGGGATCTCCTCAGCACAGTGCCTGAAGACTGGGCTCTTCTTCCAAAGCTGGAGCCAAGAATGCACTCAGGGAATTGTGCCTGAAAAGGCCCTTTTGCCGTGCCTGGGTTTTCTGTGGGCTAAGAAGAATGTGCTCATAGGGTGATGTGTGAGGGAATGAGGGCTGGATTCAGCCTTCACTTCAGGGTGCCCAGTGGCCCTGGAGAGGGTGAGTGCTCAAGAGGTATCTGCTGGGGGCTGTCTCAAATATTAGAGGGCTGGTGACAGATGCCCATCCTTCTGGAAGGCAATATGGAGCCACCAGGTGAACACAGGGGATCTCCAGGGACAGCATGTTCCTGGGATGGGCAGTGAGTGGAGACTCCCAAAACCAAGTGGGGTCACCCAAAGTCAAGGGCCAAACCTAGCAATGCACAAAATCAGGGCTCTGCAATCTCAGGAGAGGCAGTGGGGACTCATCAGGCACAGGGAAGGCAGCCTCAAGGGTGGTTCATGTCACCTACAATGAAAAACCATGGCTGCATCTAATGACACAGCTGACCCCATCCTGAGCCATTGGAAATGCCTTGTGATTGCTCTGAGCATCTTCCACAAACACAGACCCTGGAGAGGGGTTGTCAGGTGAGGTGATGCTGGGCCAGCTGGGTCTACCCTGACCAGCCCGGCCAGTGTGGAGTCACCCCGGGGCCCCACAGCACACTCACCCTTCAGAGCAGCACCGCCCACCCAGGGCCCTGTGGCGAGCACAGGGGAGGGCTGCAGGAATGGCCAGCAAGGCCAGCACAGACACAGTGACCTGGGGAAAGGCTTTCTGGGGATCTGGGACATCCCTGGAGAAGAGTAAAGGAGCAATTGAGTGTTTATGAGGAAGAATAAATGAAAATCTGTTTCTGTGTGTGTCAGCTCGGGGCAGGCTGCTGTGTCACTGGAGCTGCCTAAGGAGCGCTGGGGCCAGGACTCATGTGCTGTCCTGGAGAGAGGGGCTGCCCAGAGGGGCTGCAGGCAGCCAGGGTTAAGGATCTCCTGATGATGAGAGCAGTGGAGACACAGTGTGACTGGCTTCCATTTCCTTCTGCCATTGCTGGCCCCCAGCCCTGGGGCTGACGGGGAGGCTGACACCCCTCTCTATCCCCCAGGACCTGCTGTGCCCTTCAGAGGGTCTGGGGCTGTGGTGTGAGTGCCCAGAGCTCTGCAGCCCCCTGCGACAGGCACTGCTGGGGGCCACTGCCAGCGTGGGCTTCTCTGCTAGGTGGTCTGGGGAGAGGGCAGGGGAGGTGGGGAGAGCTGGGGAGGGGCTGAGATGGGCTGGAAAGGGTCCAGGAGGGAAAAACACCAGCAGGCATCTACTCTGTGTGAACAGCAGTGTGGGAGCACAGAGCTGTGTGCTTGCAGGGCAAATGCAGGTCTCCTGGGAAAGGCACCAGGACATGGCAGATGCAGAAGAGAAGAGCCCAGGTTGTTCCCTGTGTTGCACGGACACACTGGAGAAGCTGCCCCAAGGCCATCGTCCCAGACTAGCCCCTCACATCACCCCTTTCCAGTGCTGGCTGCTCACCCCAGCTGTGGGGTTGTCCATGGCCACCTGCGTCCTCCTGCAGGTTTCTCTATCCCAGTGGAAGGGAAAAGGGCAGCCTTGCATGACCTCTCGTCTGCAACCGGATCCCGGCAGATCCTGGAGCACAGCTGTTTGCTGACCCCCAAGTGGGGCACAGCCCAGACTGGGCATGGCGCAGGTGCTCAGACCCCCAGACTCTGAAGGATTATTTAAGAGTCATTTAATAATACCGCAGCCCTCTCCATGTCTGAGGTCTCTGGTGCCACCTCCAGCTGAGCTCTGGCTTTCCTCACTGCATCCTTGTGTGCACAGACAAGGTCTCGATGGTCCCCCTGGGCAGCCCGTGCTCCTTCCACCCTCTGTGCACATCCACCCCGACACCCTGAGCACTGGTGCTGCTGCCAGGTCAGAGGTGAAGGATCCCCGGGAGCCACTCCTCAGGGAGTTCCTCAGGGAAATGCTGTGCCCACCCCCCGGCCCAGCCTCAGCCCCAGCCCCAGTGTGGCAGAGGGGAGCTGCCCTTTCCTGACCCACCCTGGCAGTGCCAGCCCCACCTCAGCCCACTCCTGAAAGGCTCCAGCGCAGCCCTGGAGGGAGCTGGAGCTGCCTCAGGCCCGGGGCAGTCTGGCAGCAGGAGGGTTTGACATGGGCATATCGGCAACACTGCCGGGATCAGGGGAGGAGCAGGGAAATTGGGGCAAAGACCACGGCCCTTGTCTGCACAACCAGGGCACTGGACGGGTGATGTCTTTGTGGCCGGTCAGGCTCCAGGTTAGGGGTGGATGCCCACTCCCGGGTGGGAGCACTGGGATTTTCATGGGTTCAGTGCAGCCATGACTGTGGTGAAGGGAAGTAGGCAGAGCCAGGCACACGCAACTGCAAAGGCCAGGGGTGGAGAAGTGAGTGTGGGGCTGCTGAAAGCTCTTCTTCTCCTCCCCAATGGGGAAGAGTACCCAGGAGATGCTGGACTCTGGTTTGGCCAATGGGAAGGGGGCACAGGGAGGTTGGAAGAGGCAGATGGGGTCTCTTGGGGTGCATGAGGGAGCTTTCCAAAGCCCAGAGCTGAGCCAGGCAGGGACCTCTGGATCTTCCCCCTGACACTCAGCTAGCGAGCTCATTCTGCCCTGCCCCAGGTGCTCTCATCCCCCTGCCAGCCATGCCAGAGCAGAGGCTGAGGAGCAAGAATTCATGGAGACACAGAGGAGTTTTGGTGGGAAGAGACCTCTGGAGGTCTCCAGTCCAACCTCCCATGCAAAGCAAGGCTGATTGGAGCCCTCCAGTCTTGTCTGGCCATTGCTGAAGTGTACCTGACCCTGGTTACCATCCCCAAACTTGCTCTGCTCTTCTTGTACAGGCACTGTGGGATGGCTCATCTCATTGGTGAGTCCCTGTCCTGTCTGCCTTGCCGGCACCCTCAGCTCCCGGCTCCGCTTGCTGCACGGAGCAGCCCTACTCTTGCTGCTCCTGACAACATCCTCTTTGTAGCAGGAAACCAGTCACAAATGATTCATAAACAGTCGAGCTGTGACACAGAAAGACCTGTTGTCATAACCGGGCATCATCAAATCAGACCCCCAGTGACTGCTTTCACTTCTTCATGCAGCTAAGACTCCTTGTGCAGTGTTCCCTGGGTAGAGGGTCCAAAGCTGAAGCTCTCCTGACACCTTTAAATTGCCTGTCAGGCAAGAGTTGCTGCTATGGATATAGGGTCACCTTCTGCATTTACAGCCTTCTTTGGGATCTCCTTGGATGCCAGCTTCCCTTGCCAAGGCTTTCTTGGCTGTAGTTGGAGGCAAGTCTGAGGTAGAGATGTGGAGTCAGGTCAGCAGGATGGGGACAGGGATGGGTCAGGACCCGAGAGGTGCAGGGCCAGGCACAGCCATGTCCACAGTGTATCTCAGGCATGGCCCAAGGCCCCCAGCAGGGGCAAGAGGCCCCGCAATGAGGCCGGTCACTCTCTGTCTCCCCTGCTCTTGTGCCCAGCACATCCCCCTCCCTCTCTGCCTGCAGCCCCTCCATGCCCACCCTGCTGCCCACCACAGCATGAGAGCTCCATCCCTGCAGCCCCTCCGGCAGCTCCTGCTGCCTTGGGGACAGAGCTGCCTGCCGCCAGCTGGTGCACAGGGAAACCTGCTTCTCGTTCTCATTTCCTATCTCTGAGCGCTGCCCTGCTTCTCTCCTGGGACATCCCTGCTCCCCAGAGAGCCTTTCCCCAGGTCAGTGTGTCCATGCTGGCCTGGCCGTTCCTGCAGCCCTGCTTTGTGCTCCCCAGGCTGGTTGTGCTGCTCTGCAGAGTGAGTGCCTGTAGGGTCATGAGGCCATGGGGTAGCTCCTGTCTCATCTCTGGTCATGCTGGTCAAGGGAGGGAAGCAGACACAGCTGGACAGGGATCAACACCACTGATACTGCTGACACATGCCTGTGCTCATGGACAGTGCTCAGAGTGATCCCAGGGCATTTGCAATGGCAGGGGATGTGTTTGGGCGTGCACTAGCTCCAGCCTGTGGTGTTTCACTGAGGGTGCAGGAATCACTCTCCAGTGCCCCTTCCCCGGGCCTCCTGGGTCCCCACTGCCTCTCTGGGGACTGCAGAGCCCTCCTTTCCCTGTGCATACCTGGATTTAGTGCTCTACCTTCTGGTCACTCCACTGTGGACCATCCCTCATTTTGTGAGGCTCCACTCACTGCCCACACCAGGCACACGCTGTCCCTGGAGATCCCCTGAGCTCTCCTGGGACTCAGATTCCCCTCCAGAAGGATGGGCATCTCTCATCAGCACTGTCACCTGAGGGACAGCCTTGGGCAGAAAATTCAGAGACCATTCCCAGTCTCCACTGGCACTGGTCACCAAGAGATGAATCCTGGATCCAGCCCTCAGTCCCTAACAGGTCACCCAGGGACTCTGAGCTCATCCCCTGGATCCCAAGAAGTTCACAAGCAGAAGAGCAGGCCTTTTCGTGGTGCAATCCCTTGGGCGTATTTTTGACTCCAGCTTCTGAAGAAAGGCCAGACTTGGAAAGGCCTTGAAGGGAGAAAGTCCTGTGGCTCTTGGTGGATGTGTCTCCAAGAAAGCTGCAGGCCCCACGCAAAGGGTGCAGTGAGGAAATGTCTGCTGTGGCAGTGGGGGAACGGTCCTGAGCAACAGAGGGCCTGTCCCAACAGACTTTGTCCAGACTCTTCTCCTTTCAACTTTTGCTCTGCTTTGAGTGTTGGAACACTGTAGAGGGAAGGGACCAGCCCATGGTGACAGCTGGCTGCCACCCTCACAGGAGAGGGGTGTGAGATGATGCCCTGACTGGGGCCACAGGAGTTGAGCTCTTTTAAAGGACACGGGACCCATGGTTTGGCCACACCTGTACTCATCGGAGCCTGACTTTGTGCCCCTGAGCTCCCTTGCTATCAGTGCCAAAAGAGACCCTGCAAAGGGAAACTCTGCTCATTGCACTGAAGGTATCCAAGGAGCTCAGACTAGCGGGCTCTGAGGTTCCCCCATGTCTGCTGATGAAGGGGGAAGCCTGGCTTCCTGCTTCAAAACAGCCTCTGGATCAGATTCAAATGAGAGATTCCTGAGGACAAGTGGCACAAGGCAAAATATGTTTTCTTTTACAAGAATGTAATGGAGAAAAATAAGAAAGAAAGAAAGACAGACATGAACAACGCATAGCTATGATGGCAAATACCCTGGAAATGAGGAGCAAATGCACATGGGATGGTTACTGGTGCTGACATTGTACCCATTGAACAAGGTTTCTCAGGCCACCTTTGAGCTCCTTGTTCCTCATGCTGTAGATGAGGGGGTTCAGAGTTGGAGGCACCACTGCGTACAGCATAGCCAGCACCAGATCCAGAGCTGGGGAGGAGAGGGAGGGGGGCTTCAGGTAAGCAAAGACAACAGTGCTGAGAAAGAGGGAGACCACGGCCAGGTGAGGGATACACGTGGAAAAGGCTTTGTGTCGGCCCTGCTCAGAAGGGATCCTCAGCACAGCAGTGAAGATCTGCACATAGGACAGCACAATGAAAATGAAACACCCAAAGGCTAAACAGGCAGTAACCACAATCAGCCCAGCTTCCCTGAGGTAGGAGTCTGAGCAGGAGAGCTTAAGGAGTGGGGGAACTTCACAGAAGAACTGGTCCACTGTGTTGCCTTGGCAGAGTGGTATGGAAAATGTGTTAGCAGTGTGCAGGAGAGCATGGAGAAAACCACTGGCCCAGGCAGCTGCTGCCATTTTGACACAAGCTCTGTTGCCCATGAGGGTCCCATAGTGCAGGGGTCTGCAGATGGCAGCAAAGCGGTCATAGGCCATGACAGTGAGAAGTGAATACTCAGCCAATGTAAAAAAGACAAAGGAAAAGACCTGGGCAGCACATCCTGAATGGGAAATGGCCCTGGTGTCCCTCAGAGAATTGGCCATGGATTTGGGGACAGTGGTGGAGATGGAGCCAAGGTCGAGGAGGGAGAGGTTGAGGAGGAAGAAGTACATGGGGGTGTGGAGGTGGTGGTCGCAGGCTATGGCTGTGATGATGAGGCCGTTGCCCAGGAGGGCAGCCAGGTAGATGCCCAGGAAGAGCGAGAAGTGCCAGAGCTGCAGCTTCCATGTGTCTGTGAATGCCAGGAGGAGGAACTCGTTGAGGGAGCTGCTGTTGGGCATTTAATTCCCTTGGACACAGGAGGGTTCTCTAAGGAAGAAGAGACAAGTTAGGACAGACTTCTCCGAGCAAAGCTTTCTCATAACTTCCCCCAAACACACACACATTACCTCTCCCCATCTCAGCAGCACCATCACTGAGCTCCATGGCTTGAGCTCCGGATTGTGCTGGCCAAGTTTGATATGAGGAGCAGGGGCTACTGCCTGTGGGCTCCAGAGGAATCAGCCCTGACTGACGACACTGCAGACATGGGAACAGGGGTGACTAAACTGTTATATTGCCAGTTCCAGTCAGAGTTAATCCACTCCTAATGTTGACGGCATTTTCAGCATCTTCATTCCCACTTCTAAATAATGTGGGTGCATTCATAGTTTTAAAGCTTCTTTTGTTCTCCTTAGCTGATCCTGTCACACCTGAGGAGCATGCCTGGAGGTAGAAATCCTCAGCATTGCTGCTGCACTCAGAGTGAGCAGCTGTGACTCCTCAGAGGCAAAAGGCTTCATTCTGGCTTGCGTGCAGAGGGAGCAGAGCTGGTCTGTCCACCTGCCTTCTTCCCAGCTGCCCTGTGCTCCCACCTCGGAGGTGGAGGACAGTTGCACTCATGTTACCCCAAAAAGAAACGACACCGCGGAGAGCAGAGGAATGCACTTGCAAAGTGCCCATCAGCACTCTTTCTGAGGGGACGTGAGGCAGGTCTCAGCCTTCCCCTTCTAGCCAGCAACACATCGGCCTCCTTCCAGCTGCCCACATCCAGACCCCCAGCAGCATGTCCCAGTGTGGTCTCAGGATCTAGGTGTCTTCATCCTGGGGCACCTAGATAACACGCAGCTGCAATGGGAGAGCTGTGTCCTTGTGGAGGGCAGCTTGCAGCCCAGCCAGACACCTCAGGAAAATGGCAGAATGTCCTAAGGATGGGGTGTCCTGGTGAGAGAGTTGGCTCATTCCCAGCCCCCCACACTGCATTGCCCAAAGCCCCACAGGTGAGAGGGGCACTTGGGCACCTCACTGTCAAGGACACGTCTGCAGGGCAGCACCCGCAGGGTCAGTGTCTGAACTGCATCAGAAACCCCCCTGCCCAGAGAGTCCAAGGGGAAGCACAAGGGCAGCATGGGCAGGTGGGAAACGTGCAGCAATACCGTGGTATTTGTGGTGAGGGAGGCAGGGTCAGGGAGGGACAGAGGGGCACTCAGGAATGTCTCCTCTCCTGCATGTCCGGCTGCAAGGAAACATCTCCTGCCGTGGACCCCCAAGCCTTGAGACCAAAGTGCTGTGCTGGCTGGGAGAGGAGAGGAGACATTGGAGTTGATGGTTTCCTCTCACACTCTGACCATGATTCTGCTGCCTGGAGCCATCCCTGCGGGGAGCTGTTTCTCTGTCCCCATGTCTCTCCCCTCTCAGTGCCCACACACCCCATCCCACCTGCTGGGTGCTCAGCTCTGCCCTGCAGAAACCTCCTGGGGGCAGGACACTGCCCAGGGCACCTCCGTGTTTGCTGGTGCTATGGAGCAGGTGAGACAAACCTTGCTGAGGCTGGAAGGTGATGCTGGTTCTGTCCTTAGGCTGAGGGGTGGATGGAGGCATTTGCTGAGTCCCTCCCAGAACTGCTCCTCTCTCACTGTCACTGTTTTGGAGCCTCTGTCCCCTGTCTAAACCTGACAGATTCAATCCCATTTCACCCCACCCTAACAGAAAATAACTGAAAGCACAGACTCAGGACAGCTCCTTCCCTTTCATGTATCCCCTGCCTTGAACTTCCTTTTGGAAAGTCCCTTCCAGAAATATCCTGGGAGTGAGCTGGAGATGTAAGCAGCCCTGACCCATGCAGCATCCTCTGGAGAGGATGCTCAACTTGCCCTGCCAGGGATCACTCGTCTCACGCAGAGCTTCTCCCAGCAGTGCTGTGGGGAGCAACCTGGGCAGGCTGAGTGCTGACCCTCACACACAGAAGAGTCACTGCCCCAGACACAGAGCACCCTGCAGCGCAGGGACACTGCTCTAGATGACAGCCGTAGGCAGATCTGTGTGCACACCCAGGCTTCACCCCCCTGCAGCATCCCTGGGAGAAGGTAGCAGGATGCCCTGTGCCTCTGACTGTGTCGCAGGGAATCTCTGCTCTGAAGCATCTTCTCTTCCTCTGCAAAGGAGAAGCCGGGAGAACAATCCTTAAAAATCCAGTCGTGTCACTGGATGGGTTTCAAGACTTTTCCAGGAACATCAGTAGCATTGCCCTGCAGCCAGAGACTTACCGTGTTCAGGGCTGTGAAGATTTCTCCCACAAGGAGCTCTCCTCTCTCCTCCCACTCCACACTGCCTTGCACTTCTCTCTGCCTTCTCTCCTCTCATGTCAGCAGCAGCAGGCAGTGCCCAGAGCCCTGCTGCTCTTTGCAGAGGAGCTGCTCCTGTACACAGCTGTCTCTGGGCAGTGGTGCCAGGTTGCCATGAGCTCCATCCATCCCAGGAGCCTGGCCCCACTCAGGAGCAGAGGACCAGCTGAGTTCATGATTTTTTCTGTCCCTTGTGCTCCCTCCTCCTGGGAAATGTTCACTGAGGTAGACTAAAATAATCACTGATGGTCCCTCTCTAAGCACTGAAAGAAGACTGATTCCAGCATTGCAATTTGTCTCATCAGAGGATGGTTATCTATGAAAGGTGGAAACGTCCCATTCTGGAAGCCCCTATTTCCACCTCTTAACTAGGCAGGACACCTAGATGAGGACAAGAATAGAGCTCCTTTTCCCATTGTTCAGGTATTGATTCACATGAGTCAGTTTGGGCTTCTCAGGCTGGTTTAGAAGGCCCTGGGCTGGCATAGGATTCCGATCCTTCCTGTGAGCTCCACAAAAAAAAAAACAGAGGAGGTGGGATTCCCCTTGCCCAGGCAGAAGTAAGCACAGCATGGATGTCTGCATGTGAGATCTTGGTCTGTGCATGACCATGCAGGTCTTCTGCTCTGTTCTCAGGGAAATGTTCACTGAGGTAGACTAAAATAATCAGCTATTGTCCTTTGCTAAAGAGTGGAGAGAGACTGATTCCAGCCCTGCAATTTATTTCATCAGAGGATGGCTATATCTATGATAGCTGGAAATGTCCCACTCTGAAAGTTCCTATTCCCACCGCTTAACTAGGCAGGACACCTAGGTGGGGACAAGAAGGGAGCTCATTGACACATGGTTCAGGTGTTGATTCAGAGGAGTCAGTTTGGGCTTCTCAGTCTGGTTTAGAAGGCCCTGGGCTGGTATGGGATTTAGATTGTTCTCGTGAGCTCCATAAAAAAACACAAAGGGGGTGGGATTCCCCTTGCCCAGGCAGAAGTGAGCACAGCATGGATGTCTGCATACGAGATCTTGGTCCATGCTCCTGTTATAATCAATGGAGTTCAAGGGTGGGAGTCAGTTGCTCACACACAAACACCTGGTGACATTAGAAGAGACAGAGGTGCTGGAGAACATGTGCCAAGGTCTGCTTGCTCTGATGGAGAATCTGAGAGACACACATCCTTCTAGAGCATGAGGTGGGGTCAGGTAGGGAATTGCCTTGGCCACCTGCAATGATACTAGATGCCCACTGCTACCAGAGCTCCACTCACTAGGAAGCTGAGACACACGCAGACCCAAACATTGCAAACAGTCGATGTCATCCAGTGCAGACACTTGACTCAGCGACACAGAAACAGGCCTGCAGGGCCATGTCTGATGCCTGGGGGTGTCCAGCCCATCCACATGTCTCTAGCAGATACACCACGGGACCTCTAGGAAAACCATGGCCCTTTGGAGTGGGTGCTGGACAAGTACCCCAGGGCAATTCAGTTTTCCTACCAGTGTCCAGAGAACTGGATCCCACCACTGCCTTTAGGCCAAGTCCTGTTGATCTACAGCCAAGACTGCTTCACAAATGGGAGAGGCACATCCCACCAAGGTCTCTGCTCTGGTCTCTGCACCCTTAAAACCTTCTACCTTTCCTCCTCCTGAACCTCTTCTCACCACGAGGTGATATGAACAGGGACTGGGCTAATGATGACCTCAGGGTGCCTGGATCACATGCTGCCCAGTGCCAGGGACTTCTTCAGTGGCACCTTGTTCTGCCTGGAGATCACTTCACCTCTGTCACAGGCTCCAAGGTGCTGCAAATCAGCTCAGGCAGCAATCTTCTCTCCTGCCACTTCTCCACAGCCCAGCTCTGTTTCTCCCTGGCCTTGGGCACCGCAGGCTTTGCTCTCTCAGTGGGAACCTCCTTTCACCGTTACATTGCCACCTGCTATCTAGGCCAGTGTGTCTCTGCTCTAAAGTGGGGCCATTGCACACACAGTGTCCTTGGCCCTTGGTAACATGTTTCACCATGACCGGTCTGCACTCTGTGCCACAGCTGATGCTCTGCAGCCCAAATATACACAAGTGCCTGCAGCCTAAGAGGCACAGAGAGGAGCAGATGGAGACGCACAAGCTGTCACAGGACTGAACCATGTTGGCAATAACTGAGATGCAGTGGGACCACTAGCATGACTGGAGGGCTGTGATGGCAGAGTACAAGCTCTGCAGGCAAGACCGTTAGGGAAGATGAGCAGGGGGGATGCCCTTGGTGTGAAGGGACAGCTCAGATGGATGGAGCTCTTGCATGGGATGGACAAGGGTTTGGGTGAGAGCTTGTGCATGAGCATCAGAGTAAAGGTGACGTTGTGATGGGGGTTACAGACCACCCGATGAGGGTGCGGAGGTGGATGCAGTCTCCTTTAAGCAACCTGAGCAAGTCAGTGGTTACAGGCCCTGGTTCTTCTGGGGGGACTTCAATCTCCCTGATATTCATTGGAAGGGCATATGGCAGGGTTCAAGAAGTCCAGGAGATTCCTGGAGGGTGTCAGAGACAGCTTCTAAGCACAGCTCCTTGATGGGCCAGTAAGGGTGATGCTCACCTGGATCTGGTACTCACACAAGGAAGCACGGATCAGGGATGTGATAATCTGTGGAAACCTTGTCTGCAGTGACTATGGAATAGTGGAGTCCCAGATCGTGAGGGCAGTGAGGAAGGACAATAGTAGTGTACAGACTCCGGCCTTCAGAGGAGGAAACTTTGTCCTCTCCAGGGGACTGGTGGGGGATCCCATTGGAGGCAGCTATGAGGGGCAATGGAGCTTAGGAAAGCCAGCAGGTCTTTAAGGACAGCAGCCACCAAGCACAAGGATGGTCCATAGCGATACCCATTAGAACTGGGAGACATCTTGGGAGATTGGCTTGGTTCAACAGGATGCTGTTGTCCACCAAAGTAGGGATGGTGAAACCCAAGCTCCCTGAGGGTAGACACTTGCGGAAGATGTCAAGGGCATGAAGAAGAGCTGCTACTACTCCGCTAACACAGAATGAATAATCAAAGAACACCTGGTCTCACTGCTGAATGGGGCAGGGGCTCTAGTAATAGCAGATGCAGATAGGTCTGAGGAACTCAGTGCCTTCTTGGTTTCAGTCTTCACCAGCAAGGTCTCCTGAGCTGTTGTGCCTCGAGTCAGGGCTCCAGAAGAGAAAAACAGCCAGCAGGGGATGAGGGTTGAGTGAGGGATTGCTTGTAAGTACTCAGCCCATGCAAGTCTCTGGGATGCGATGGGCTGCACGTGAAGACACTGAGAGGACTGGCCAACGTTGTAACAAGGCCAGTCTCTATCAACTTTTGAAAGGTTGTGTAGATCAGGGGAGGTCCCAATGACCAGAAAAAGGAATGTGTTGTGCCCATCTTCAAGAAAGGCCACAAGGACAACCTGGGGAGCTGCAGGCCCTTCAGCCTCACTTTGGTGAGGAGTGTGTCATGCAGCAAATGCTCTCATATCATATTTCTGGGCACATGAAGAATGTGCCTGGGAACAGTCAGCATGGATTCACTGAAGGTAAATCATTCCTGCACAACCTGATTGCCTTCTGTGATAAAAGACCTGTGGTTGTGGAGCAGCAGAAAGTACTGGATTTTTTTTATGATGCTTTTAGGAAGGTGTTGAACACTGTCTCCATGAATATTCTTGAATACAATAAGGCATCATGTTAAGATGGGTAGACACGCGGGTGGATAAAAAGCTGTTTGGATGATGGAGTTCAGAGGGTTTTTTGAATGGGTCATGCTTTACCAGGAAGCCAGGTAAAGGTGGAGCATGCAGGGGTCTATACTCGGACCTATCTTGTCTGACAGGTTCACCAGTGACCTGGAGGATGCAACTCTCATCACGTTTGTAGATGACACCTCATCAGGAGGAAGAGTCATATGTTTGAGAGCTGCCATTCAGAGGGACCTCAGCAGGCAGGAGGAATGGGCTGTCAGGAACTTCGTGAAATTCAACAAGGACAAATGCAGGTCCTGCACCTGGGGTAGACCAACACCCTGCAATAATATGGGCTGGGGAGTCTTTGTGGGCAGGGAGCTGAACATCAGCCAGCAGTGTGCCCTGGCAGCAAAGCAGGCCACAGCATCTTGGGCTGCATGAACAGGAGCACAGCCAGGAGATGGAGGGAAGTGATTATCTCCCTCTACTCACCACTCGTTAGAGCCCATCCAGAGACTGTGTACAGTTGGGGTTCCCTGTAGAAGAACACTGTTGATCACATGGAGTGAGCTCAGTGGCAGGCCCCCAAGGTGGTTGGGGGCTGAAGCACTTGCCCTGTGAGGAGAGGCTGAGGGAATGGGTTTGTTCAGTGCAGAGAAGGGAAGGTTTCTGGGGGAACTCATAGCAGCTTCCCAACTCAAGGTTGCCACTGAGAATGAACCAGGTTTTTACAGGCATTCATGGTGGGAGAATGAGAGGAAAGAGTTAAAAGCTGACACAAGTGCAGTTAAAATTGTATATAAGGGAGAAAAATCGATGAGGATCCTGAAGCATTTGAAGTGGCGTCCAGAGGGGTTGTGGACTCTCTCTTCTTGGAGGCTTGCAGGACGCAGCTGGACAAAGCCCTGAGGAACTTGGTGTGAACTCAGTGTTGATTCCTAAGTGAGCAGGAGGTTGGACTAGAGTCCTCCCAATGTCCCTTCCAGCCTGAATGATTTGATGATTTTGTCCTCTCTGGCGATAGCCACTGCAATTCTTGCAGGCAGCAAATCCTTTTCTGCACGTGGGTTAGCACCTAACATGGCCTCCCCAGAGCCAGCCCCTCCTAGTGGTGGGAGGTTGCCCCTTGGGCCTGAAAGGTTTTCAGTTCAAGGGTTCATTATGAGTGACTGCTTGTCCAGAGTGAACCCCCTCTACAGCCTACAACACCTGTACATTACAACACGATGCCAAATGAGTGTGACAAATGCAGAAAGTCATGGCATGAGGGTGATTGCACTCTAACATCCATGCGGTCCTTTGCTGATCCAAGAATATCCAGAAGGACTGAAAGAGCCTTAAACCTCCTAGGCACACACAGGTAATGTTGACTTTGTCACTATGGGAGGTGAGGGAGCTGCGTTTGTTCAGCCTGGAGAAGAGAAGGCTTTGGGAACACCTAATAACAGCCTCCCCGTACCCACCAGGATGTCATCAAGGAGATGGAGGCAGGCTCTTCACTGTTGTGCATGATGCGAGGGTGAAGGCTGATGTGCATGAGCTGAAACGAGATGTCAGGCTGGGTGTAAGGAGAAACTTCTGACCCATCCAGAGAGTCAAGCACGGGGGCCAGGTTGCCCAGAGAGACTGTGCCATCTCCATCCTCAGAGGTTTTCAAGTCCGAAATGAGTAAAGCCCTGAGCAAACTGATCGGACCTGATAGCTGACCCTGCTGTGGCAAGGAGGTTGGGCCAGAGACATCCTGAGATCCCTTCCAGATGGAATGATTCTGCATTTCCTTCCACCTCGAGTCTTCTCTTGATCTTGGGAAAACATTCAGCTTGCCTGTGATTGTGGAAGCAGATCTCATAAAAGTATGACCAGATCAACTGCATGTTTCTTTTCCTGCTCCAGAGTAGTTCAAATTCAGGGTTGCTTGGCAGGTACCCCCAAATAGCCTCTTTTTTTTTTTATTATTCTTCACTTTTTATTGCATTTTTCCCTCTTTTCCACCTTCCAAGTTGTTTTCTTTTACCAACCTGATACTCTCCCATGAAGTCAGCCAACCCTTCTTTACCCTTTCCTCTTTGACCCTGGATTTGCTTTCTTTGTACATTCACTTGGCTTTTCTGAGATGCTTGCCATGGTGATGCCTACCTTTGCCAGCAGTCCCTTTAAACGACTACCTCCTTTTATTATGCGTAGTGTCCTGCAGTTCCTCCTGCTGTTATCCTGTCAGAGGCACCGCAACGCAGGATGAGCCATCTGCACACACTCATTTACAGCTGACACAAGGGAACTTTAGTCTAGAGGGGCCCTGAGAAACTTGGGGATTTGGCCAACAGAAGCCTCATGGTGTTGTACAAGGAGCAGTGGCAGGTCCTGCATCGGGGGACAGGACAGCCCAAGCATCAGGACAGGCTGGCACCTGACCGTCAGAGGAGTGACCCTGAGGAGAAGGGCCTGGACATTACGAGGGATGCCGTATGAGCCAGTGGTGCATGCTCACTGCAAATGAGGCCAGCTTCATACGAGGCTGCTTCAGGAAGCGTGTGGCCACCCAGACAAGTGGAATTATCATCTTCCTCAACTCAGCCCTGGTGTGACCGCATCTGAAATAGTGTGTCCCAGTGTGGGCTGCCCAGTGCTGGAGGAATGGGGAGCAACTGGAGAGGGTCCAGAGGAGTCTTCCAAGATGGGGTTGGGGGCCTGAAGGAGAGGCTGAGGGACCTGGGCTTCTTCAGCCTGGTGAAATGGAGGCAAAGGGCAGTACAGTAGTAGCCTCTGAGTGCTTGAAAAGATCTTGGATCTCTTCTTGGTAGTGGGAAACAGCATGAGAAGGGGAAACCAGGCTAAAACAGGAACTCACAGCTCAACTCCAGGGCAATATGACACCAAAGACAAAGCGGAAGGAGGGATATGCAGCAAAGGAGGAATTCAAATATATTGTGCAGTAAAGTAGGGATGGTGTTAGGGAAGCCAAAGCTCTCAGAGGGTACACACTGGCAGGGGACATCAAAGGCATGAAGAAGGGCTGGTACTGCTTCAGCTATGGTAAAGAATAGAAAGGAAAATGTTGGCCCTTTGCTGAATGCTGGGAGCTCAGTGCCTTTTTGGCTTCAGTCTTCTCCAGCGAGGTCTCCCAGGCTGTTGTGCCTAGAGTCAGGGCTCCAGGTGAGAAAAGCAACCAACAGTGCATGAGGGCTGAGTGAGGGATGACTTGCAAGAACTCCACCCCCTACAAGTCAGTGGGATTGGAACGGCTGCACCAAAGGACATTGAGAGAGCTGGCTGCTGTCATAGCAAGGCCACGCTCTGTCATCCTTGAAAGGTCGTGGAGATGGGGTGAGGTCCCACTAACTGCAGAAAGGCAAATGTTACATCCATCTTCAAGAAAGGCCCAGAGGGCAACCCAGGGAACGACAGGCCATTCAGCCTCAACTGGTTGAGGAGTGTGTCATGGAGTGAGTCCACTCATTTCTGGGCACATGAGGGAGAAGAAGGTGATAGGGTAGAGTCAGCACGGATTTACCCAGGGTAAATTGTGCCTCACCAGCCTGACTGGCTTCTAGGATCGCATAGCTCTATTTGTGGCTGGAGAGCAGAAAATGTCTTTCAATGTGATTTGAGCAAGGTGTTTGACACTGTCTCCCACAATATCCTTGTGGAATACAATTCAGAAATTTACCACCTAGATGGGTGGACAACCAGATGACTTGATTAGTGACATGGAAGAGGCAATACTCACTATGCTTGCTGAGGACAAAAAAACTGCAGGGGACCCCAGCCATATGCTTGAGGGCTGCTATTCAGAGGGCCCTGGACAGGCAGGAGGAATGGGCTGTCAGTACATGGAGTCCAGGGCATGAGCCACCTCCTCTGCATCCAGACCTCTGCCAGAGGAGAGGGGCATCTCTCCTGCCACAGGCCCATTTCATGCTGCCTGACAAGGGGGCTGAGAGTGATTGCCCTGCAATGTCGTTGTCTGTGAGGCAGCATGCCCAACTGGGTAAGCTGAAGGCTTTCCTAAGTCCCCCTCTGTCTCTTCCTCCTTGTCTCCTTCGGAACCAGGATCATGGTGTTGCTCCTTGTTTCCCCTCCTGTCCATGCTGCTCCTCTTCTTGCTCTTGGGACAATTTCTTTACACTGCCAGATGGGATAAGAAGCGTGATGCTTTCTTGTATCTGAAAATTTCAAACAAGGAGGAACTGATCAGGGATGGGATAGTAAGCGTCACCCTTCTCTACTGTGACCATGAAAATGTGGATTTCCAGATCCTGAGGAGAGTGAGGAAGGGCAGGAGCAGAATACAGACCCTGGACTTGAGAAGAGCAGATTTTGGCCTCTTCAGGGGACTGGTGGGAGAACCCATGGGAGGCAGCTGTCAAGGGCCCAGGAGCTCAGGAAAGCCAGCAGGTCTTTAAGGACAGCACATGTAAAGCCCAAGGATGGACCAACCTGATACTCAGTAAAACTAGCAGATATCTCAGGGGACCAACTTGGCTAAACAGGGACCTCGCACCTTAGCTCCAGCGCGATAGGGCAGCGTAGAGAAGGGGGAAGAAGAGAGAGGCAAAGGAGGCATTTAGAAATATTGTCCAGGGTCATAGGCTTGGTGTTAGGGAAGGAAAAGCTCCCCTGGCACTGACACTTGCAGGGGATGTCAAGGGCATGAAGATGAGTTGCTACTGCTTCCATAAGAATGAACGAATAGAAAGGAAAATGTGGCCTCACTGCTAAATGGGACAGGGAATCTTGTAGCAGCAGCTGCAGATAGGTCTGAGCAACTCAACCCCTTACTAGCTTCCGTTTCCATGAGCAAGGTCTTCTGGGCTGTTGTGCCTTGAGTCAGGACTCCAGAGGAGAAGAGCAGCCACCAGTGGACGAGGTTTGTGAGGGATTATTTGTGAGAACTCAGATGATACAAGTCAAGGGGGTTGGATGGGCTGCAGCCAGGGATACTGTGAGAGCTGACTGCTGTCCCTGCAGGGCCACTCGCTATCATCTTTGAAAGGTTGTGGAGATGGGGTGAAGTCCCAATGACTGCAGAAAGGCAATTGTTACATCCATCTTCCAAGAAGGCCACAAGGGCAACCTGGGGAGCTGCAGGCAGTTCAGCCTCACTTTGGTGAGGAGTGAGTCATGCAGCGAACCCTCTCAGATCACATTTCTGGGCACATGAAGGAGAAGCAGGTGCCTGGGAACAGTTAGCATGCATTTACCAAGGGTAAATTCTGCCTCGCCAACCTGATTGCCTGCTATGAATAAATAATTGTATTTGTGGTTGGAGAAGAGCAAATGTCCTTTCCCTAGACTTTAGCGAGGTATTTGACACTGTCTCCCACAATATTCTTGCATGCACGTTAGAACATTTCAGTCTAGAAGAGCAGACAACCGGATGGGTAAAAAGCTGCTTGGATGATCAGAAGTGGTGGCAGTGGTGAATGGGTAGCACTCTTCCTGGAGGCCAGGGAAAAGTGGAGCACCGCAGGATCTCTCCAGGAACTTGTCCTCTTTATCATCTGTATCAGTGACATGGACGAGACAACACTCATCATGCCTGCAGATGAGGGCTGCCGTTCAGAGGGAGCTAGACAGGCAGGAGGAATGGGCTGTCAGGAACCTCATGGAATTCAACAAAGAAAAATGCCAGGTCTTGCACCTGCTATAAACCACCATCCCACTGTGTTACAGGCTGGGGCCTGAGGGCCTGGGGAACAGCTCTGTGGAAAAGGACATGAGGGTGCTGGGGGACAGGAGGCAAAACATGAGCCACCAGTGTTCCCTGGCAGCAAAGAAGGCCAGAAGCATCGTGGGCTGTATGAGCAGGAGCACAGCATAGAGGTCGAGGGAAATGGTGATCGCCTTCTAGTCAGTATTCATTAGACACCATCTAGAACCCTGCATCCAGGTTTGGGTTCCCAGAAGAAGACAGAGGTTGATAACCGGGAGAAAGTCTGGCTGAGGGCCCTCACAGCAGTGAGGGAGCTGGAGCACTTGTTCTGTGAGGAAACATTGGATCTTGCTGCCCAGACAGCGCTGTACAGTCTCCTCCTTTGGAGGCTGCCAAGACCATGCTGGATGAAGCCCAGAGCAACCTGCTCTGACCCCAGAGATGACCCTGCTGGGAGCAAGGAGATTGGGCTGGAGACTCCCTGAGGTCCCTTCCACCCTGAAGGAGTTTGTGATTCATCCCATGCTCGATCTTCTCTTCTTGATGTCAGGTAAAGCACATAGGTGCACAAGGCAGAAGATACATGAAAGGGAAGGAGCTGTCATGAGTCTGTGCTTTCAGTTTGATTCTCTTTGGGCAGGGTGAGATGGGATTGGATCTGTCAGGTTTAGACAGGGGACTGAGACACTGACACTGAGAGGAGCAGTTCTGGGAGGGACTCAGCAAATGCCTTCATGCACCCCTCCGCCTAAGGACAGAACCAACATCACCTTTCCAGCCTCAGCAAGGTTTCTCTCACCTGCTCTGTAGCACCTGCAAACACAGAGGTGCCCTGGGCAACATCCTGCCCCCAGGAGGTTTCTGCAGGGCGGAGCTGAGCTCACAGCAGGTAGAATGGGGTGTGTGAGCACTGAGAGGGGAGAGACGTGGAGACAGAGAAACAGCTCCCTGCAGGGACGGCTCCAGGCAGCAGAGTCATGCTCCAAGTGGGAGAGGAAACTGTCAACTCCAACGTCTCATCTCCTCCCTCAGCCAGCACAGCCCTCTGCTCTCAAGAATGGGGGCTCCAGGGCAGGAGTCATTTCCTTGGCAGCCGGACATGCAGGAGAGGAGACACTCGTGAGTGCCCCTCTGTCCCTCCCTGGCCCTGCCTCCCTCACCACAAATATCATGGTATTGCTGCATGTTTCCCACCTGCCCATGCTGCCCTTGTGCTTCCCCTTGGACTCTCTGGGCAGGGGGCTTTCTGATGCAGTTCAGACACTGACCTTGTGGGTCCTGTCATGCAGACGTGTCCTTGACAGTGAGGTGCCCAAGTGCCCCTCTAACCTGTGTGTCAGGTTAGACCTGTGTCTATGCAATGTCTAAGGCAATGCAGTGTAGGGGGCTGGGAATGAGACAGCTCTCCCTTCAGGACACCGCATCCTTAAGACATTCCGCCATTTCCCTGGAGTGTCTGGCTGGGCTGCAAGCTGCCCTCCACAAGGACACAGCTCTCCCATTGCAGCTACATGTTATCTAGGTGCCCCAGGCAAAACCACCTAGATACTGTGGCCACTCTGGAACATGCTGCTGGGAGGGTGGATGTGGGCAGCTGGAAGGAGCCCGATGTGTTGCTGGCTAGAAGGGGAGGGCTGAGACCTGCCTCACATTCCCTCAGAAAGAGTGCTGATGGGCACTTTGCAAGTGCATTCCTCTGCTCTCCGTGGTGTTGTTTCTTTTTGGGGTAACATAAGTGCAACTGTCCTCCACCTCCGAGGTGTGAGTGCAGGGCAGCTGGGAACAGGGCAGATGGACAGGCCAGCTCTGCTCCCTCTGCACTCAAGCCAGAGTGAATCCTTTTGCCTCTCCAGAATCACAGCTGCTCACTCTGAGTGCAGCAGCAATGCAGAGAATTTCTACCTGCAGGAATGCTCCTCAGGTGTGACAGAGTCAGCTAAAGGAAACAAAAGAAGCCTTAAAACTATTAATGACCCCACATTATTTAGAAGTGGGAGTGAAGATGCTGAAAATGCCTTCAACATTATGAATGGATGAAATTTGACTGGAACTGGGAATATAACATTTTAGTCTCCTCTGTTCCCATGTCCACAGTGCTGTAGGTCAGGGCTGACTCCTCTGGAGCCCACAGGCAGAGGCCTCTGCTCCTCATGGCAAACTCAGCCAACACAATCCGGAGCTCAAGCCATGGAGCTCAATGATGGTGCTGCTGAGATGGAGAGAGGAAATGTGTGTGTGTTTGGGGGAGGTTATGAGAAAGCTTTGCTCAGAGATGTCTGCCCTAACTTGTCAATATCTCTTCTTCCTTAGACAGACACCTTGTGCCTCAAAGGAGCAAATGTCTAACGGCAGCTCCCTCAACGAATTCCTGCTCCTGACATTCGCAGACACACAGGAGCTGCAGCTCTTGCACTTCTTGCTCTGCCTGGGCGTCTACCTGGCTGCCCTCCTGGGCAACGGCCTCATCATCACAGCCGTAGCCTGCGACCACCGCCTCCACACCCCCATGTACTTCTTCCTCCTCAACCTCTCTGTTCTGGACCTTGGCTCCATCTCCACCACTGTCCCCAAATCCATGGCCAATTCCCTCTGGAGTATGAAGGCCATTTCCTACTTGGGATGTGCTGCCCAGGTCTTTTTCTTCTTTTTTTTTATGCTCAGCAGAGTATTATCTCCTCACTGTCATGGCCTATGACCGTTATGTTGCTATCTGCAAACCCCTGCGCTATGGTACAATCATGGGCAGCAGAGCTTGTGTCAAAATGGCAGCAGCTGCCTGGACCAGTGGTTTTCTCTATGCTGCCCTGCACACTGCTAACACATTTTCCATACCACTCTGCCAAGGCAATGTTGTGGAGCAGTTCTTCTGTGAAATTCCCCAGATCCTCAAGCTCTCCTGCTCAGACTCCTACCTCAGGGAAGTTTGGCTTACTGTGGTTAGTGCCTGTTTATTCTTTGGGTGCTTCATTTTCATTGTGCTGTCCTATGTGCAGATCTTCACTGCTGTGCTGAGGATGCCCTCTGAGCAGGGACGACACAAAGCCTTTTCCACGTGCATCCCTCACCTGGCCGTTGTCTCCCTGTTTCTCACCACTGTCATCTTTGGCTACCTGAGGCCCGCCTCCATCTCCTCCCCAGCTCTGGATCTGGTGGTGGCTGTTCTGTATGCAGTGGTACCTCCAGCAATGAACCCCCTCATCTACAGCATGAGGAACAAGGAGCTCAAAGATGCGCTGAAGAAACTCGTTCAATGGGTACATTGTCAGCGTCAATAACTGTGCATTGTGCAGCCACTCCTCAGGGTATCTGGCATCAAGGCTGTGTGCTGTGCATTTATTTCTGTATGTTTTTCTCTTTTGTCATTAAAATATATTTCAGGTTCATGTCAAGTCTCTTCAGGAATTACTCATTTGAATCTGACCCAGAGGCCGTGTTGAAGCAGGAAGCCAGGCTTCCCCCTTCATCAGCAGACATGGGGGAACCTCAGAGCCTGCTAGTGTCTGCTCCCTCGGATGCCCCCAGTGCAATGAGCAGTTTCCCTTTGCAGTGTCTCTTTTGGCACTGACACTGAGGGAGCTGAGGGGCACAGAGTCAGGCTCAGACGAATACAGGCCAGGTGAGACCATGGGTCCCATGTCCATTAGGAGAGCTCACCTCTCCTGGCCACAGTCATGGTGTGATCTCACACCCCTCTCCTGTGAGGGTGATAGCCAGCTGTCACTGTGGGCTGGTCCCTTCCCTCTACAGAGCTCCAACACTCAAAGCGAAGTGGGATTGGAGGGGAGGGGATTCTGGACAAAGCCTGTGAAAGAGACCCTCTGCTCCTCAGGACCATTCCCCCACTTCCACAGCAGGCATTTCCTTGCAGCCTTTGCGTGAGGGCTGCAGCTTTCTTAGAGACACACCCACCAACAACAGCAGGACTTTCTCTTTTCAAGGCCTTTCCAAAACTGGCCTTTCTTCAGAAGATGGAGTCAAAAATATGCCCAAAGAAATTGCACCACAAAAGGGTCTACTGCTCTGCTTGTGAACTCCATGGGATGCGGAGGACAAGTTCAGAGTCTCCATGTGATCTGTTAGGGACTGAGGGCTGGATCCAGGGCTCATCTCTTGGTGACCAGTGCCAGTGGAGATGGGGAACGGTCTCTGAATTTTCTGTCTGGGGCTGTCCCACAGGTGACAGTGCTGATGAGAGATGCCCATCCTTCAGGAGGGGAATCTGAACCACTGGGAGAGCTCAGGGGATCTCCAGGGACAGCATGTGCCTGAGAAGGGCAGTGAGTGGAGCCTCTTTAAATGAGTGACAGTCCACAGTGGTGGAGTGACCAGAAGATAGAGCACTAAATCCAGGTAGGCATGGGGAAACGAGGTCTCTGCAATCCCCGGAGAGGCAGTGGGGACCCAGGAGGCCCAGGGAAGGGGCACGGGAGAGTGATTCCTGCACCCTCAGTGAAACACCACAGGCTGGAGCTAGTGCACGCCCAAACACATCTCCTGCCATTGCAAATGCCCTGGGATCACTCTGAGCACTGTCCATGAGCACAGACATGTGTCAGCAGTATTAGTGGTGGTGATCCTTGTCCTGCTGGATCTGCTTCCCTCCCTGACCATCATGCCCAGAGTCGAGTCAGGAGTCACTCCATGGCCTCATGGCCACACAGCAACTTGCTCTGCAGAGCAGCACCACCAGCCCAGGGCCCTGCAGGGAGGACAGGGCAGCGGTGCAGGAATGGCCAGGCCAGCATGGACACACTGACCTGGGGAAAGGCTCTCTGGGGAGCAGGGATGTCCCAGGAGAGAAGCAGGGCAGTGTTCAGAGATAGGAAATGAGAAAAAGAAGCAGGTTTCCCTGTGCACCAGCTGGGGGCAGGCAGCTCTGTCTCCGAGGCAGCAGGAGCTGCCGGAGGGGCTGCAGGGCCAGAGCTCTTGTGCTGTGCTGGGCAGCAGGGTGGGGCTGCAGGCAGAGAGGGAGGGGGATGTGCTGGGCACAAGAGCAGAGGGGACAGAGAGTGACCGGCCTCATTGCAGGACCTCTCGCCCCTGCTGGGGGCCTTGGGCCATGCCAGAGTTACACTGTGGACATGGCTGTGCCTGGCCCTGCACCTCTCAGGTCTTGATGTGTCCTTTTCCCCGTCGTGCTGACCTGATTCCCCATCTCTACCTTGGAACAAAGTCAAGAAAGCCTTGGCAAGGGAAGCTGGCATCCAAGGAGATCCCAAAGAAGGTTGTAGGTACAAAAGGTGACCCTATATCCATAGCAGCAACTCTTGCCTGACAGGCAAGTTAAAGGTGTCAGGAGAGCTTCAGATTTGGACCCTCTACCCAGGGAACACTGCAAGCAGAGTCTTAGCTGCATGAAGAAGCGAAAGCAGTCACTTGGGGTCTGATTTGATGATGCCCAGTTATGACAACAGGTCTTTCTGTGTCACAGCTCGACTGTTTATGAATCATTTGTGACTGATTCCTGCTACAAAGAGGATGTTGTTGGGAACAGCACGAGCGGGGCTGCTCTGTTCGGGAAGCAGAGCTGGGAGCTGAGGGTGCTGGCCAGGCAGGCAGGGCAGGGATCCACCATCAAGAGGTGCTGTCCCACAGTGCCCGTACATGAAGAGCAGAGCAGTTTGGGGGTGGTAACTGGGATCAGGTACAGTCCAGCGATGGGCAGACAAGACTGGAGGTCTCCAACCAGCCCTGCTTTGTGTGGGAGCTTGGACTGGAGACCTCCAGAGGTCCCTTCCCACCAAAATTCCTCTGTGATTCCATGAATTCTTGCTCCTCAGCCTCTGCTCCAGCATGGCTGGCAGGGGGATGAGAGCACCTAGGGCAGGGCAGAATGAGTCTGTCTAGGAGAGCGTCGGGGGATGATGCAAAGGTCCCTGTCTCAACCCTAGCCTTTGCAAAACTCCCTCACGCACCCTGAGAAGCTCTGTCTGCCCCTTGC
This sequence comes from Apteryx mantelli, assembly GCF_036417845.1. Lineage (NCBI taxonomy): Eukaryota > Metazoa > Chordata > Aves > Apterygiformes > Apterygidae > Apteryx > Apteryx mantelli. The sequence goes on from NC_089988.1 coordinate 25,389,378, forward strand.
ACCCTGCCCTGTGCTCCCCTCCCATCAGACAAAGCAGTGGCCATCATTGGCTGGGAACTCTCTTCCCCACGGAGAGGAGAAGAAGGGCCTTCACCAGCCTCACACTGCCTTTTCCACCCCCGGGCTTTTCAGCTGTGTGTGCCTGGCTCTGCCCACTTGCCTTCACCACAGTCATGGCTGCCCTGAAGCCCATGAAAATCCCGGTGCTCCTACCCTCAAGCTGGCATCCACCCTGAACCTGGTGCATGGCCGGCCACAAAGGTATCACCCCCAGCCATGTAGCCAAGGGCAGGGGTCTTCACCCCATTTTCCCTGCTCCTCTCCCTGCTCCCAGCACTGCTGCTGCTGTGCCCATGTCAATCCCTCCCGCCGCCAGCCTGCCCTGGGCCCGAGGCAGCTCTAGCTCCCTCGAGGGCTGCGCTGGAGCCATGCAGGAGTGGGCTGAGGTGGGGCTGGCACTGCCAGGCTGGGTCGGGAGAGGGGAGCTCCCACAGAATCACAGACTCACAGAATGGTTGAGGTTGGAAGGGACCTCTGGAGATCATTAGTCCAAACCCCCTGCTCAAGCAGGGTCACCTAGAGCACATTGCACAGGATTGCATCCAGGTGGGTTTTGAATATCTCCAGAGAAGGAGACTCCACCACCTCTCGGGGCAACCTGTTCCAGTGCTCTGTCACCCTCACAGTGAAAAAGTTTTTCCTCATGTTCAGATGGAAGTGTCTGTGTTTCAGTTTGTGCCCATTGCCTCGCGTCCTGTCGCTGGGCACCACTGAAAAGAGTCTGGTCCCATCCTCTCGACACCCTCCCTTCAGATACTTGTACACATTGATAAGATCTCCTCTCAGCCTTCTCTTCTCCAAGCTAAACAGGCCCAGCTCTCTCAGCCTTTCCTCATAAGAGATATGCTCCAGTCCCCTAATCATCTTTGTGGCCCTTCGCTGGACTTGCTCCAGTAGTGCCACATCCCTCTTGTATTGGGGAGCCCAGAACGGGACGCAGTACTCCAGATGTGGCCTCAGCAGGGCTGAGGAGAGGGGGAGGATCACTTCCCTCGACCTGCTGGCAACACTCTTCCTCATGCACCCCAGCATACCATTGGCCTTCTTGGCCACAAGGGCACTTTGCTGCCTCATGCTTAACTTGGTGTCCACCAGCACTCCCAGGTCCTTCTCGGCAGAGCTGCTTTCCAGCGGGTCAACCCCCAACCTGTACTGGTGCATGGGGTTATTCCTCCCCAGGTGCAGGACCCTGCACTTCCCTTTGTTGAACTTCATGAGGTTCCTCTCTGCCCACGTCTCCAGCCTGTCCAGGTCTCTCTGAATGCCAGCACAGCCCTCTGGGGTATCGGCCACTCCTCCCAGTTTTGTATCATCAGCAAACTTGCTGAGGGTGCACTCTGTCCCTTCATCCAGGTCATTGATGAGTAAGTTGAACAAGACTGGACCCAGTACTGACCCCTGGGGGACACCGCTAGCTACAGGCCTCCAACTAGACTCTGTGCCACTGATCACAACTCTCTGAGCTCTGCCATTCAGCCACTTCTCAATCCACTTCACTGTCCACTCATCTAACCCACACTTCCTGAGCTTGCCTATGAGGCCAACCATGGTCCCCAGGGTGCAGGATCCAGAGGTGGTGTGAGGGACTGAAGAACCTCCTGTCAGCCCATCTCTGTGGGCAGGAATGGGACAGGGGTTGTGGCTCACCAATGAACCTCACAGCTGCCTCCAGCAACGATGCTTCAGGGTTCTCCAAGTACAACAGGCTCTAGTGCAGGTACTGCTCTGCTCTGCTGCTGTCTCTCAGCAGCTGGAGACAGCACAAAGCCATGGGGTTGGTACCAAGCCTCACCAGAAGGCCAGGCCTGTCCCTCCTTGCAGGACCAGCCTCCTCTTCCTTCCTGTTCATGACTCCAAGCTAGAAGCTGTGTGGTACCGAGGTTCAGAGGGAGCAGAGGACACAGTGTGTGTTTCCTGAGAGGCCTGCAGAGCAGCAGAGACTGGGAGATGCCACCACAGCCAGGGCAGGAAACCCTGTGTCCCCATCATCTTGGCAAGGCTCAGAGCCTTTCCCAGCCCGGAATGAGGAGATGCAGCTTGGGTCTTTCCCTCGCAGAAGGCAGAGGCAGCTCTGCCTTGTCCTTGGGGACACAGGAAGATGGACCTCACAGTGACATGCAGTCAAAGGGACACTTGTCAGCAGCCCTTGCCCTGCTGCTCCGGCTCACCCAAGGGATGTCACCATTGCTTCCCAAAATCACTGGTCCAAACCTGGGCCACTCCTTGGATCTGGTCATTCATGTGGAGGAAGAGTGGGACCAGGCTCCTCTGCACATGCTGCTTCATGCCCTGTTTGTTCTTCCCCACCACAACCTCCATCAGGTCTTTGCAGAGGAGGATGGAGAGCTCTCGCACGGGGCTGTCTTCCTGTGGGCAGGGAGGAGAGGAGGGGAGGCCTCAGCAATGACTCCAGGAAGCGGGCATGAGAAGAGGGTTTGCCATTGGGAGGCCTCGTCCTCTCCAGGCACAACTGTCCCACACCCCGGCCAGAGGTCAGAGCTGGAGGACAAGCCACAGCAGAGGCAGCCTGGAGAATGAGGGTTGTCGGCAGCAGCAGGGCAAGCTTCCCTGGGCTCTGTCTCCCTCTGCCTCTGGAGGGAACTTTCTGGATTTCCCTAAGACTCCATCAGGGCCCTCTTGCAGGAGAGGATGACAGAAGGGGACAGCCCCGGGACATGGCCTCTCCCTCACTCTCTAGCCTGCTCCTGCCTCTTTGCTCTTCTCTGCCCCAGGCCAGGCAAGCACCACATGAAGTCAAGCATGAGACAGAGCAGCCGAGGGCAGGGAGGGGGCTGGTTTGATCTAGTCCCACAGCCCAGGACACCAAGGCCAGCACAGGGAATGTCACAGGGAATGTCAGAGGGACACACGGCACCCATAGCCACACATACAGACCCCTGGACACACCAGGAGAGCCCCTGACTCTCCCACCAGCCGTCCATCATCAAAGCTGGCAGAAGCTTCTCAGCCAGCTGCAGAGCAATGGGGCTGGAGCCCTTCTGGTGCAGGCGGCTGAGGATGTTTCTCAGCAACATCAGGCTTCCCACACGCATGTCCCTGCCAGCATCCTGCAGCCACTGCATGATGTCTGGAGCAGGCTCTGAATTCTCCTTGCCTGTGTGAAACACACAACTTCCTTTTGGTGAAGCAAGGCCAGACCCCCCTGCCAAAAGTGCTCTGGATGCTGACTCCCCATCAGGGCTCAGTGTGCGGGGCCAGGGCTCTGCACACACCCACGGCACAGAGGCTGCAGTGCGGGGCAGAGATCTCCCAGGGGGCCCTCAGCACGCTGTGGCCTCTATTTGGAGGAAGGCTGCTGCCTCGAGGCCCAGGAGCAGCCGGCTACCTTAGCCTGACCCTGTACTCTGCCTCATCGTCCCTCTTGTAGTGTGACTTTGGCCACAGCGCTCCCATGACTGAGGGTGCTTGGAGCTGGCTTGCTTGGTGCTGGGCCTGGATCTCTGCCTAGCACAGCCGAGATGTGCCAGCAGCAGGAGATCTTCCTGGAGGGCATTGGCGCCTTTCTGCTTGTGCAGCCCAGCCAAGTGCCTGGCATGAAAGACGCAGGGCAGATGAACACCTCCTGTCAAGCCCCAGGCTGCCAGCATGGCTTCACCCAGCTGCCCCCTGCTCACCATCTCAGGTCTCTGCGACAGGTCATGAGGCCTCTGAATGCCAGCCCGCACATCTTCAGGCTCTGACTTTGGACATAGCTCTGGAGGAGCGGCAGGACAGCATCATCCGTATGGGCAAGGTCAGGGCAATCCAGCAGCTGAAATGCACATAGCAATGAAAGACTGGCTGAGCTGGCAGGACTGCCTGCACCAGGCAGCCCTGGATCCCACCCACCTTTCAGGGCAAGGGCACCAGGCCCTGACAAAGCTCAGCGCACAGGCAGCGGGGATTGTGGGGACACCCCCAGGCCCTGCTCCCAGCCCTGGGCCTCACAGCACCCTGCACACACCACTCCCCTCCTCCTCCCGTCCTCTGAACCCTCTGCAGCCTCTGGTTCCCATCCCTTGGAGGAGCAATTGAACACAGAGCTGCCACAAAGGAGGCACGAAATCCAAGTGTTTGCAAGTGGCAGCCCAGCAGAAATGAGCCAAAGTCAGGGCGACTAAGAGGAGTGCCCCAGCTCCATCGCCCCAGCTCCATTGACCAACATCACCCCACAGCCATGTGCATGAGCCAGCACAGCATTTAGAGGCACCTCCAGAGCGCCACCTCTTGCCTTGAGGCCCACCTCAACGAAGAAAGCCCTGGTGGGCATCTGACAAAACTAGTCCTCCCTTCTCAGCAGCCTTGCCAGCTGGTGCAAGATCCAGCGACACAGGTGTCTCGGAGCCCCCCTCACCACCCTGGCAGCAGGAAGAAGGCACTGTTGGTCCTCAGCTGAGCAGGCAAACCTCCTCTGGGATGGCTCTGCCCCCTCTAGCCATTTCCTCCCAGCACAGGGCAAGGCAGGCCAAGGCAGTGCTTGGCACACAGCACTTGGCACGCAGCTACAGCAGCTGGTGGCATTTGCTCATGGAGGCTGCTCTTTCCCTACCACACTTTGCCATTGGAAATCCAGGGTCAGTCATCATCAGGTTCCTTTTGGTGGGAGACCAGAGAAACACCCTTCCTACCTGGAAGTCATGGCCTTCCCACACATCCCATTTCCTGACCCCTTTGGATTCCTCTCCCCCTGGGGCCTTGCCGTGTTCTTCTGTGCATCTTGCACCTTTCCTGGGGCTCTGTCCTTGGTGGCGCTGCAGGCAGACGGTCCCCAACGCTCTCTGTGATGGGAGTCCAGGCCCCACAGAAGGGCACTCCAGCTCTCCGGGAGGGAACACTCCTGCGAGGGACCCCCTCCCACAACTCCTAACACCAAATGCTCTCCCAGCAGCTCTCAAAGATGAGCAGCAACGGGGCAGGGAGCTCCTATGTCCATTTTGCTGTGCGACCCCTTGCCACAAGTGCTGAGGCTGCAGCCTCTTTCTTGGAGAACTGCGGTCCCCCTTCACCCACAAGGAAGGACATTGTGCGGGGCACGCTGAATTCAGGGAAGAGGTGCTGGGGGAGAGCAGGGTGGAAAGGGCTGTTCCTGGCCCTGCATGGATAGAACTGGAAGAAGATGCCTATCCATTGCCTACAAAAATTGTTGTAAAACTTAAAAAAACTTTACCCATGCTTTACAAAAGCAAAACAGCTAGTCTCATGTGAACTCAAACAGAAATTTCTCTGAGATGACTATTAAAATTAAGAGTTTTTTTTAGGGTAGAAGCAATCTTTCTTTTTCAAACCCTTGAGCTTTGTGTTCTTTGAATTTCATGCTTGACCCTATTTAAGCCTAGAAGCCTCTTTTCATACCTACAGGTGTTTATTTTGACAAAGGCACCTATGTGCATTCTAGTCTGGTAGCCTAGAACATCTTCTGAGAAATTGAACTCTACTTGCATCTTGTATTGTGACCAACCAACCAATTCCTACCATGGAGGAATGTTCAGAGAAGAACGCAGGCTGTGATGGACCACAGCTGCCTCAAAGCAAGCAGAATTTATCTCAGCACAAAGGGAACCAGAGGGTGGCCTTTTTTTTAGGACACTCCAGACTCATGCAAACACCTGAAGGCTGGAAATAAATCCTTGCAGGAGCAGAAATAATTATCGGCAGAGGGAATGTGCACCCCACCTGCGCTGCAACTGGACTAGCAAGCCTTGTTGGTTTGAACCACTGGTTTGCTACTTTCCCCTTTCCCAGAGAAATCCAATCTGATAATGGAACACATTTTAAGCATAAAGAACTGCAAATGTGGCATGCTTCAGACAGAGGAGAGTAGACTTTTCACCTATGGTATCAACCTCCAAGTAATGGAGTAGTAGACAGATGGAGTGGCCGACAGAAACAAGAGCTGCACAAGAGTGACTCTTCTCTCATAGAATACTTCTAAGTGGGGATCCCACTTGTGGGAAGTTGTAAGGTGGCTAAATAAGCGACAAACTCTTAGGGGAAGTCCCATAGATAAGGGGTTTGTGTCAGTAGCTGCCTGAATTCCTGTTAAAAGAGAAATAAAACCCCATCAAAGTCCTGGAGGTGAGGTTGTGGTTAAACATCCAGCTAAGGGATCAATCTGGGTGACTCTGCTCTTTTCCCATGGAAAAGGAGCATGGGATGCTGTAGACACTGAGGGGAGAAAGTTAACTGTAAGTGAGGCCTGGGTTATGTCCAAGACCTGCGTGTCTTCTCTTGCAGGGAAATGGGGTGTTACCTGCTGACTGTGGGAACACTGATAACTGGAAAAAAAAAACACCCAAAACATGTCTCTAACAGGTTCTGCCTTTTCATGCTGCCCATGGGACAACTTGGGTACTGAAGATCAGTCACAACCCATCTTCAAAACTATAGTTACAAGAGAAACACCATCTGTAATAGCACGAGGTTAAGGACTGATTGTAGGCAATCATGTTATACTAACCCTAAGAGCTAAAGTTAGTCTAAATGTAGCTCTATGTAGTAACGCACTGGATGGGAAGCTGCACATGGTTCTGACAACAGTGAGATGGGTACTCCAGACATGGAAGGCAACAAAAGCCATTGTGATGGGACCTATGGTTTTGACCAAATCACCACGCAGACTTCTGGTTAACTTCTCATATGACCGAACAAACGATGCCTTTTTTTGCACTATTTAATCCATCAGTATCACTTGGAGTAACCTTCCATCAACTTGACAGCTTTCTCAAGCAGAACACCAAGGTTCCTCAACGTTGGTTGGAAACTGAAAACTGGAAAACACTTAGAGGAAAGGGAAGGAACGATGATATATGATACAATGAACAGATTCAGTTAGTGAAAGTGTCCAGCGACAGAGCAGCCTGCCCTGAGCTGACACACATAGAAGCAGGTTTTCATTTCTTCCTCCCTGCAAGCAAACAATTGTTCCTTTGCTCTTCTCGAGAGACATCCCTGCTCCCAAGAGAGCCTTTCCCCAGGTCAGTGGCTGTGCTGGCCTGCCCAGCCTTTCTTGCACCCCTCCGCTCTGCTCCCCAGGTTGGTGGTGCTGCTTTACAGGGCCAGCAGGCTGTGGGGCCCTGGGGCGACTCCACACTGGCCGTGCTGGTCAGGGTAGGCCCGGCTGGTGCAGCATCACTGCACCTGACAACCCCCTCCCCAGGCGCCTGTGGCTGTGGAAGATGCTCAGAGCAATCACAAGACATTTCCAATGGTTCAGGATGGGATCAGGTGTGTCATTAGATCCAGCCATGGTTTTCATTGTAGGTGACATGAACCACCCTTGAGGCTGCCTTCCCTGTGCCTGAGGAGTCCCCATTGCCTCTCCTGAGATTGCAGAGTCCTGATTTTGTGCATTGCTAGGTTTGGCCCTTGACTTTGCGTGACTTCACTTGGTTTTGGGAGTCTCCAGTCACTGCCCATCCCAGGCACATGCTGTCCATGGAGATAGCCTCTGCTCACCTGGTGACTCCATATTGCCTTCCAGAAGCATGGGCATCTCTCACCAGCCCTCTAATATTTGAGACAGCCCCCAGCAGATACCACTTGAGCACTCACCCTCCCCAGGGCCACTGGGCAGCCCCAAGTGAGGGCTGAAACCAGCCCTCATTCCCTCACACATTCACCCTATGAGCGCATCCTGCTTAGCCCATGGAAAACCCAGGCACGGCAAAAGGGCTTTGACTTTGCGTGACTCCACTTGGTTTTGGGAGTCTCCAGTCACTGCCCATCCCAGGCACATGCTGTCCATGGAGATAGCCTCTGCTCACCTGGTGACTCCATATTGCCTTCCAGAAGCATGGGCATCTCTCACCAGCCCTCTAATATTTGAGACAGCCCCCAGCAGATACCACTTGAGCACTCACCCTCCCCAGGGCCACTGGGCAGCCCCAAGTGAGGGCTGAAACCAGCCCTCATTCCCTCACACATTCACCCTATGAGCGCATCCTGCTTAGCCCATGGAAAACCCAGGCACGGCAAAAGGGCTTTGACTTTGCGTGACTCCACTTGGTTTTGGGAGTCTCCAGTCACTGCCCATCCCAGGCACATGCTGTCCATGGAGATAGCCTCTACTCTCCTGGTGGCTCCATATTGCCTTCCAGAAGGATGGGCATCTGTAACCAGCCTTCTAATATTTGAGACAGCTACAGATACCTCTTGAGCACTCACCCTCCCCAGGGCCACTGGGCACCCACAAGTGAGGGCTGAATCCAGCCCTCATTCCCTCATACATCACTTTATGAGCTCATGTTCATTAGCCCATGGAAAACCCAGTCACGGCAACAGGGCCTTTTTGGGTGCAATTCCCTGAGTGCATTCTTGCCTCCCACTTTGGAAGAAGAGCCCAGTCTTCAGGCAGTGTACTGATGAAATCCCCTTTTATTACAGAGATGCTGCAAGGGAGGCCAGCCCTGACACAGTGCTCAGCAGATTTACACAAAGCCTCTGAGTCAGACAGATGGGGTTTGTGCCTCTGGAGAAGAGGGATGAATTCAGACGTTTGTGTAAAAACATGCTTATCACAGATAGACTGCCCCAACCACAAATGTTGCTTGAAATCACTTGTGAGGAGAGATGGGCAGCTTATTGCTGCTGAAACAGCACCAACTGAACCAGTTTCTTCAGTGCCTCCTTGAGCTCCTTGTTCCTCATGCTGTAGATGAGAGGGTTCACTGTTGGAGGCACCACTGCGTACAGCATGGCCACCACCAGATCCAGAGCCAGGGATGAGAGGGAGGGGGGCTTCAAGTAGGCAAAGGAGCCAGTGCTGACAAACAGGGAGACCACGGTCAGGTGAGGCAGGCACGTGGAAAAGGCTTTGTGCCGGCCCTGCTCAGAGGGGATCCTCAGCACAGCAGTGAAGATCTGCACGTAGGACAGCACAATGAAAATGAAACAATCAAATGTTAAACAGCCAGTAATCACAAGAAGCCCAGCTTCCCTGAGGTAGGAGTCTGAGCAGGAGAGCTTGAGGATCTGGGGAACTTCACAGAAGAACTGCTCCACAACATTGCCGTGGCAGAGTGGTATGGAAAATGTGTTGCCAGTTTGCAGCACAGCAATGAGAAAAGCACTGGCCCAGGCAGTTGCTGCCGTTTTGACACAAGCACTGTTGCTCATGAGGGTCCCATAGTGCAGAGGTCTGCAAATGGCAACATAGCGGTCATAGGCCATGACAGTGAGGAGATAAAACTCTGCTGTAAATAAAAAAAAGGAGAAAAAGACCTGGGCAGCACATCCCAAGTAGGAAATGACTTTGGTGTCCCACAGGGAATTGGCCATGGATTTGGGGACAGTGGTGGAGATGGTGCCAAGGTCGAGGAGGGAGAGGTTGAGGAGGAAGAAGTACATGGGGGTGTGGAGGCGGTGGTCGCAGGCTACGGCTGTGATGATGAGGCCGTTGCCCAGGAGGGCAGCCAGGTAGATGCCCAGGAAGAGCGAGAAGTGCAAGAGCTGCAGCTCCCGTGTGTCCGCAAATGCCAGGAGGAGGAACTCGTTGAGGGAGCTGCTGTTGGACATTTACTTCCTTGGGGCACAGGGGGACTGTCCAAGGAGGAAAAGACAGGGGCAAGTTAGAGCAGGCTTCCCTGAGCCAAACCCACTCTGTGTCTCATAGAAACCCCCACCTTTCCTCTGTCCTTTACTTTCACTCAGCTCCCTTTCTGCAGCTCTGTTTACACTGGCTGAGGGAGCCATGTGGAGCAGGGGCCTCTGCCCATGGGCTCCAGAGGAGTCAGTCCTGCTCTGCTGGGGGGTGTAAATGGAGGTGTCAAAATGACCCTGCTATGTGGTGGGATACCTGGGGATGGGCGCTGGGAGCTGGGAGCAGGGGACGTGGTCCAGGTACCAGTGGGAATTTTCTCTGTTTGCCATGATGAGAGCTGAATACAGCTCTCGTGGCAGCTGTGTCTGAAGGAGAAGACCCTTGTGAAGGATTCATCTCCCCCAGCCTTGCCCTCTTGAACAGAGGTGTCTGTATCTGAATCAGCCACACCAGCTGCCACTCCAGCAAGGCAGAGAAACAGTCAAGCGAAGGCAGGGGGTGACCTGACCCTTTCTAGATGTCTCTGTCCCAATGGGATAGACCCTGTCCTCACACCCATTTACCATCTGTGCCCTTCCTGAAGGCACTGCAGAGAGAATGGGAAGTGACTAGCTCTGATGCACACATGCTGCAGCAGATTATGTCCACCGCATATGTGGAAGGGCTGTTCAACATTTGGAAACCCATTTTTCTCTGCAAAATGATCACTGGAGGAGTCTGAGGATATACACACATACATACATACATACACACACACACACACACACACACACACACTTATGTTTATATTTTAGATGCCTCCATCTCCCAGTGGGAGCATTCTTTGAGGGGGTAGAAATCTTTGGCATTTCAATTGCTCTCAGCATGAGCCCTTGTGCATCCCAAGAGCAAAAAAGGACTCGCTGTTACTTTGAATAGGGTCACGGGACCTGGTCTGTCCATGAGTCTTGCCCCTCACTGCCCCAAACTTGCACCTCACTCAGATGAAGGACAACCACACTCACAAATTCCTCTAAGAAAGAAACTGGACACTGGACTGAGCTGGGAGCAGAGGAGTTCAGATTCACAGTGAAGATTTCCAAATTCTTCGCTCTCTTTCCCGACATGGAGAGAGTGATGAAGAGTGTGACAAGGTTTCTGACTCACATGACCAGACCAGGGACTCTCAGATATTACAAAAACGCTCCAGGGAAGCTGTGCTTTTTCAGAGGGCAGCTTGCAGCTTGACAGCACAGCCCCGAGAAGCAGTCAAGGGTCCTAAAGATGGACTCTCCCAAAAGGAGAGTCAGCTCATTCCCCAACCTCATGAAATGCATTGCCAGGAGCCTCAGAAGTTGGAAGGGGATTGGGGCTTCTCACTGCCTGGAAGGGAACACCATGCAGGACACACAGGGCCGGTGTCTTAACTGCAGCTGAACACCCCCAAAAGGCCTGGGAGAAACCTCAGCAAGTCCCTTCATCCCCTCCTCAGCCTACAGACAGCACCACCATCACCTTCTTGGCCTCATGAGGGTTTGCCTGACCTCCTCCTTAGAACCTGCAAGCACAGAGATGCCCCTGGACAGCGCCCTGCCTGTGGGAGGTTTGTGGAGGGCAGGAATGAGCACACAGAGGGTGGGAGGGGGTCTGTGAGCACCAGCCAGGAAAAGACATTGGGACAGAGAAAGAGCTGCCAGCAGGGTCAGCTCCAGGCAGCGGAGATGGGCAGGCAGTGAGAGGGAAGTGCAAACAGAAACATTATGGGTGGATGGAGTTGAGCAAGTCATGGTCAGGCCCTGCAGTGCCGACACCTCCCTCAGGGAGCTCAGGTCTCTCCTGCAGAAACCTCCCAGTAGCAGGGCACTGCCCCAGGATATCTCTGTGCTTGAAGGTGCTAAGGAGCAGGTCACATAAACCCTGAGGATGCCAGCAAAGGGGAAGCTGATGCTGTCTATAGACTAAGGGGTGGCTGGAGGGACTTTCAGAAGTTCCTAGCTGACACATTGGCTGCTCCTGGAAACTGTTCATGAGTCTCAGTCTGTTGTCCAAGCCTGACAGCTCCCTTTCCATTTTCCCCTTGCCAGGTGGTAGGAAATGTAAAGCACCATGCCAGGAAATTGGCTTCTCTTTCAGGAAATCCCTGCCTTCACTTTCCTTTTGAAAAGTCCCCTCGGAAAAGTCCTGTGCATGAGCTAGAGCTATGAGCAGCCCTGACCAATGCAACACCCTCTCAATGGGAGAATGAACCTGCCCTGACAGAGGTCACTCCTCCCACCCAGAGCTTCTCCTAACAGTGCCATGATGAGCTCCCCGGGCAGGCTGAGTGCTGACCCTCGCAGGCGGTCACTTGCAATCACTTAGACAGGAACACAGCAACCTGGGGCACAGGGACAGTGCTCTGAATTAGTGAGCACAACAGAGGTGTGTCTGCATGGGAGCTCCTTGTCTAAGCTCCCGTTGTAATCACTGGAGATGGAGGGTGGGAGTCAGCTGGTCACACACAAACACCTGGTGACAGCTGAAGAGACAGAGGTGGTCTAAGGCATGTGCCAGTGTCTGCTTGTTCTGATGGAGCAATTATGACACCCACATCCTTCTAGAGCCTGAGGTGGGGGCCAGGTGGGAAATTGCCTTGGCCATCTGAAATGGCCCTAGTGCCTACTGCAACTAGAGCTCCACTCACTATGAAGCTGAGACACAAGCAGATCTGTACAATGCAAACAGCGAATATGGTTCAGTGCAGACTCTAGATTCAGTATCATAAAGATAGGCCATAGGCAGGGCCATGGCCGATGCCTGTGGTGTCCAGCACAACCCCAGGTCTCTAGCAAATACAGCATAGGACCTACAGGAAAACCGTGTCCTTTTGGAGTGGTTGCTGGGAAAGCACCTGAAGGCCTCTCAGGTTTCCTACCAGGGCCCAAACAACTGAATCCCACCACTGCCTTCAGGCAAAGTCCATCCCATCTACATCCAACAGTGTTGCATAGATGGGAGGCACATCACACCAAGGTCTCTGCTCTAGTCTCTACACTCTCAAACACTTCCAGCTATTCTCTCCATGAACAACTTCTCACCCCCAGATCATGTGAGCAGGGACTGTGCTAGTGGAGTCCACAAGTTGGTTGTATCCCAGGACATCCAGGCCCAGGGATTTTTTCAGCAGCACTTGTCCTTGCTGGAGATATTGGTTCACCTCTGTCACAGGCCCCATGGTGCCTCAAAGTCAGTTCAGGCAGCAAACGCCTCTCCTGCCATTTCTGCCAGCCCAGCACTGTTTCTGCCTGGCCTTGGGCACTGCAGGCTTTCCTCTCTTAGTGGGAAGCTCATTCCACTATTACGTTGCCACCTGCTATCTATGCCAGTGTGTCTCTGCTCTGGAGTAGGGCCACTGCACACACGGTGTCCTTGGCCCTTGGTAACATGTTTCACCATGACCGGTCTGCTCTCTGTGCCACAGTTGAGGCTCTGCAACCAAAATATACACAAGTGCATGCAGCCTGGGGCATAGGCTTGGCAGATGGAGATGCAGAAACAGGATAAGGGTGATGCTTTCCTGGATCTGGAAACTGTAAATGAGGAGGAACTGATCAGGGATGGGGTAGTGTCAGCCTTGCCTACAGTGATCATGAGAAAGTAGAGTCCCAAATCCTGAGGGGAGTGAGGAAGGACACTAGCAGAGTACAGACCCTGGACTTGAGGGGAGCAGACTTTGACCTGTTCAAAGGAGTGATGGGGGATCCCACGGGAGGCAGCTGTCAAGGGCCCAGGAACTCAGGAAAGCCAGCACGTCTTTAAAGACAGTACCTGCCAAGCACAAGGATGGTCCATCCCGTTTCTCAGTAAAACTAACAGATATCTCAGGGGACTAGCTTGGCTAAACAGGGACCTCACACCTTAGCTCCAGGGTGATAGGGCAGCATACAGAAGGGGCAAGGAGGAAGAGGCAAAGGAGGCATTTGGAAATATTGTCCAAGGTCATAGGCTTGGTGTTAGGGAAGAAAAAGCTCCCTAGCACTGACACTTGCAGGGGATGTCATGGGCATGAAGATGAGCTGCTACTGCTTCCGTAAGAATAAAGAATAAAAAAAGAAAATGTGGCCTCACTGCTAAATGGGACAGGGAATCTCACAGCAGCAGCTGCAGATAGGTTTGAGCAAATCAACCCCTTACTAGCTTCTGTTGCCACAAGCAAGGTCTCCTGGGCTGTGTGTTGAGTGGGGACTCCAGAGGAGAAAAGCAGCCAGCAGTGGACAAGGCTAGTGAGGGATTACTTGTGAGAACTCAAACTATACAAGTCAATGAGGTCGGATGGGCTGCAGCCAAGAATGCTGTGAGAGTTGACTGCTGTCCCTGCAAGGCCACTTGCTATCGTCTTTGAAAGGTTGTGGAGATGGGGTGAAGTCCCAATGACGGCAGAAAGGCAATTGTTACATCCATCTTCCAAAAAGGCCACAAGGGCAACCTGGGGAGCTGCAGGCAGTTCAGCCTCCCTTTGGTGAGGAGAGAGTCATGGAATGAATCCTCTCAGATCACATTTGTGGACACATGAAGGAGAAGCAGGTGCCTGGGAACAGTTAGCATGGATTTACCAAGGGTAAATTCTGCCTAACCAACCCAGTTTACCTCTATCATTAAAAAAAATTGTATTTGCAGATGGAGAAGAGTAAATGTCCTTTACCTAGACTTTGCAAGGTGTTAGATACCATCTCCCACAATATTCTTGTATGCACGTCAGAACATTACAGACTAGATGAGCACACAACTGAATAGGTAAAAAGCTGCTTGAATGACCAGAGGGTGGGAGGGCAGTGGTGAATGGGTAGTACTCTTCCTGGAGGCCAGGGAAAAGTGGAGCACCACAGGGTCTCTCCAGGAACTTGTCCTGTTTATCAACTCTTATTAGTTACACAGAGGATGCAACAATCATCCTCCTTGTAGATGACGCCTAACTGGAGGTGGGGGTGTGGAGGGGGGCAGTCATATGCTTGAGGGCTGCCATTCAGAGGGACCTAGACAGGCAGGAGGAATGGGCTGTCAGCAACATCGTGGAATTCAACAAGGACAAATGCCAGGGCTTGAACCTGCTATAAACCACTGTGTTACAGGCTGGGGCATGAGGGCCTGGGCAGCAGCTCTGTGGAAAAGGACGTGAGGGTGCTGGGGGACAGGAGGCAAAACATGAGCAGCAGCATTCCCTGGCAGCAAAGAAGGCCAGAAGCATCGTGGGCTGTATGAGCAGGAGCACAGGCAGGAGGTGGAGGGAAATGGTGATCGCCTTCTAGTCAGTATTCATTAGACACCATCTAGAACCCTGCATCCAGGTTTGGGTTCCCAGAACAAGAAAGAGGTTGATAACTGGGAGCGAGTCTGGCCGAGGGCCCTCACAACAGTCAGGGAGCTGCAGCACTTGCTTTGTGAGGATGCATTGGAACTTGTTGCCCAGACAGCGCTGTGCAGTCTCCTCCTTTGGAGGTTGCCAACACTAGACTGAATGAAGCCCAGAGCAACCTGCTCTGACCCCAGAGTTGACCCTGCTGGGAGCAAGGAGATTGGGCTGGAGACCCCCTGAGGTCCCTTCCACCCTGAAGGAGTCCATGGTTCTTCCCACTCTCAATCTTCTCCTGTGGATGTCAGGGAAAGCGCGCAGGTGCCCTGTGACAGTGGAAGCAGGCCAGCTTTCTTGTCCTCCTCCAGTCAGAATTATTCAGATGCAGGGCTTCTTGGCAGGAATCCCCAAGACAGCCCTGATCACTCCTTGGCTTCACTTTTAATTTCCTTTTTTTTTTCTTTCCCTGCTCCTAAGTCTGTCTCTTTTACCATTCTGATCCCGTCCCCTACTGCCCACACCACCCCTGCTCACCCTTGGCTCATTTGCCCTGGTTGGTTTGTTTGTTTATTGTTTGTTTTGTTTTATTTTGTTTTATTTTGACACAGAGGAGCTTCAGTCCAGAAGAAACTTGAGAAATTCAGGTGATTTGGACAACAAATAGCTCTTGAAGATTTACAAGAGAAGTGTTAACTCCTGTGCCCAAGTGGGAATTCTCCTGTCCATGAGGAGAGGTTGAGGGACCTGCTTTTCTTTATCCCACTGAAGTGGAGGCAAAGGGCAGTAGAGTAGGAGCCTGATTGCATGAAGGGTGGTTTCAGAGATGATGGAGCTTTTCTTGTTAGGGGGAAAGAGCATGAGAAGGGGAAAGAGCTGCATACTGCATCTTGAGAGGTTCAGAGTGGACTTCAGGTCAAAAGAATGTCACTCGTAGGGCAGTGCTGAGGTGCAACACGTCACCCAGAGGGAGTCTGTGATCAGCCCCTGGCTCGGTGTTTCAAGGAGAAGCAAGTGAGGACAGGAAGACATCAGGAGAGGCAGGGAGATCCCAGGGTGAGAGCAAGGTGGGGAAGCAGCTTGGGTGTGTACATTCTGCAGGGAAACAGGCACAGGTGTGCGAAAGCACAGGACAGCCTGTGGTGGAGACGGTCGAGGGCACTGCCAGGGCTGAAAGCTCCCAGCACAGCTAGGTCGTTGTCCTTTTGGCTATGGCTGGTGTCTCTGACACTGAGGCCCACAAGAAGATGCCATTCCTTAGAGCACTGTGGCCTTGCTGCCTCCTTGTCCCTTGGGAGACCAGAAAGTGCCATATCATGGTCCTACACCTAGCATTGTGCACCTCCACCCTCAAACTGCCCCCAGGAAGAGCCCTGAGCAATGTGGGATGGAAAGCATCACCCTGCCCAGGGACTGGCTGTCAGTGCCTGGTCACTCTGCTTCATAACACACATCAAGGTTGACTTGGCATCACAGACACCCTCACATTGCCTTTGCCTACCTGCAATCAGGGCCTCCAACTTTCAGCTCTAATCAGCCCCAGGGAGCCTTTGTTGATTATGGCCCTTGGTGGGACCCATTATGCTCCAAGAAACTTAGAATTTTCTTCTGACTTTAACTTCTTGAGAAGTTGCTTCAGCCTCCTGTCAGTATCTGAAGTTCATGGGCTCAGCCACAAATACACCGTGGGGTCATTAAAATACAAAAAAAAAACCTTAAGACCTCTTTCCATAACTTTCTTCAGTTTGTCAATTATTGTGTGGTTAACTGGAAAGTTTGGAGGAGTGTATTGAAATTAGGCAGATTTCAATGAGCACGCGAAAAGAAAGATGTCTGCTTCTTAAGCTTTTTTCATTCTTCAGTTTCCAGAATAAGTCATACACACATTCTCCAACTGATATTGATTCGGAGTGTTTCCTAATGAAGTCAGGGCATGTAGGCAAAACAGTATTTTTGATAGGAGACCTGTATGGAGAACCTTCCTCCCCAGCTCCCCAGCCCTGCCATTTCCCTCATCAGCCACTGGGGACTTCACATCACTCCGGTGAAAAGTGAACCTTTTGCCACTCAAGGGTATAGCTGAATGGTACAGCTCATGTGCACCAATTCCCACTTGCTTTCCTTAGAGAACTAGCTGCAAGCAGACACAGAAGGGTTTGTCTTAACAGCAAACAAGCAAATTATAATTTGGAACAGTTTAATAAAAGATACAAAAAAGCACTCCTCAACATTATGGTAAGTCCACGCTGCCTCCAGTGAGCTCCACTGCCCACAAGGCATAACCTTCCTTGAAATGTTTTCCACACATAGATAGGAAAGGATAGACAAGAAACACAACAAAGGAGCTGGCTAAAGAGACAACGCGACTGCTGAAAGACGAGGCAAGCTTCAGACTCCCAGAAGCTCAGAGCACCAACTGGAGAGTTGAGAGGTACCTGAAAGGATAAAGAGCAAGTGGAAATGGAAAACTGGGAAACTATGGAAAGTGCATATGTCCAGAGAGTCTGATGCAAAGATGCCTTTAGAAATGACCAATTTAATCAGGACATGTGGAAATATGTGAGAGATCACTGAGATTTTATCCTCAGCCTAATAGACAGAGCAGTGGAAACACAAGGTCAAGGACAGATCAATATTTCTCCTCTCCAGATTAACACCATTCCTGAAGATTTCCACCATTTCATCATGTTCATTGAAGTAGACTAAAATAATCACCGATGGTCCCTCTCTAAGCACTGAAGGAAGACTCATTCCAGCATTACAGATTGTCTCATCGGAGCATGGTTATGTGCAAGAGGTGGAAATGTCCCAGTCTGGAAGCCCCGATTCCCATCTCTTAACTAGGCAGCACACACAGAATGGGGCAAGAAGGGAGCTCATTGACATCTTGCCACACTCCCTTTTCATTCCCTTCAGAGTGAACAAAGTGTGACTTCATTTTTGGGGACAACAAGGAGGAGGCTGATCTCACCCCAGGCCAGACCCCATCAGTGCAGATGTCTCTGTCAAATCCAGTTCTCTGCACTTCCCTTTCTCGTCCAAAGAGGGAACTAAGTTGTCTCAGCTGAGTTGCTTTGAGATACCTTTCCTAATGCCAAGCTCAGGTCCCACAGGAGCCGCCTCCAAAATTTCCAGCACCACATGGCAACACAGCTGCCCCAGGGCATCTCAGGCAGCCACAGCCTCTCTCTGTGGTAAAATGAATCAAGCCCCAAAAGTGGATCCTAGTCCTAAGTTGAGATCTTCTCAAAAAATAACTCAATGCAACAATTGACAAGAAATCCTCTTTTCCAAAACTTCACACAGTTTTTACCATTGCCAGATATTTTTTCTTTCTCATTAATTGGCAGCACCATGTTCATGCACTACAGGAATTAGCCTGTCTATGCAAGTGTATATATATATATATATATATATATATGCACACACACACACATTATTCATCAAAATACATTTGCTACCAACTCTCTGAATGGAGAAACTTTGTTCGGAGGAATGACTTTATTTAAATCAACATGTTCCAGCTCTCTTCTTCTGCCTCTATGTCCTTCCTTCTTCCTCTCACTATTCTCTCTTTACAGAGCTCTCCAGGGAAAGAATCACTGAATCACAGCACTTAGGGTGGACGAGACCTCTGGACATTACCTAGTCCCAGCTGCCATGGTCAATGCAGAGGGAACTAGATGAGGTTGCCCAGGGGCTTCCCCCACTTATGCATTGGCCACAAGGGTGCTGAGAGTGCGCTCCATCCACTGTGCAGGCCATTCATAAAGTTGTTAAACAGTCCTGCCCCACATGTTGATCAGTGAGGGATGCCGCTAGTAACTGGCTGCCACTTGGAACTTGCACCACTGATGTCAGTGTTTCAGCCTGATGGTCCATCCAGTCTTCCACCTGCCTTCTGGTCCATTGATCCAGGGCAGAGCTCAACAATTTGCCTATAAGGAGACTTGGGGGGACTGTGCAAAAGGTTTTGCTAAAGTGAAGGTTCACAGAATCCCCTGCTTTCCCCTTGTGCATGCAGGCATTTATCTTATGGTGGAAGGCAATCAGGTTGGTCAGGCATGCTTTCCATTTCCCCTTGGTCAACGCATGCTGCCTCTTCCAGGCCTTCTCCTTCCTATGCTTGGAGATGGTTTTCTGTCCAGGAAGGAGGATTTGATCCATCACCTTCCCAGGGACTGAGAGGAAGGTGAGCAGCCTGTCATTGCCCAGACCCTCCCTCTTGCCCTTCTGCAAAATGGGTGCAATGCCTGCCTTTTCCCAGGCATTAGGAACCTCCCTGATTACCCTGACATTTCATAGACAATTGGGAGCAGCGTTGCAGTGACTCCAGCCACCTCTCCCTGCACCCTGGGGTGCTTCCTGTAAGGTCCCAGGGACTTGTGTGTGCCCACTGGGCAAAAGTCCTCCCCAGATGCATCTTCGCCCCCTTGGGTGAGGCTTTGCTAACACAGATGCTGCCAAAGGACTTGGGGGCCAGGGAGGCCTGGCAGTAGACAAGAGCAGGAAAAGACAAGGTGAAAGAGGCAATGAGCTCCTCAGCCTTTCCCCTCTCTTTGTCACTATGTGCCCTGCCCCACTGAGCAGGGAGACCACATTTTCCTTGTCTGGCTGCCTTGTACTGCCAATGTCCCTACAGAAGTCCTTCAGGTTACCCTCCCCATCCCTTCCTAGCTCCAGCTCCAGCCCAGCTCCAGCTGTGCTTTGCCTTGCCTAACTCCATCCCAAACAAGATGAAATCCTCTCTGCTGCAGTCCAGGGTGGTGACTCTGTTATTCCTCTTACTTCCCCACCATCTCACAGTCAGTGCTGTGACAGACAACCTCCACGTTCACATCCCCATCCAGCCTGAGCTTCAGGCAAGAAACCAAGGGGAGGATGGCACCATCTACTCAGAGGCACAAAATACAGAGGTACAGAAATCACACCTCAGAAAAGCTTGCTGTTCTCCCTTCACCACTGAGGGGATCCAGGCAATGGCCTTTCAGGTGGTTAAAGGTGGATGCCAAGAATTTCCAGAGTAATGTTGATTTGCCTGAGGCAGTGCCTGCCAGGCTGCCCTTACAGTCAACAGGCAGGAGGAGGTGGTGTTCACCTGCCTTCTTTTAGATGGTCACATAAAGCACAAAGGACTCCTGTCCCAGAGACATTTGCTCTATGCTTGAAATGGGGCCTGAGATCATAGGCGTTAAGGATAATTCGGGTTGAAGGGACCACAGAGGCCTGTGGTGGAACCTGCTGCTCAAAGGAGAGTTAGATAGAGGGTCAGAAACAAAAAAATGCCACTGCCAAAGGACTTCTGGGGGTAATAGAGAAGGAGAAGGCAGTAGAGGGTTGACAGGGTGATCCCATGGACAAGAGGCTTTCCTTTTCCTCCTTCTCCTGAGAATGAAATCCTCAGCTCTCCAAAGAGAAGAAGCTGGTACACTAACTTTGCCACTAACATGGAGGTGGAGAATCTCCTGAGTCCCTTACAGACAGAGGCTGCTCCAAAGGCCACCAACCCAATGGCACCAGACCACCAGGCATGCCTGCCTTGTTGCTGGGCATCCTCCAGCCCCAGGCAGGAGGTGTGCAGGGAACAGAGTGGGGTCTGCAGCCTGCAGCTGTGGCCACCCAGCAGGTGTGGTGGGACCCTGCTCCTCTAAATGAGACTGGCCTTTCCTGCATTTCCCCAATGTGAAGCGTGCGTCCCCTGAAGCTGGGAATACAGCCCGGCAGAGAGGGCCAACACGGGAAACACAATCTTGTTCTGGGTTGTGAAGAGAGAGGGGAGGGCAGAGGGGGATCTGCTCATGCCCTGGGCAGTGATTCCCTACCTGCAGCCAGGACAGCCCTGCTCATGCCCTGTAACCTGTGAGTCTGGGAAATGGGACTCCAATCTGCTCTGGCTCTAAAGATTTCTCAGTCCTTAAGACCCAGCATGCAAAGCACCGGTCTGGAGACACCTCAGCAGTCGAAGGGGCTGAATGCCTGGTGTGTTCCTGAGAACTTCTCTGTAGTCTTACGGCACTGCTTTGACTCCTGTTGCCCATGGAGCAGAGACTCCTTTTGAAAATGAACTTGCTCACTGTGTGACTCTGAGGACAGGCTTGACCAGGCAGTCCAAATGCCAGCAAGGCCTCAACCCCACAACAGTGTCCCCTGCCCCTCACTCTGCCTTCCAGCCCCTTCCTCCTAGAGGATTTGGTTTGGGAGGGACCACCAGAGTTCTCCAGGACCACGATCTGCTCTGAGCTGGGCTAACTTGACAGATCAGGTTGGTAGGTTTTTTCTCCAGAAGAATTTCTTAAATTCTCCTGTCCCTGCCCCAGTACTGCTCAACTACCATGGATATTTCTGTATTTTTTTGTTAAACTCTTTTGAAATTTCCCTTACTGCATCTTCTCCTTGTTGTCTCTTGTCCTTTCCTCCCCTTGGCCCCCACACAGACCATCCCACCAACTTTGACTTAGGACGATCACAGCCTCACCTCCAAGCACAGCCTTGCTCGGATCTCCTGGGACCAAGCAGGCAGGCCGTGGTGGCCATCTCCAAGCAGAGCTATGTGCTGCAGATCCCTATGTGGTCTTAGATGAGAACGTATGGAGACATAACATGACCCAGGGCAGAGTCTGTGGGCCGATGCAAGGGCTGAGCCAGGGGCAGCAAGCATGAGAAGAGAAGACCTCCAGCAGCTCCTCTCCACACATGGGCAGGGAGTGACACACTCGACAGTGCTCATGAGAGAGGATAGTCACACAGGATGGGGGGCATTGTGACCTGCGGTGCTTGGCACCAACCATCTGTGCTGGGTCTGGGAGTCCTGGCAGGTGGTGCTGGTGGCTGTAGCCCTTGAGAAACCGCCAGTCCTACTAGCAGCAGTGAGTCCCCTCCATGACTGTTGGGAGCTTCTGGAGTGTTATGGCTCCCATCAGCACCTCATGCCTTCACTGGACCAGCCCTGCTGCCCTGCATGTGTCCCCACGGCCCAACAGTGCAGGCACAGCACAGGGTTTGTTCTGGGGTGGGGAGACATCCCTCCAGCATGGTCCCCATGACAGCCCTTGGTGCCCTGTCCCCCATGGCCCTCCTGCCTGGCAGCCTCCCACCAGTCCCCAGACCCTGCCCAGTCCTGTTCCTGTCCCCCCAGGGTTAGCAGAAGGCCATGCTCTGGGGTCTGCTGAGGTCTGAGCCCGCAGAGAGGCCAGGCAGGGCTGGCAATTCCCCCCATACAGGTGCTCAGCCCAGCAGGCAGATGGAGCTGGTCACATTCAAAGATCACCCCTCACCAGGACCACAGGGAAAGGCCAGTGCTGGAAAAAGCGGGTATGAGAGGCTGGGTCTGGGAGGACTTTCCTGGGAAAGTTTCTCCTCTCTGTTCATGCAGTGACAAGCGGGGCTGGATCTGTGTTCTGACAGACTCTGTTTGAGGCCCACCATGGGAGGAGGATAGTCTACATGGCCCCAGGACCTCCTCTGCATGCTCCCTGCCAGCCCTGCAGAGCACCCAGAAGAGGGCTCGTCCTCCCAGGGATTACAGCTGGATATCCAGTCC
Organism: Apteryx mantelli; assembly: GCF_036417845.1. NCBI lineage: Eukaryota > Metazoa > Chordata > Aves > Apterygiformes > Apterygidae > Apteryx > Apteryx mantelli. The sequence goes on from NC_089988.1 coordinate 25,411,821, forward strand.
TCCAGCTGAGTGTGGAGCCCTGTTTGGGGGTAACTTTTGGGGTAACGATCAGCATGCGGAGTGGGGGAGATTGACTCAAAGAAATGTGCTGGGGACAGGGCGTGACAGAGAGCAGCTTTGGAGGAAGAGTAATCCTTCAAGCACTGCACTGGGTAGAACCTACTTTATTACAGAGATACTGTGATGGAGTCAGCTCTGAACCAGTGCTGGACACAACTTTATATGGGCACCAGGTGAGACAGAGCAGTCTCAGCAAAGGTGGAATGATTCCAACCATTTGTGTAGCAACACAGATAACAAGTACTACTACTAATAGTAATAAAAGTCATAATGAAAATAAAGTTAACAAAAAAAGCTCAGTCTTGGTACAGGACGGAGGGGGAGTCATTTGTGGAGAGCAATGGCAATGTTACCACTGCTGGAAAAGGTCCATGAAATCACTTTCCTCAGGGCATCTTTGAGCTCCTTGTTCCTCATGCTGTAGATGAGGGGGTTCAATGTTGGAGGCACCACCGAGTACAGGACAGCCACCACCATATCCAGAGCTGGGAAGGACAGGGAGGGGGGCTTCAGGAAGGCAAACATGTCAGTGCTGACAAACAGGGAGACCACAACCAGGTGCGGGATGCACGTGGAAAAGGCTTTGTGTCGGCCCTGCTCAGAGGGCATCCTCAGCACAGCAGTGAAGATCTGCACGTAGGACAGCACAATAAAAACGAAATACCCAAAGGCTACACAGGCGCTAACTGCAAGAAGCCCAACTTCCCTGAGGTAGAAGTCTGAGCAGGAGAGCTTGAGGATCTGGGGGATTTCACAGAAGAACTGGTCCATTGTGTTGCCTTGGCAGAGTGGTATTGAAAAGGTGTTAGAAGTGTGCAGCACAGAATAGAGGAAACTAGTGCCCCAGGCAGCTGCTGCCATTTTGACACAGGCTCTGGTGCCCATGAGGGTCCCATAGTGAAGGGGTTTGCAGATGGCAACGTAGCGGTCATAGGCCATGACAGTGAGAAGACAATACTCTCCTCCTAGCAAGAGGGCAAGCAGAAAGACTTGAGCAGCACATCCTGAGTAGGAAATGGCCCTGGTGTTCCAGAGGGAATTGGCCATGGATTTGGGGACTGTGGTGGAGATGGTGCCAAGGTCCAGAACAGAGAGGCTGAGGAGGAAGAAGTACATGGGGGTGTGGAGGCGGTGGTCTCAGGCTACGGCTGTGATGATGAGGCCGTTGCCCAGGAGGGCAGCCAGGTAGATGCCCAGGAAGAGCGAGAAGTGCAAGAGCTGCAGCTCCCACGTGTCTGCAAATGCCAGGAGAAGGAACTTGTTGAAGGAGCTGCTGTTGGACATATGGCTATGTCCATTCATGGGGGACTGTGCAAAGAAGAAAAGACATTGAGAAGTTAGCAGAGACTTTTCAAGCATGAAACCCCCAAATGTTGCAGTTCTCTCTTTGAGCTAGGGGATGATCACACTCATATGTTGCCCTAGAAGTAACCAGCCCCTGCTGAGAGCACGAGTCCGGTTTCAAAGTGCACATCTCCAAACTTTTCTCCCTTTCTCCGGGCACCTCAGGGAGATCTCCATACTCCCCTTCTAAACAAGCACACACAGGGCTCTTTGCAGATGCCCATACACAGCCTCCCACCACCATCTCCATACTCTCAGCATCTCTGCACCTTCCTCATGGGGCTCTCAGATATCACAGAGGTGCTATGAGACAGCAGTGCCTTTCTAGAGGGCAGGTGGCAGCCTGGCAGGACACCACAGGGAAAGGGTCAAAGGACCGTTAGGACTGAAGATGGGCTTTCTCTAAGGGAAAGTCCGTACATTTCCCAGCTCCACTGACTGCATCTTTCTGGAGCTCCACAAGTCAGAAGGGTTCTGGGGCAACCTCATTCCCATGCAGACCCCTCTGCTGCACAACTTGTGGCATCAATGTCTGAACTGCAGCTGAAACCCCAACACTCTAGAGAGCCCAAGAGCAAGAACAGGAGGAGCATGGATAGGAGGGGAAACAAGGAACAGAACCAAGATCCTTCTGCCAAAGGAGGCAAGAAGAGAGAGACAGATGGGAACTCAGGAAAGCCTTCACCTTACCCAGCTAGGCATGCCGCCTCGCAGGCAGGGACATCGCAGGGCTGTCACTCTCAGTCCCTTTGTCAGGCACCTCTCCTCTGCCGGAGGGCTGGCTGCAGAGAAGGCAGCTCATGCCCTGGACCCCATGGCTGTCAGGCCAGAGGCTCTGCTGCGTGGGAGAGGAGACACAGGGAGCTTGCTTAGAGGAAGGTGTCTGCATCAGAGGGACTGACCACTGACCATGACTTGCCCAAATCCATCCTCCCATGACGATTCTGTTGGCACTTCCCTCTCATTCCCTGCCCATCTCTGCTGCCTGGGGCTGCTCCTGCTGCCTGCAGCTTTCTCTCTCCCAACATCTTTTCCCAGTCAGTGCTCACAGACCCTGTCCCACCCTCTCTTTGTACAGTTCTGCCCTACAGAAACCTCCCGGATCAGGGCACTGTCCAGGGGCATCTCTGTGCTCACAGGTCCTAAGGAGCAGGTCGCATTAGCCCTGATAATTCCATAAAGGTGCTGCTGGTGCTGCTGTAGGTGGAGTTGAAAGGGTTTGCTGAGCTTTCTCACAGACCACCTGATCTCTGAGAGGGAAGGTTAGTGAGTCCCCATTCCTTGCCAAACCAGAAAACGCTTTCCTTTTTCCTCCCTGCCAACATTAGGAAACTGAAAGCCCTGGAGGGAAAGCTCCTTCCCTTTCAAGTAGCCTTTTTTGCACCTTCCTCTGTGGTGCAGCGACACTGCTCTGAATCACAGCCCTGCGCAGACCTAGGTGCATATCCCAGCTTCACAGCCCTGCAGCCATCCTTGGGAGAAAGCAGCAGCATGCCCTGTTCCTGTGATGGTGTGGCAGGGGATCCCTGCTCTGAAGCATCTCCCCCTCCTCTGCAAAAGAGAGCGATCCTTAAAAAGACTATCAGTCATGGGATGGAAAAGGTTTGGAAGACCCCTCCAGGAACCTCAGTAGCATTGCCCTGCAGCCAGAGACTTACCATGCAAAGGGCTGTGAAGATTTCTCCCACAACGAGCTCTCCTCTGGCCTCCCACTTCACACTGCCTTGCACTTCCCACTGTCTTCTTTCCTCTCATGTCAGCAGCAGCAGGCAGTGCCCGGAGCACTGCTGCTCTTTGCAGAGGAGCTGCTCCTGCACACAGCTGTCTCTGGGCAGTGCTGCCCACTTGCCATGAGCTCCCTCCATCCCCAGAGATTGGCCCCACTCAGGAGCAGAGGCCCAGCTGAAGATGTAACTTTCTCTGTCCCTTGTGCTCCCTCCTCCTGGGAAATGTTCACTGCAACAAACTAAAATAATCACTGGTGGTCCCTCTCTAAACAATACAGAGAGACCAGTTACAACACTGTCCCTTGTTTCATCAGAGGATGGTTTCATCAGAGGATGGTTATCTATGAGAGGTGGAAACATCACATTCTGGAAATCCATATTCCCATGTCTTAACTAGGCAGGACACCTAGAAGCGGACAAGAAGGGAGGTCATTCACCCATGGTTCAGGTTTTCATTCAGATGAGTCAGTCTGATCATATCATGCCCATTTAGAAGCCCCTGGGATGCAGTGGGATTCAGATCCTTCCTGTGAACTCCACAGACACACAGGAGGTAGGATTCCCCTTGCAAAAAAATGAAGTGGGCACAAGAGATGTGTCTGCATGGGAGCTCCTTCTCTAAGCTCCCATTATAATCACTGGAGATGGAGGGTGGGAGTCAGTTGCTCACACACAAACACCTGGTGACATTGGAAGAGACAGAGGTGGACCAAGGCATGTGCCAGAGTCTTCTTGCTCTGATGGAGCAGCTATGACACCCCCATCCCTCTAGAGCATGAGTTGGGGGTCAGGTGGAGAATTCCCTTGGCCATCTGAAATGACACTAGATGCCTCCTACTACTAGAGCTCCACTCACTATAAAGCTGAGACATAGGAAGATCCCAATGTTACAAACAGCTAATGCAATTCAGTGCAGACACTTGATTTAATGACACAGAAATAGGCCTGCAGGGCCATGTCGGATGCCTGGGGTGTCCAGCACATCCACATGTCTCTAGTAGTTCCAGCATGGGACCTACAGGAAGTCATGGCCCTTTGGAGTGGCACTGGGCAAGTGCCCCAGGGCATCTTGGGTTTCCTACCTGTGCCCAAACAAATGAATCCCACTGCTGCCTTTAGGCACAGTCTGCACTGTCTACATCCAAGCATGCTGCACAAATGGGAGGCACATGACACCAAGGGCTCCACTCTAGTCTCTGCACTCTCAAACCCTTCTAGCTCTCCTCCTCCTGAACCCATTCTCACCCCCCAGGATGATATGAACAGGGACAGGGCTAATGACGTCCTCAAGGTTGCTGGATCGCAGGCTTGGAGACTTCTTCAGTAGCACCTTGTCCTTCCTGGAGATTGGTTCAAGCCTGTCACAGGCCCCAAGGTGCTGCAAAGTCAGCTCAGGCAGCAATTTCCTCTCCTGCCATTTCTGCATGGCCCAGCTCTGTTTCTGCCTGGCCTTGGGGACTGCAGAGTTTGCTCTCTTAGTGGGAACCTTCTTTCACCATTACATTGCCACCTGCTATCCATGCCAGTATGTCACCACTTGCAATCAAAGCCTTTGCATGCATATGGTCCTTGGTAACAAGTTTCCCTGAGCCAGATCTTTAGTCAGTGCCACAGCTGATGCTGTGCTGCCCAAATGTATGCAAGTATATGCAGCCTGGGGTGCAGCCAGGAGCAGATGGAGATGCACAAGCTGTCAGAGGAGTGCCACATGGTTGGAATAACTGAGATGTGGTGGGATCACTTGCATGACTGCAGTTCTTCAAAGGCAGGGTACAAGTTCTTCAGGATACACCACCAGGGAAGATGAGGGGAATAACCTGTGTGTGAAGGGGTAGCTTGGATGTATGGAGCTCTTGCATGGGATGGACAAAAGGAGGCAGCTCTGAGGGGCAGAGGAGCTCAGGAAAGCCAGCACGTAATTAAGGAAAGCACCCGTCAAGCACAGGAAAGCCCCATGCAAACAGTCTGTAAAATTAGTAGACACCTCTGGACCCCAGCTTGGCTAAATAGGGAGCTCCCACACGAGCTCCAGGGCAATAAGGTACCATACAGAATGGGGAAGAAGGCAGAGGATGCAAATGAGGCATTTAGAAATATTGTTCAGCAAAGTAGAGATGGTGTTAAGGAAGCCAAAGCTCCTTTGTGACAGAGGCACTTGCAGAGGATGTGAAGGACAGGAAGAAGAGCTGCTGCTGCTTCAGTGACAGTAAAAGACTAAACAAGGAAATGTGGGCTCATGGCTGAATGGGGCAGAGATTCTAGTAGAAGCAGATGTAGATATGTGTGAGGAACTCAAGTCCTTCCTGGCTTCAGTCTTCACCAGCAAGGTCTCCTGAGCTGTTGTGCCTAGAGTCAGGACTCCTGAGGAGAAAAGCAACCTGCAGTGCCTAAGTCTTGAGTGAGGAATGACTTGCAAGAACTCAACCCCTACAAGTCTATGGGATTGGATGGCTGGCATCCATGGACATTGAGAGGGCTGGCTGCTGTGACAGCAAGGCTGCTCTCTATCATATTTGAAAGGTTGTGGAGATCGGGGGAGGTCCCAATGAACAGCAGAAGGAATATGTTGTGCCCATCTTCAAAAGCAGCCACAACGACAGCCTGGGGAGCTGCAGGCCATTCAGCCGCACGTTGATGAGGAGTGTGTCATGGAGCTGTACTTGTGGAGGAGAGGAGAGTAGTGGATGTCCAGTAGACATCCAGATGGGCAAAAAGCTGGTTGGATGGTTGAGCTCGGAGTGTTTTCATGAATGGGTCATGCTTGACCAGCAAGCCAGGTAAAGGTGGGGTATGCAGGGGTATACCTCACATCCTGTCCTCTTTGAAAGGCTCATCAGTGGGGCAGAACAGCCCGTGCATCAGGACAGGCAGAGACCTGACAGGCAGAGGAGGGACCCCAAGGAGAAGGAGAAGGCCCTGGACCTCACGGGAATGCCATATGAGTGCATGGTGCATGCTCACCACAAATGAGGCCAGCTGCATACAGGGCTGCGTTAACAAGAGCCTGGCCACCCAGGCAAGGGCAGTTCTTATCCCCCTTGACTCAGCACTGGTGCGACAATGTCTGCAATAGCGTGTCCCAGTGTGGTATGCCCAGTGTTGTAGGAATGGGGAAGAACTGGAGAGGGTGCAGAGGAGGTCTGCCCAGATGGGTTTGGGGGCCTGAAGCACATGGCCAGTATGGAGAGGTTGAGGGACCTGGGCTTCTTTAGCCTGCTGAAGTGGAGGCTAAAGCCCATACAATAGTCACCTGTGACTGCTTGTGACAGGGTGGTTTCAGAGATGAGGGAACTTTTCTTGGTAGTGGGCAAGATCATGAGAAGGGGAAAGAACCACAGACTGCATCTGGAGAGGTTCAGACTGCACTTCAGGTAAAAGGAACGTCACTCGTAGGTAGTGCTGTGGTGCAACTGAACACCCAGAGGAACTCTGATCAGTCCCGGGCTTTGTGTTTCAAGGAGCCACCAACAAGGACGGAGGGATTTCAGTAAAGGTGGGGAGATCGTGCAGTGAGAGCAAGGTGCGGAAGCAGCTTGGGTGTGTACAGGCTGCAGGGAAAGGGGTGCAGGTTTGGGACAGCTTAGGACAGCCTGTGTTGTAGACAACTGAGGGCACTGCCCAGGCTGAAAGCTTCTAAAAGAACGGAGGTCTTTTTCCCTTTCCCTATGGCTGGTGCATCTGCCACCAAGGCCTCTACTTTTGGATGGCCGAATTTGCACAAATCTCAACATAGTTGTGTTACCATGGTCTTTTAAAAGGAGTCCCTAAAACATCTCACTACACTTCCTTTTCATTCCCTCCACGGTCAACAAAGTGACTTCATTTTGGGGGACAACAAGGAGGAGTCTGATCTCACCCCAGGCCACTCCCCGTCAGTGCAGACATCTTTGGCTAATCCAGTTCTCCAGACTTCCCTTTCCAGTCTACCAAGGGAAAAAGGTTGTCCAGCCCCTTCCTCCTAGAGGATTTGGGTTGGGAGGGACCACCAGAGATCTCCAGGACCATGATCTCCTCTAAGCTGGGCTAACTTGACAGTTAGATCAGGTTGGTAGGTGCTTTCTCCAGGAGAGTTTTCAAAGATTTCTTGTCCCCTGCCCCAGTGCTACTCAAGTACCATGGTTATTTCTTTATTTATCCTTCAACTCATTTGAAATTTGCTTTACTGCATCTTCTCCTTGTTGTCTCTTGTCCTTTCCACCCTTAGGCCCCCAGCCAGACCATCCCACCAACTTTGACTCAGGACAATCACAGCCTCATCTCCAAGCACAGCCATGGAGGGCTGCCTTGTGCTGCCAATGTCCTTACAGAAGCCCTTCAGGTTACCCTCCCCATCCCTTCCTAGATCCAGCTCCAGCCCAGCTCCAGCTGTGCTTTGCCTTGCCTAACTCCATCCCAAACAAGATGAAATCCTCTCTGCTGCAGTCCAGGGCAGTAACTCTGTTATTCCTCTTACTTCTCCACCATCTCACAGTCACTGCTGTGACAGCCAACCTCCACATTCACATCCCCATCCAGCCTGAGCTTCAGGCAAGAAACCAAGGGGAGGATGGCACCATCTGCTTAGAGGCACAAACTACAGAGGTAGAGAATTCACACTGCAGAAAAGCCTGTCGTTTTCACCTCACCCCTGAGGGGATCCAGGCAATGGCCTTTCAGGTGGTTAAAGGTGGATGCCAAGAATTTCCACTGTAATGTAGCAATGCCTGAGGCAGTGCCTCCCAGGCTGCCCTTACAGTCAACAGGGAGGAGGAGGTGGTATTCACCTGCCTTCTTTTAGATGGTCACATAAAGCACAAAGGACTCCTGTCCCAGAGACATTTGTTCTGTGCTTGAAAAGGGGCCTGAGATCATAGGTGATCAGGATAATTCAGCTTGAAGGGACCACAGGAGGCCTGTAGTGCAACGTGCTGCTCAAAGCAGGGTCAAATATAGGGTCAGAAACCAAAAAATGCTCCTGCCAAAGGACTTCAGGGGTGACAGAGAAGGAGAAAATAGTAGAGGGTTGATGGGGTGATCCCATGGACAAAGGGTTTCCTTCTTCCCCTTCTCCCAAGAATGAAATCCTCAGCTCTCCAGAGGGAAGAAGCTGGGACAAGAACTTTGCCACTAACATGGAGGTGGAGAAACTCCTGAGTCCCTTACAGACAGTGGCTCATCCAAAGGCCACCAACCCAATGGCACAAGAGCCCCAGGCATGCCTGCCTTGTTGCTGGGCACCCTGCAGCCCCAGGCAGGAGGTCTGTGGGGAACAGAGTGGGGTCTGCAGCCTGCAGCCCTGGCCACCCAGCAGGTGTGGTGGGACCCTGCTCCTCTAGATGAGACTGGGCTCTCCTGCATTTCCCCAGTGAAGCCTGCATCCCCTCCACCTGGGAATACAGCCCGGCAGGGAGGGCCAACACAGGAAACAAGAAGGACAACAAGAAGGGCTTCTTCAAATACATCAGCAGCAAGAGGAAGACTAGGGAAAATGTGGGCCCTTTGCTGAATGGGGTGGGTGCCCTGGTGACGAAGGATGCAGAGAAGGCAGAGTTACTGAATGCCTTCTTTGCTTCAGTCTTTACTGCTCAGGCCAGCCCTCAGGAACCCCAGACCCTGGAGGCAAGAGAGAAAGTCTGGAGAGAGGAAGACTTTCCCTTGGTGGAGGAGGAGTGGGTTAGAGATCATTTAAGCAAACTTGACACACACAAATCCATGGGCCCTGATGGGATGCACCCACGAGTGCTGAGGGAGCTGGCGGACATTATTGCTAAGCCACTCTCCATCATCTTTGAAAGGTCATGGAGAACAGGAGAGGTGCCCGAGGACTGGAAGAAAGCCAACGTCACCCCAGTCTTCAAAAAGGGCAAGAAGGAGGACCCAGGGAATTACAGGCCAGTCAGCCTCACCTCCATCCCTGGAAAGGTGATGGAGCAGCTCATCCTGGAAGCCATCTCCACGCATGTGGAGGACAAGAAGGTGATCAGGAGTAGTCAGCATGGCTTCACCAAGGGGAAATCATGCCTAACCAACCTGATAGCCTTCTATGATGGAATGACTGGCTGGGTAGATGAGGGGAGAGCAGTGGATGTTGTCTACCTAGACTTCAGCAAGGCTTTTGACACTGTCTCCCATAGCATCCTCGTAGACAAGCTCAGGAAGTGTGGGTTAGATGAGTGGACAGTGAGGTGGATTGAGAACTGGCTGAATGGCAGAGCTCTGAGGGTTGTGCTAAGTGGCACAGAGTCTAGTTGGAGGCCTGTAGCTAGCGGTGTCCCCCAGGGGTCAGTCCTGGGTCCAGTCTTGTTCAACTTCTTCATCAATGACCTGGATGAAGGCACAGAGTGCACCCTCAGCAAGTTTGCTGACGATACCAAACTGGGAGGAGTGGCCAATACCCCAGAGGGCTGTGCTGCCATTCAGAGAGACTTGGACAGGCTGGAGAGGTGGGCAGAGAGGAACCTCATGAAATTCAACAAAGGGAAGTGCAGGGTCCTGCACCTGGGGAGGAATAACCCCATGCAGCAGTACAGGTTGGGGGTTGACCTGCTGGAAAGCAGCTCTGCTGAGAAGGACCTGGGAGTGCTGGTGGACACCAAGTTAAGCATGAGGCAGCAATGTGCCCTTGTGGCCAAGAAGGCCAATGGTATCCTGGGGTGCATCAGAAAGAGTGTTGCCAGCAGGTGGAGGGAGGTGATTCTCCCCCTCTACTCAGCCCTGGTGAGGCCACATCTGGAGTACTGCGTCCAGTTCTGGGCTCCCCAGTACAAGAGGGATGTGGCACTACTGGAGCAAGTGCAGCGAAGGGCCACAAAGATGATGAGGGGACTGGAGCATCTCTCTTATGAGGAAAGGCTGAGAGAGCTGGGCCTGTTTAGCCTGGAGAAGAGAAGGCTGAGAGGAGATCTTATCAATGTGTACAAGTATCTGAAGGGAGGGTGTCGAGAGGATGGGACCAGACTCTTTTCAGTGGTGCCGAGCGACAGGACGCGAGGCAATGGGCACAAACTGAAACACAGACACTTCCATCTTAACATGAGGAAAAACTTTTTCACTGTGAGGGTGACAGAGCACTGGAACAGGTTGCCCCGAGAGGTGGTGGAGTCTCCTTCTCTGGAGATATTCAAAACGTGCCTGGATGCAATCCTGTGCGATGTGCTCTAGGTGACCCTGCTTGAGCAGGGGGGTTGGACTAGATGATCTCCAGAGGTCCCTTCCAACCTCAGTGATTCTGTGATTCTGTGAAACATAATCTCTGTTCCGGGGCGTGAAGAGAGAGGGGAGGGCAGAGGGGGATCTGCTCATGCCCTGGGCAGTGATTCCCTACCTGCAGCCAGGACAGCCCTGCTGATGCCCTGCAACGTGTGAGTCCAGGATGGATGAGTTCAATCTGCTCTGGCTCTAAAGATTTCTCAGCCCTTAAGACCCAGGATGCAAAGCACTGGTCTGGGGACACCTCAGCAGTTGAAGGGCCTGAATGCCTGGTGTGTTCCTAAGAACTTTTCTGTAGTCTCCCAGCACTGTTTTGACTCCTGTTGCCCATGGAGCAGAGACTCCTTCTGAGGATGAACTCACTCACTGTGTGACTCTGAGGACAGGCTTGACCAGGTAGTACAAATGCCAGCAAGGCCTCAATCCCACAACAGTGTCCCCTGCCCCTCACTCTGCCCTCCAGCCCCTTCCTCCTAGAGGATTTGGGTTGGGAGGGACTGCTTTAGATATCTAGGACCATGATCTGCTCTGTGCTGGGGTAACTTGACAGTTAGATCAGGTTGGTAGGTGCTTTCTCCAGGAGAGTTCCTAAAGATTTCCTGTCCCCTGCCCCAGTGCTACTCAACTACCATGGTTATTTCTTTATTTTTCCTTCAACTCATTTGAAATTTCCCTTACTGCATCTTCTCCTTGTTGTCTCTTGTGCTTTCCTCCCCTTAGGCCCCCAGCCAGACCATCCTGTCTACTTTGACTGAGGACAATCACAGCCTCATCTCCAAGCACAGCCTTACTGCGATCTCCTGGGACCACATAGGCAGGCCAAGGTGGTCAGCTGTAAGCGTAGCCACACGCTGTGGGTCCCTACATGGTCTCAGAGGAGAGTGTATGGAGACATAACATGACCCAGGGCAGAACCTGTGGGTCGCCACCAGGGCGGAGCTGGGATCAGTAGGTGTGAGAAGAGCAGACCTCCAGCAGCTCCTCTCCACACCTGGGCAGGCAGTGGTGCACCCAGCAGTGCTCCTGAGAGAGGACGGTGACACAGGACGGGGGGCACAGTGCAGTGCTGAGCACCAACCATCTGTGCTGGGTCTGGGAGTCCTGGCAGGCGGTGACAGTGGCTGTAGCCCTCGAGAAACCCCTGACCCTGCTAGCAGCAGTGAGTCCCCTCCATGACTGTCGGGAGCTTCTGGAGTGTCGTGGCTCCCATCAGCACTCAGGCCTCCACTGGTCCAGCCCCGCTGTCCTGCACGTGTCCCCACAAACCCACTGTGCAGGAATCGCACAGGACAGGGTGCATTCTAGGGTGGGGAAACATACCCCCAGCATGGTCCCCATGACAGCCCTTGCTGCCCCATTGCCCGTGGCCCTCCTGCCTGGCAGCCTCCCACCAGTCCCCAGACCCTGCCCAGCCCTGATCCTGTCCCCTGGGGTAGCAGAAGTCCATGCTCTGGGTTCTGCTGAGGTCTGAGCCCACAGAGAGGCCAGGCAGGGCTGGACATTGCCTCCACACACGTGCTGAGCCCAGCAGGCAGATGGACCTGGTCACATTCAGAGATCACCCCTCAACAGGACCATGGGGAATGGGCAGTGCTGGAAATAGCTGGTACAAGAGACTGGGTGTGTGAGGAGTTTCCTGGGGCAGTTTCTCCTTTCTGTTCATGCAGCAACAAGCTGGGCTGCATCTTTGCACTGAGGCACCCTGCTTGAGGGCCCCCATGGGGGAGGAGGATCTACAGGCCCAGTAGATGACCCCAGGACTTCCTCTGCATGCTCCCTGCCAGCCCTGCAGAGTACCCAGCAGAGGGCTCATCCTCCCAGGGCTCACAGCTGGACTTCCAGTCCTCCAGCTGGGCATGAAGCCTTGTCTGGGGGGGACTTCTGGGGTAAGGACCAGCATGCAGGGTGGGCGAGGTTGTCCGAAGGAAATGTGCTGGGGACAGGGTGCGAGGGACAGCAGCTTTGGAGGAAGAGTCATCCTTCAAGGACTGCACTGCGTAGAACCTACTTTATTACAGAGATACTGTGATGGAGTCAGCTCTGACACAATGTTGCACAATATTTTATATGGGCACCAGGTGAGACAGAGCAGTCTCAGTGAAGGTGGAATGAATCAAACCATTTCTGCAGCAACATGGTAACAAATAATAATAACAGTAATACTAGTAATAAAAATAAAGTGAACAAAGAAAGCTCAGTCCTGGTACGAGACACAGCGGGAGTCATTTGCGGAGAGCAATGGCAATGTTACCTCTGCTGCAAAATGTCCGTGAAATCACTCTCCTCAGGGCATCTTTGAGCTCCTTGTTCCTCATGCTGTAGATGAGAGGGTTCAGAGTTGGAGGCACCACTGCGTACAGAACAGACACCACCAGATCCAGAGCTGGGGAGGAGATGGAGGGAGGCTTGAGGTAGGCAAACAGGTCAGTGGTGGCAAACAAGGAGACCACGGCCAGGTGCGGGATGCACGTGGAAAAGGCTTTGTGCCGGCCCTGCTCAGAGGGCATCCTCAGCGCAACTGTGAAGATCTGCACGTACGACACCACAATGAAAATGAAACACCCAAAGCCTAAACAGGCACTAAACACAATAAGCCCAGCTTCCCTGAGGTAAGAGTCTGAGCAGGAGAGCTTGAGGATCTGGGGAATTTCACAGAAGAACTGGTCTAGGACATTGCCATAGCAGAGTGGTATTGAAAATGTGTTCCCAGTGTGCAGTACAGAATAGAGAAAACCACTGCCCCACACAGCAGCTGCCATTTTGACACAGGCTGTGCTGCCCAAGATGGTCCCATAGTGCAGGGGTTTGCAGATGGCAACAAAGCGGTCATAGGCCATAACTGTGAGAAGACAATACTCTCCTCCTAACAAGAAGACAAATACAAAGACTTGAGCAGCACATCCTGAGTAGGAAATGGCCCTGGTGTCCGTCAGAGAATTGGCCATGAATTTGGGGACAGTTGTGCAGACGATGCCAAGGTCGAGGAGGGAGAGGTTGAGGAGGAAGAAGTACATGGGGGTGTGGAGGCGGTGGTCGCAGGCTATGGCTGTGATGATGAGGCCGTTGCCCAGGAGGGCAGCCAGGTAGATGCCCAGGAAGAGCGAGAAGTGCAAGAGCTGCAGCTCCCGCGTGACTGCAAATGCCAGGAGGAGGAACTCAGTGTAGGAGCTGCTGTTCAACATTTTGCTGTCTCCGGGCATGGAGGACTGTGCAAAAAGAAAAGATATTGAGAACTTAGGAGAGACTTTTCAGGCAAAGAAACCCCCAAATGTTGCAGTTCTCATACAACCCACCACTTTGCCTCTCTCTTTACTGAGACGATCTTTGTGCAGCTCCTGTGCTTGAGCTCCAGGTTGTGCTTGCTGAGTGTGCTGTGAGGAGCAGGGATCTCTGCTATCTCCAGAGGAGTCGGTCCTGCTGTAAAGCAGTGGGCACAGGGGAACGGGTGTGACTAGCTCTGACAGTCACAATTTCTATCAGGTGAAATCCACTCATGGCATAGAAGGACTTTTCAGCATCTTCACTCTGAATTCTAAAGAATGAACAGAGTTTCAGGGATTTTTTATTTTCTTTCAGATGGTCTTGTCACCGCTGGGGAGTGTTCCTCAAAGGTAGAAATCCTTGGCATTTCCACTGTGAGTTCTGAGAAGATCGGATTCACTGTCCCTTGTTGCAGAGTGAGGACAGCTACTCTGTCTCTTAGTCTCATTCCCAGCTGTCCTGTGCTTTCACCTCTTTGAGCTGGAGGATGATCACACTCATATGTTGCCCTAGAAAGAAACCAGCCCCTGCTGAGAGCACACGAGTCCAGTTTCAAAGTGCACAGCTCCAAACTTCTCACCCTTTCTCCGGGCACCTGAGGGAGCTCTCCACACTCCCCTTCTAGCCAAGCACACACAGGGCTCTTTTCAGATGCCCACATACAGCCTCCCACAACCATCTCCTTACTCTCAGCATCTCTGCACCTTCCTCATGGGATATCTCTCAGATATCACAGAGATGCTATGAGACAGCAGTGCCTTTCTGGAGGGCAGGTGGCAGCCGGGCAGGACACCACAGGGAAATGGTCAAAGGACAGAGTTAGGACTGAACATGGGCTCTCCTTAAGGGTGACCTTAAGGTCACTTCCCAACTCCATGGACTGCATTTCCTGGATCTCCACAGGTTAGAAGGAGGCTGGGACAACCTCATTCCCATGCAGACCCCTCTGTTCCGCAACTTGCAGCATCAGTGTCTGAACTGCAGCTGAAAACCCCCAACCCCAGAAAACCCCAAAATAAGGACAGGAGCAGCATGGACAGGAGGGGAAACAAGGAGCAACATCATGATCCTGCTGCTAAGCGAGGCAAGAAGGGAGAGACAGAGAGGCATTCTGGAAAGCCTTCCCCTTACCCAGCTGGGCATGCCACCTCGCAGATGGCAATATTGCAGGGCACTTGCTGTCAGTCCCTTTGTCAGGCAGCATAAAATGGGGCCATAGCAGGAGAGATGCCCCTCTCCTCTGTCGGAGGTCTGGCTGCAAGGGAGGTGGCTCATGCCCTGCAGTTCCCTCTCATTCCCTGCCCATCTCTGCTGCCTCGACCTGTCCCTGCTGGCAGCTCTTCCTCTGTCACAATATTTTCTCCCGGTCAGTGCTCACAGACCCCATCCAACCCACTGTGTGCTCAGTTCTGCCCTACAGAATCCTCCCGCATCAGGACACTCTCTAGGGGCATCTCTGTGCATGCACGTCCTAAGCAGCAGGTTATATAAACTCCAATGAGGCCACAAAGGTGATGTTGATGCTGTCTGTAGGCTAAGGTGGGGATGAAGCGACTTCCTGAGGTTTCTCACTGACCTATTAATCTCGGAGAGTGAAGGTTTAGGAGTCCCAGTTCCTTGACAAAACAGAAAACTCCTTCCATCATTCTCTCTGCCAAAATTAGGAAACTGAAAGTGCAGATACCTGAAGGAAAGCTCCTTCCCTTTCAAGTAGCCCTTCTCTTGACCTCCTCTTGAAAACACCCTTTGGACATATCCTACACTTGAGCTAGAGCTGTGAGCAGTCCTCAACCATGCAGCATCCTGTCAGCAGGAGAATGAACCTGCCCTGCCGGGGGTCGCTTCTCTCTCCCAGAGTTTCTCCCCATTGTGCAGTAGGGAGTTCTCGGGACAGGCTGAGGGCTGACCCTTGCTGACAGCATAGTCACTGTCCCGGGCACACAGCACCCTGGGGCGCAGGGACACGGCTCTGAATCACAGCCCGGCACAGACCTGTGTGTGCTCCCTGGCTTCACACCCCTGCAGCCACCCCTGCAGAATGGAGCTGCACGCCCGGTCGCTGTGATGGTGCGGCAGGAAATCCCTGCTCTGAAACATTTCCCCCTCCTCTGCAAAGGAGCAACCAGGAGACCGATCCTTAAAAATCGAGTCATGTGACTGGATGGGTTTCAAGACTTTTCCAGGAACCTCAGTAGCATTGCCCTGCAGCCAGAGACTTACCGTGTCAAGGGCTGTGAAGATTTCTCCCACAGTGAGCTCTCCTCTCTCCTCCCACTCCACACTACCTGCCACTTCTCTCTGCCTTCTCTCCTCTCATGTCAGCAGCAGCAGGCAGTGCCTGGAGCCCTGCTGCTCTTTGCAGAGGAGCTGCTCCTGCACACAGCTGTCTCTGGGCAGTGCTGCCCGCTTGCCATAAACTCCCTCCATTCCTGGAGCCTGTCCCCATGCTGGAACAAAGGCCCAGCTGAGCTCATGAATTTCCCTGTCCCTTGTGCTCCCTCCTCCTGGGAAATGTTCACTGCAGTATACTAAAATAATCACCAATGGGCTCTCTCTAAGCACTGAAGGAAGATTGTTTCCAGCATTACCAATTGTCTCATCAGAGGATGGTTATCTGCAAGAGGTGGAAATGTCCCACTCTGGAAGCCCCTATTCCCATCTCTTAACTAGGCAGGACGTGTAGAAAGGAGCAAGAAGGGAGCTCATTGACACATGGTTCAGGTGCTGACTCAGATGAGTCAGTCTGGGCATCTCGTTCTGTTTTGGAAGGCCCTGGGCTGGAGGGGGATTCAGCAAACTCCTGTGAACTCCACAAACACACAGCAGGTGGGATTCTCCTTGCCCAAGCTGAAGTGTGCACAACACAGATGTCTGCATGGGAGCTCTTTCTCTAAGCTCCCATTGTAATCACCTGAGATGGAGGGTGGGAGTCCGGTGCCCACACAGAAACATCTGGTGACATTGGAAGAGACAGAGGTGGTCCCAGGCATGTGCCAGTGTCTGCTTGCTCTGATGGAGCAACTGGGAGACACACATCCTTCTAGAGCATGAGGTGGGGGCCAGGTGGAGAATTTCCTTGGCCATCTCAAATGACACTAGATGCCCACTACTGTTAGAGCACCCCTCACTATGATGCTGAGACATATGGAGATGCCTACAGTGCAAACTGCTAATGTAATTCAGTGCAGACACTTGATTTAATGACACAGAAACAGGCTGGCAGGGCCATGCCAGATGCCTGGGGTTTCTAGCACAACTGCATGGATGGGACCTATGGGAAAACCATGCCCCTTTGGAGTGGTTGCTGGGCTGACAACCCAGGTTATCTCAGGCTTTCCTACCTGTGCCCAGACAACTGAATCCCACCACTGCCTTTAGGCAAAGTCCATCCCGACTGCATTCAAACGTGCTGCATAAATGGGAGGCACATCACACCAAGGTCTCCGCTCTAGTCTCTACACTCTCAAACCCTTCTTGCTCTTCTCTGCCCGAATCTCTTCTCACATCTGGACAACATGAACTGGGACTGGGCTAATGGTGACTTTAGGGTTCCAAATCACAGGCTTCCCATTGCCAGGGACTTCCTCAGTGGCACCTTGTCCTGCCTGGAGATCGGTTCACCTCTGTCACAGGCCACAAGCTGCTACAAATCACCTCAGCCAGCCAACCCCTTTCCTGGCATCCCTGCACAGCCCAGCTCTCTTTCTCCCTGGCCTTGGGCACTGCAGGCTTTGCTCTCTCAGTGGGAACCTCCTTCCACCATTACATTGCCACCTGCTATCTATGCCAGCATGTTTCTGCTCTGAAGTGGGGCCATTGCACACAGTGTCTTTGGCTCTTGCTAACAGATTGCACCACAACCAGTCTGCTCTCTGTGCCACAGCTGATGCTCTGCAACACTAATATATGCAAATGTATGCAGCCTGGGGTAGAGACAGGAACACATGGAGATGTACAAGCTTTCACAGGTGTGAAACATCATTGGAATGACTGAGATGTGGTGGGATCACTCACAGGACTGGAGGGCGATGCTTGTAGGGTACAATGTCTTCAGGAGAGACTGTCAGAGAAGATGAGGAGGGAGGATGTCTTTTGTGTGAAGGGGCAGCTTGGATGTGTGGAGCTCTTCCATGGGAGAGGCAAGGGTTTGGGTGAGTGCTTGTGGGTGAGCATCACAGCAGGGGTGACATCATGGTGGGAGCTACAGACCACCTAGTGAGGGTAGGGAGGTGGATGCAGTCTCCTTTAAGCAACCTGAGCAAGTCTGTGGATCACAGGCCCTGGTTCTTGTCACAGGGACTTTAGTCCTCCTAACATGAACTGGAAGGGCAAACAGCAGAGTGCAAGCAGGCCAGGAGGTTTCTGTAGGGCATCAAGGAGAACTTCTTCGCACAGCTGCCAGATGGGCTGATAAGAGTGATGCTTTCTTATATCTGGAAATTTCATACAAGGAGCAACTGATCAGGGATGGGAAAGCAGGAGAAAGGCAATAGTTACATCCATCTTCAAAAAGGCCACAAGGGCAACCTGGGCAGCTGCAGGCAGTTCAGCCTCACTTGGGTGAGGA
Source organism: Apteryx mantelli (assembly GCF_036417845.1). Taxonomy (NCBI): domain Eukaryota; kingdom Metazoa; phylum Chordata; class Aves; order Apterygiformes; family Apterygidae; genus Apteryx; species Apteryx mantelli. Next base: position 25,429,968 of record NC_089988.1, read on the forward strand.
GTGAGTCATGAGGTGGATCCTCTCAGATCACATTACTGGGTACATGAAGGGATAGAGACCTCCTGAGGTCCCTTCCACCCTGAAGGAGTCCATGGTTCTTCCAACTCTCAATCTTTTCTTGTTGATATAACAGAAAGCATGCAGGTGCCCTGTGACAGTGGAAGCAGGCCATCTTTCTTGTCCTTCTCCAGTCAGAATTATTCAGATGCAGGGCTTCTTGGCAGGAATCCCCAAGACAGACCTGATCAGTCCTTGGCTTCACTTTTAATTTCCTTTTTTTTTCTCTTTCTCCCCTTCTAAGTTTGTCCCTTTAACATCCTGATCCCTTCTGCTACAGTCAGCCCACCCCTTATCACCCTTAAATCACTGGCGCTGGTTTGGTTTGTTTGTTGCATTGGTTGGTTTTTTTTGCTTGTTTGTTTGTTTGTTTTGACGCAGAGGAGCTTCAGTCCAGAAGGATCTTGAGAAACTCGGGTGATTCAGAAAACAGATACCTCATGAAGATTTACAAGAGAAGTGTCAAGTCCTGTGCCTAGGTGGGAATAACCCCATCCATGAGGAGAGGTTGAGGGACCTGGCCTTCTTTAGCCTGATGAAGTGGAGGCAAAGGGCAGTAGAGTAGGAGCCTGTGACTGCTCGAAGGGTGGTTTCAGAGATGATGGAGCTTTTCTTAGTATCGGGAAACAGCATGAGAGGGGAAAAGAGCCAAAAACTGTATCTTGAGAGGTTCAGACTGGACTTCAGGTCAAAAGAATGTCACTCCTAGGGTAGTGCTGTGTGCAACAGGTCACCCAGAGGGAGTCTGTGATCAGCCCCTGCCTTTGTGTTTCAAGGAAAAGCAAGTGAGGACAGGTAGACATCAGGAGAAGTAGGGAGACTGTGGGGTGAGAGCAAGGTGGGGAAGCAGGTTGGGTGTGTACAGGCTGCAGGGAAAGAGGCACAGGCGTGGGAAAGCATAGGACAGCCTGTGGTGGAGATGGCCAAGGGCACTGCCAAGGCTGAAAACTCCCAACACAGCTAGGTCTTTGTCCTTTTGACTATGGCTGGTGTCTCTGACACTGAGGCCCCTGAGAAGGCACCATTCCTTAAAGCACTGTGGCCTGGCTGCCTCCTTGTCCCTTGTAGTATCATGGTCCTTAACTTGGCATTGTGCACCCTCACACTGGCCCCAGGAAGAGCCCTGAGCAATGCGTGATGGAAAGCATCACCCTACCCAGGGGCTGGCTGTCAGGGTCTGGTCGCTCTGCTTGATAACACACATCAAGGTTGACTTGGCATCACAGCCACCCTCACATTGCCTTTGCCTACCTGCAATCAGGGCCTCCAACTTTCGGCTCTAATCAGAACCTGGGGAGCCTTTGTTGGTAATGGCCCTCAGTGGGACTCATTATCTTTCCAAGAAACTTGGGATTTGCTTCTGGAGAGGTTGCTTCAGTCTCTTAGCATCTGAGTTTCATGGGCTCAGCACCAAATACCCACAAGGGGTCATTAAAATGCAAAAACCCCTAAGTAGCCATGCCTCTTTGCATAATTTTCTTCACTTGTTAATTCTTGTGTGGTTAATTGGAAATTTTGCAGCAGTGTATTGAAATTAGGCAGATTTCAATGAGCACCTGAAAAAGAAAGATGTCTGCTTCTTAAGCTTTCTTCATTCTTCACTTTTCAGAATAAGTCATACCCACATTCTCCAACTGATATTGACCCACAGTGCCTCCTAATGAAGTCTGGACATGTAGGCAAAGCAGTATTTTTGATAGGAGACCTGTATGGAGAACCTTCCTCCCCAGCTCCCCAGTCCTGCCATTTCCCTCAGCAGCCACTGGGGACTTCAGATAACTTTTGTGAAAATCCAACCTTTTGCCACTCAAGGCTGTAGCTGAATGTTACAGCTCATGTGCACCAATTCCCACCTGCTTTCCTTCGAGAACTAGCTGCAGACAGACACAGAAGGTTTTTCTTAATTGCAAACAAACAAATTATAATTTGGAACAATTTAGTAAAAGATACAAGACACTCATCCACTGTATGTCAAGTCCAAGCTGCCTCCAGTGAGGTCCACTGCCCACAAGGCATAACCTTCCTTGAAATGTTTTCCACAGATAGATAGGAAAGGATAGACAAGAAACACAACAAAGGAGGTGGCTAAAGAGACAAGGAGACTGCTGAAAGACAAGGCAAGCTTCAGACTCCCAGCAGCTCAGAGCAGCAACTAGAGAGTTGAGAGGTACCTGAATGGATAAAGAGCAAGGGGAAGAGGAAAACTGGGAAACTATGGGAAGTGCATATGTCCTGAGAGTCTGATGCAAAGATGCCTTTAGAAATGACCAATTTAATCAGGACATGTGGAAATATGTGAGAGATCACTGAGATTACATCCACAGCCTAATAGACAGATCAGTTGTAAAGATCAAGGGCAGATCAATATTTCTTCTCCTGCAATTAATACCCCTCCTGAAGATTTCCACTCTTTCAGCATGTTCATTGAAGTAGACTAATATAATCACCAATGGGCCCTCTCTAAGCACTGAAGGAACACTGATTCCAGCATTACAAATTGTCTCATCAGAGGATGGTTATGTGCAAGAGGTAGAAATGTCCAGCTCTGGCAGCCCCGATTCCCATCTCTTAACTAGGTAGGACACACAGAATGGGCAAGAAGGGAGCTCATTGTCAACAAGGAGGAGGCTGATCTCACCCCAGGCCAGACCCCATCAGTGCAGATGTCTCTGTCAAATCCAGGTCTCTGCACTTCCCTTTCTACCCTATGGAGGGAACTAAGTTGTCTCAATGGAGTTGTTTTGAGATACCTTTCCTAATGACAAGCTCAGGTCCTGCAGGAGCTGCCTCCAAAATTTCCAGCACCACATGGCAACACAGCTACCCCAGGGCATCTCAGGCAGCAATAGCCTCTCTCTGTGGTCAAATGAATGAAGCCCAAAAAGGAGATCCTAGTCATAAGTTGAAATCTTCTCAAAAACTACCTCACTGCAACAATTGACAAGAAATCCTCTTTTCCAAAACTTCACACAGTTTTTACCATTGCCATATATTTTTTTCTTTCTTATGAATTGGCAGCACCATTTTCATGCACTACAGGAATTAGCCTGTCTATGCGAGTGTATATATACATATGTATTTACACACATTATTCATCAAAATACATGTGCTACCAACACTCAGAATGGAGAAACTTTGTTCAGAGGAACGTCTTTATTTTAACTGTCATGTTTCAGCTCTCTTCTTCTGCCTCTCTGGCCTTTCTTCTTCCTCGGCCTCTTCTCTATTTACAGAGCTCTCCAGCGAAAGATACACTGAATCACAGCACTTAGAGTGGACGAGACCTCTGGACGTCATCTAGTCCCAGCCGCCCTGGTCAATGCAGAGGGAACTAGATGAGGTTGCCCAGGAGCTCCCCCCACTTATGCATTGGCCACAAGGGTGCTGAGAGTGCGCTCCATCCACTGTGCAGGCCATTCATCAAGATGTTAAACAGTCCTGCCCCACATGTTGATCACTGAGGGATGCTGCTAGTAACCGGCTGCCACTTGGAACTTGTACCACTGATCACAGTGTTTCATCCTGATGGTCCATCCAATCTTCCACCTGCCTTATGGTCCGTTGATCCAGGGCAGAGCTCAACAATTTGCCTATAAGGAGACTATGGGGAACTGTGCCAAAGGCTTTGCTAAAGTGAAGGTTCACAAAAATCCCTGCAAAATCCCCCTTGTGCACACAGGCATTCATCTGATGGCAGAAGGCAATCAGGTTGGTCAGGCATGCTTTCCAGTTCCCCTTGGTCAAGGCATGCTGCCTCTTCCAGGCCTTCTCCTTCCTATGCTTGGAGATGGTTTCCAGGAGGATTTGCTCCATCACCTTCCCAGGGACTGAGATGAAGAGGACCAGCCTGTCGTTCCCCAGATCCTCCCACTTGCCCTCCTGCAAAATGGGTGTGATGTCTGCCTTTTCCCAGTCATCAGGAACCTCCCTGATTACCCTGACATGTCATAGACAATTGGGAACAGCATTGCAGTGACTCCAGCCACCTCTTCTTGCATCCTGGGGTGCTTCCTGTCTTGTCCCATGGACTTGTGTGTGACCACTGGGCAAAAGTCCTCCCCAGCTGCATCGTCCTCTACCAGGGGCGAGGCTTTGCTAACACAGATGCTGCCAAAGGACTCGGGGGCCAGGGAGGCCTGGCAGTAGACAAGACCAGGAAAAGACAAGGTAAAAGAGGCAATGAGCTCCTCAGCCTTTCCCCTCTCTTTGTCACTGTGTCCCCTGCCCCACTGAGCAGGGAGACCACATTTTCCTTGGCTGCCTGCCTTGTGCTGCCACTGTCCTTACAGAAGCCCTTCAGGTTATCCTCCCCATCCTTTCCTAGCTCTAGCTCCAGCTCCAGCTCCAGCTCCAGCTCCAGCTCCAGCTGAGATTTCGTTTGTCTAACTCCATCCTAAAGAGGATGAAACCCTCTCTGCTGCAATCCAAGGTGGTGACTCTGTTATTCCTCTTACTTCTCCACCATCTCACAGTCACTGCAGTGACAGCCAACCTCCACATTCACATCCCCATCCAGGCTGAGCTTCAGGCAAGAAACCAAGGGAAGGATGGCACCATCTACTTAGAGGTGCAAACTACAGAGGTACAGAAATCACACCGCAGAAAAGCCTGCTCTTCTCCCCTCACCATGGAGGGGATCCAGGCAATGGCCTTTCAGGTGTTTAAAGGTGGATGCAAAGAATTTCCATTGTCATATAGATATGCCTGAGGCAGTGCCTCCCAGGCTGCCCTTACAGACAATAGAAAGGAGAAGGTGATCACCTGCCTTCTTTTAGATGGTCACATAAAGCACAAAGCACTCCTGTCCCAGAGACATTTGCTCTGTGCTTGAAAAGGGGCCTGAGATCATAGGCGTTCAGGATAATTCAGGTTTTAGGGACCACAGGAAGCGTGCAGTGCAATGTGCTGATCAAAGCAGGGTCAGATAGAGGGTCAGAAACCAAAAAATGCCCCTGCCAAAGGACTTCTGGGGGTGATACAGCAGGAGAAGGCAGTAGAGGGTTGATGGGGTGATCTCATGGACAAAAGGGTTTCCTTTCTCCCCTTTTCCAGAGAATGAAATCCTCAGCTCTCCACAAAGAAGTAGGTGGGAAACAAACTTTGCCACTAACATGGAGGCGGAGAAGCTCCTGAGTCCCTTACATACAGAGGCTGGTGCAAAGTCCACCACCCCAGTGGCACCCGACCCCCAGGCATGCCTGCCTTCTTGTTGGGCACCCTGCAGCCGCAGGCAGGAGTTGTGCGGGGAACAGAGTGGGGTGTGCAGCCTGCAGCCCTGGCCACCCAGCAGCTGTGGTGGAACCCTGCTCCTCTAGAGGAGACTGGGCTCTCCTGCATTTCCCCAGTGTGAAGCCTGCATCACCTCCAGCTGGGAATATAGCTCAGCAGAGAGGGCCAACATGGGAAACAAGATCTCTGGTCTGAGGTGTGAAGAGAGAGGGGAGGGCAGAGGGGGATCTGCTCATGCCCTGGGCACTGATTCCCTACCTGCAGCCAGTACAGCCCTACTGATGCCCTGTAACCTGTGAGTCTGGGAAATGGGACTGCAATCTGCTCTGGCTCTAAAGATTTCTCAGCCCTTAAGACCCAGGATGCAAAGGACCGGTCTGGGGACACCTCAGCAGTCGAAGGGCCTGAACTCCTGGTGTGTTCCTGAGAACTTCTCTGTAGTATCCCGGCACAGGTTAGTCTCCTGTTGCCCATGGAGCAGAGACTCCTTCTGAGGATGAACTTGCTCACTGTGTAACTTTGAGGACAGGTTTGACCAGGCAGTACAAATGCCAGCTAGGCCTCAACCCCACAACAACGTCCCCTGCCCCTCACTCTGCCTTCCAGCCCCTTCCTCCAGGAGGATTTGGGTTGGGAGAACAACCAGAGATCTCCAGGAGCATGATCTGCTCTGAGCTAGGCTAACTTGACAGTTAGATCAGGTTGGTAGGTACTTTCTCCAGGAGAGTTTTTTTAAGATTTCCTGTCCCCTGCCCCAGTGCTGCTCAACTACCATGGTTATTTAATTATTTTTCCTCCTGGGACCACATAGGCAGGCCAAGGTGGCCAGCTCTAAGCAGAGCCCCATGCTGTGGGTCCCTACATGGTCTCAGAGGAGAGCGTATGGAGACATAGCATTACCCAGGGCAGAGCCTGTGGGTTGCCACCAGGCCTCAGCTGGGATCAGTAGGCATGAGAAAAGAAGACCTCCAGCAACTCCTCTCCACACCTGGGCAGGGAGCGATGCACCCAGCAGTGCTCCTGAGAGAGGACTGTGACACAGGACAGGGGGCACTGCGAGCTGCAGTGTTGGGCACAGACCATCTGTGCTGGGTCTGGAAGTCCTGGCAGGTGGTGCTGGTGGCTATAGTCCTCAAGAAGCCCCCAACCCTGCTAGCAGCAGTAAGTTCCCTTCATGACTGTTGGGAGCTTCTGGAGTGTTGTGGCTCCCATCTGCACCTCATCCCTCCAGTGGCCCAGCCCTGATGCCCTGCATGCAGTTCCACAGCCCCACTGTGCAGGCACCACACAGGACAGGGTGTGTTCTGGGGCGGGGAAACATCCCCCCATCATGGTCCCCATGACAACCGTTTGTGTCCTGTCTCCCACGGCCCTCCTGCCTGGCAGCCTCCCCCCAGCCTCCAGCTCCTGTCCAGCCCTGATGCTGTTCCCCCAGGGTTAGCAGAAGGCCATTGTCTGGGGTCTGTTGGGGTCTGAGCCTGCAGAGAGGTCAGGCAGGATGGACATTCCCCCCATACAGGTGCTGAGCCCAGCAGGCAGATGGAGCTGGTCACATTCAGAGATCACCCCTCAACAGGACCATGGGGAATGGCCAGTGCTGGAAATAACTGGTACAAGAGACTGGGTGTGTGAGGAGTTTCCTGGGGCAGTTTCTCCTCTCTGCTCATGCAGCAACAAGCTGGGCTGCATCTTTGCACTGAGGCACCCTGCTTGAGGCCCCCATGGGAGGAGGATGGTCTACAGGCCCAGCAGATGGCCCCAGGACCTCCTCTGCATGTTCCCTGCCAGCCCTGCAGAGGATCCAGCAGAGGTCTCATCTTCCCAGGGCTCACAGCTGGACATCCAGTCCTGCAGCTAGGCATGGAGCCTTGTCTGGGAGCTATGGAGCATTTCCAAAGGTACTAGTTGTGTCCAGGTGCGCCTCTAGATCCTGCCCCTGGTATTTCACAGAGGGTGACAGGAATCACTCTCCAGTCTCCCTTCCCCATGTCAGCTGGGTCCCCAATGCCTCTCCTGGGATAGTAAAGTTCCCTTTTGTCTTCAGATCCCTGGGTTCAGTGCTTTAGCTTTTGTGACTCCACCTTGGAGGACCTCTCCCTTTGTAAGGCTCCACTCACCGCCCACACCAGGCACATGCTGTCTCAGGAGATGCCCTGTGTTCTCCTGGCACCTCCAGATTCCCCTCTAGAAGGATGGACATCTGACACTAGGCCTTAACATGTCGGACAGCTGTGGGTATGTAAATCCATGACCATTCATCCCCACCACTGTCACTGGACACCAAAGGGTGAGTCCTAAATCCAGTTCTTGGTCTCTAAGAGATCGTAACAAGATTATGAGCTTTTTGCTTCTGAACCCATGGAGAACTCTGTGCAGTAGTCCCTCCAGGACTGCAGTTCCTTGGGCCTATTCTTGACACCAGCTTTGGAGGAAGCGCAGCCCTCAGGCACTGCACCTGCAAGAACCTACTTTATTACAGAGATACTGTGAGGGAGTCAGCTCTGACCCAGTGTTAGACACAGCTTTATATGGGCACCAGGTGAGACAGAGCAGTCTCACTGAAAGTGGAATGATTCCGAACATTGGTGTAGCAACATGGTGACAAATAATAATAACAACAGTAATAACAGTCATAATAAAAATAAAGTGAACAAACAAAGCTCAGTCCTGGTACAGGACACAGGGGGAGTCATTTGTGGAGAGCAATGGCAATGTTACCAGTGCTGAAAAAGGTCCATGAAATCACTTTCCTCAGGGCATCTTTGAGCTCCTTGTTCCTCATGCTGTAGATGAGGGGGTTCAGAGTTGGAGGCACCACTGAGTACAGAACAGCCACCACCATATCCATAGTTGGGGAGGAGAGGGAGGGGGGACTTCAGGTAGGCAAAAAGGGCAGTGCTGACAAACAGGGAGACGACAGCCAGGTGAGGCAGGCATGTGAAAAAGGCTTTGCGCCGGCCCTGCTCAGAGGGGATCCTCAGCACAGCAGTGAAGATCTGCACATAGGACAGCACAATGAAAATGAAACAACCAAAGGCTAAAGAGCCACTAACCACAAGAAGCCCAACTTCGCTGAGGTAAGAGTCTGAGCAGGAGAGCTTGAGGATCTGTGGGATTTCACAGAAGAACTGGTCCACTGTGTTGCCTTGGCAGAGTGGCATGGAAAATGTGCTCCCAGTGTGCATGAGAGCATTGAGGAAACTACTGGCCCAGGCAGCTGCTGAAATTTTGACACAAGCTCTGTTGCCCAAGATGGTCCCATAGTGCAGGGGTTTGCAGATGGCAACATAGCGATCATAGGCCATGACAGTGAGAAGAGAGTATTCTCCTCCTAAGAAGAAGACAAATAGAAAGACTTGAGCAGCACATCCCGAGTATGAAATGGCCCTGGTGTCCGTCAGAGAATTGGCCATGGATTTGGGGACAGTGGTGG